>NW_028275167.1:15182233-15488115 GCF_013281855.1 Momordica charantia | reverse complement strand
GATTTGAAATCTAGATATCATCAAATTAGGATGCATGTAGGAGATGAATGGAAAACAGCTTTCAAAACTAAATTTGTACGAATGGCTTGTTATGCCTTTTGGGTTAACTAATGCTCCTAGTACATTTATGCGCTTAATGAATCATGTTTTGAGAGAATACTTGGGGAAGTATGTTGTTGTGTATTTTGATGATATTTTGATTTATTCAAAGAATTTGCTTGAGCATGTAGAGCATGTTAGATTCGTTTTGATTACACTTAGAAAAGAGAGGCTTTATGCTAATTTTAATAAGTGTTGCTTTTGCATGGAAAAAGTTAACTTTTTTGGCTTCATAGTTGGTAAAAATGGAGTTGAAGTTGATGAAGAGAAAGTTAAGGCAATTAGGGATTGGCCAACACCAAAAAAAGTCAGTGAGGTTCGGAGTTTTCATGGTCTAGCTAGCTTCTATAGAAGGTTTATAAAGGACTTTAGTACCATAGCTGCACCATTGAATGACTTAGTGAAAAAGAATGTTGTTTTTGAATGGGGGGAAATGCAAGAGAGAGCTTTCAATGAACTTAAGGGAAAATTAACCAATGCACCATTACTTGTCTTGCCTAACTTTGATAAAACTTTTGAAATCGAGTGTGATGCAAGTGGTTTGGGCATAGGTGCTGTTTTGATGCAAGATGGAAAGCCCTTAATGTATTTTAGTGAAAAACTAAATGGGGCTTCGTTGAACTATCCTACCTATGATAAAGAATTGTTTGCTTTAGTTCGTACATTGCAGGTATGGCAACACTACCTGTGGCCGAGAGAATTTGTGATCCACACCGATCATGAAAGCTTGAAGCATCTTAAAGGTCAAAGCAAGCTAAATCGTAGGCATGCAAAGTCGGTAGAGTTTATTGAAACATTCCCCTATGTTATCAAATATAAGCAAGGTAAGGACAATGTAGTTGCTGATGCATTATCAAGAAGGTACAATCTCTTTACTTCTCTTAGTGCAAAAATTCTTGGATTTGAGTATATGAAGGAGTTATATAGAGATTACCATGACTTTGGAACTATTTATGCATCTTGTCTTGGTGGGAAAGCTGTGGATGATTATTATGTGTTTCATGACCTTTTGTTTAAAAAAAGTAAGCTTTGTGTTCCTAAATGTTCTATAAGAGATTTGCTTGTGAAAGAAGCCCATGGGGGTGGATTGATGGGACATTTTGGGATTCATAAAAGTTATGATATGTTGCATGAACACTTCTTTTGGCCTAAGATGAAACATGATGTGCATAAGGTTTGTAGACAATGTTTTAAATGTAAATCGGCTAAGTCTAGATCACAACCAAATGGTTTGTATACCCCCTTGAATGTATCTAATGAACCTTGGACTAATATATCTATGGATTTCGTTCTTGGTTTGCCTCGAACTAAAAAGGGTAGAGATAGTATTTTTGTTGTGGTGGATAGATTTAGTAAAATAGCTCACTTCATAGCATGTAACAAGACAGATGATGCAAAGCATGTGGGTGATTTATTCTTTAGGGAGGTGGTAAGGTTGCATGTCATTCCTAGAACTATTGTTAGTGATAGGGATGTTAAATTTTTAAGCCACTTTTGGAAGGTGTTGTGAGGTAACTTGGGTACTAAATTGTTGTTCTCAACTACATGTCATCCTCAAACTGATGGCCAAACCGAGGTGGTTAATAGAACATTGGGAGCATTACTTAGGACTATTATTTCTAAGAATATTAACTCTTGGGAAGAAAGTTTGCCATTTGTAGAGTTTGCATATAACAGGGCAATTCATAGTACCGCACATTGTTCTCCTTTTGAGGTTGTTTATGGATTCAATCCACTTACACCCCTTGATTTGCTTCCTATTCCATCTAATGAATTTGTGAGTGATGCAGCCACAAGTAAGGCCGATTTGATCAAAACCTTACACAAAGAGGTCAAGGAGAGGATTGAAAAACAGAATTCGAAAGTTGCTTCACGTATTAACAAAGGACAGAAAGAACTGATTTTTCAACAGGGTGATTGGGTTTGGATACATTTTCATACGGAGCGCTTTCCCTCGAAATGGAAGACAAAGTTACATCCACAAGGGGCTGGTCCTTATCAAGTTCTTGAAAGAATTAACAATAATGCATACAAGATTGATCTTCCAGGTGACTTTTCAGTAAGTTCTACTTTCAATGTTGCTGATTTGAGTCCTTTTTTGATGTAGGTGATGACTTATCTGATTCGAGGACGAATCCTGTTGAAGAGGGGGAAGATGATAAGAATCATGGTGTTCCGCACGTCTCCACTGGACCTATTACACGAGCCAAGGCTAAGAAGCTTCAACAAGCATTCCTTATTCACGTACAAATTTGGATAGGCTCAGTTCAACCTTTATTTCAGATGCTGCAAAATAATCCAAGAGAGGACGATGTTGTGAAGGTCAACGTTTGCAAGATTGACGTTGTGCCAACATTTTAAAGATTCAATTGTTGTTTCTAAGTCATCAAATTTTGCTTGTAATTTTTGAGTTTTTGGTCTTCCAAATTATGGTTTCAACTTTAGAGTTCAATTCTGGGAAGTTATTAAGTAGACCAATTGTGGTCATTACTACTTATGGGTTTTATTTTGGAAAGTGAAGGGTTGGGGGTTTCACTCATATAATGGCTATAAAAAGCCTCATCCAAGCTAGGTAAAAAGGCAGATTTTAGCTGAATGAAATTTGATCTCTCAAGAGACATTTTCTTTAGAAATCTCATTGTCATTTCTAAGGTTTCTTGCAATTCTTGTGATAGATTGCATTTTCAGGCATTCAATCTAGCCTTGATCGAGTTTGATTGTGGAATGACTCATTCTTGAACAAGATCTCCATTCTTGCTTCTAGATCTTTGATCATAGAGGTAATCAATTTCTAGCCTTTCTCTTGGTTGATTCTAACTTGTTTAAGGAGGTGTTAATTTCTTTGATTCAAGGGTACTTGCTCAACAAAAGCTTGGATCATTGGGCTGAGAATTAGGATTGCCTTATCACATAGACTATAGACGCTTCAGGTTATAATTACTAGAACATTATCCACCTGTATATCAAATATATACTGTATATAAATATACATTGTATATCAAATATATACTCTATAATTAAATATATACTGTATATCAGTTATATACAGTTCCAGATACATGACATAACCTTGGATGTTAGTTTATTAGATTTGGGTTCATACAATTCTAAAAGAAACATCAATAACAATTTTATTGAATAAATATTTGTTTTACATTTATAAACCACAAGTTTAGAGCATAAAACTGAACAGGTGATCCACACACAATGTCAATATGTCCTTTGCATAATTGGTCCTTTTACTCAATGTACAAACCAGGGGCTAATATTAGTGGATTGGAAATCCACTGCCACCTGTCACGCACCCAGACCTGACCTCCAATGAAGGCAAAACGAGATATTGTTACTTTGGGATCACCAGGAGTTTGATAGGGGGAGTTTGAAGGCCCCCATGAAGCAACACTCTAACTACCCAACTCAACCACTACACTTCCTGCTCCGTGATCTCCAGAGAGGATATCGTGGGCAGTTAATATCCAACCGTTAGCAGACTATAAATACTCTGGGTAAACTGACTTGAGGGTACACGTGAATCTCGACTTGACTTTGAGAATAAACCAGTTTAAATCTGTACTAATTTGAGCGTCAGAGTGCTCACTTTTTTTTTCAGATCATTTCTCATTAGTTATCGAGACTCATGTGATGTTTAGGTGAGATTTTTTGCTTAAACACGTGTTTTCTAATTTGGAAAGATCCGTGTGTCGAATGATTCACCAACAGGTGGGGTTTCTTCTTTTGGCTTCCTAATTTTGTAAAATATATATTTTATAAGAGAAAATATATTAAACAACCCAGAAAATCGCAATTAAAGTTAATCGAGAAGAAATGATGAATAAGGAAAAATATTGTGAAAAGACTCCAACAAGGGGGGCATGAGCTGTAATATCACAAAATCTATATATATGTTTCTGTTTACATTTTGAAAAACTTCTTCAACTTCTCTCGATCGTCAAGAACTATAGAAGAGCTCTAATTGGAAAGATTTGAACTCCTCACGTACTTAATAATGGGAATTTGAAATGTGGAGATTATGATATTTTTTGCAGGTGAAGAAATAGGGAAAGATGTATTTTACAATTCGTTGGTAAAATAATCGTAAAAAATTGGTGCGAGTTTACTCCAATATATTTAATGAATAACAAACTATATTTTAAGGTATTTTGCTTCTTTAGGGGTGTGAAGTTCAATCCTGCAAAGAAAGAAAGAAAAAAAATGTGACTTATATGAGTAGGGCGAGAAAACTTAATCTTACCGTTCTGGTCAAATTTTTTTGGGCAACTAGACTATTTAGTGCGACCTGAAAAACTAAAAGTATCCAATATCCTAAAAATGGCTAACTGGCACATGTACTTGGATTCGCTCATCTAACTTGGACAAATATACCTTGAAGCACAATGACAAAAATTATTATACAATTATTTGTTTTTTTTTTTTGTGACAAATATACCGTTAAAACAACCCTTTAAAATTTTAGCTTGATTTTTAGGAAAAGTAACTTCTAGATTTAACTTTTAGATTGCATTCTTTGAAATTCCAGATTTAGAAAAAAATATAGAATCATTCAACTTTTAGATATAGGAAAAATCTTGAAATAAACTATCAAATACTAAATTAAATTGCAGTAAAGTAATAAAATTTGATATAGAAAAGTATGATATTGAAGTTTTAAAATTTGATATAGAAAATTTGAAAAATAAAAAACATAAATAATTATCGTACCACATGATAGTTGTCCTCGTTATGCACAAAGAGACCTTTCTTCTTCCCCAACTATCAATTTCCATTATTTTCCCCCCAAATATAATACCCTCGATTTCTATTCTTCCATTTTATTTTATCCTTCTTCCATTGTAGGGTAAGAGAGCTCGTTGAGGGTAAAAGCGTGTTTATGCAAGGATTTGCACAACGTCAAACTTGGTCAAGATCGAACTTGGTCCTCGCTCCAACTAAGAACTCACTGGGAAGACCTGCACAAGGGGGCAAAATCTCCGACGCTCCAGTCAGTAAGTAACTCGGACTCAATATTAATTTTGAGGAGAAATTTCATACCTGATGGTGAAATGAAGTCTTATATTTATAGGTTTAGGCTGCGACAGGGGTTACGACAGGCGGTTACCATGGTTGGAGTTAAGATCGGAACTGTCGGGTTTGACCATATTGAACCCGGGCATTTTTACTCATATTGATAACTTAATGCTGGAGATAATGACAAAGTCATCCACTTCGGAGAGTTCTAAGGTAGAGTTGCATGAAACTTAGTTTGGGGGCATCTCCCCTCACAATGAATCCCCGTCCTCCACGTGGCAATCTGGTTTCTACCCCCAAATATTAGCCCCCTCTCTGCCAGATTCGAGCTCGATCTAGCAAAGAAATTGTTTTCCTGAGAAATCAATCCACGTGGCGACTTCCGGACTCAAGATATTAAACATTACCGTTGGAAAGCCTAAAAAACGGAACCGTCATTCAGCACATTCTCGAGTACCTTCGTTGTTCAAGCTTCTTCTAATCTGGATCGTTCCTTTTAAGACACGTGTTCGGTTGAGATTGAATTTCGGGGTACTATAAATACCCCCAAGACTTCAAATCCATTCTTCACACTTCCTGAAATCTTGTAGTCCAACCTGAGCAGTTCGGAACTTTACTCTAGGTCAGTCACGTACTTCTGCTTTTGTTTTGTAATTTTGTGTTGAGTCATGTCTACGTCTTTTAGCTCGTCAAGTTCATCTAGTAGAAGTTCATCTAACAATGTAGCTCGGAGTCAGAGCCCTTCGCCTAAAAAGGCTGACTCTATAGAGGAGTTCGCGAGTAGGTTAATGCTGGAGAACTACCTCGGCCCTCTCCACAAGAGGTATAGCATTCCGGACGACATCGTCCTTAGGTTCCCGAGGAAGGGGAGCATGCAGACAACCCCCCCCTCCCCCGAAGGGTACGTAACTTTGTACTTGAAATGTTCGAGTACGATTTCCGCCTGCCTGTTCATCCTCTCGTGCAAGAGTTCCTAGCTCGAACTAGGCTAGCTCCTGCTCAAGTGGCCCCCAACGGATGGGTGTCGTATTTAGTTTAGTTGTACTGTTTTGGTTAAGGCGTCGTGAGGTAGACTAGTTAGAACTCCCCAGGACTGACCAGCTCTTAGCTTGTTTCGAAGTTAAACGAATCTCTAGGAAGCCAGAGCAGTACTACTTGTGCACTAGGAAAGGCGCGAGAGGCATCCTCAAAGGCCCGACCTCCATAAAGAAGTGGGTCGAAAAATGGTTTTATGCCTCCAGAGCATGGTTGGCCAAGGACGAGTCCGACCAGCCTTTCCACAATGTCCCCCGTAGGTTTGGGAACTTAGGTAAAGAGTAGAGTCTTTATTCGCCTTTTATTGAACTTCTTCACACTCTAGACCATTTTTTCTTTGTTTTACAGTCACCATCAGACCAGTCCCTCAACTTTCTTAGTCAACATTTGACATCCTAAAGTTCTACAAAGGCAAGTTCAAGAGCGGGAGAAAGCTCAACACCTTCTTAACCGATAAGCTCCTTTTGGTGTCAGGTTTGCTCAACTACAATCCGCTGCTCGTTCCTCTCGAAGCTCACAGACCCAACTCAGAACTCAATAAGTCATACTCGAACCTTGGTTCAAATACTTTAAAGTTCTAATTACCCAATTTATTTGGCTTCAAATTTATGCAGCGATGGTCTGCGGATTTTCCCAAGGCGTGAAGCACAAGCGTCCCAATCAGGGGGTTGCTTATGCTTCAAAAGGGGCGCCCAGCCTTATGGTGGTGGATCTTCCTACCGAGGTTGAAGTGGTGGAAGTTCACCTAGACGCGACCACGCCGAAAAGAACGAGAGGGGCTGATGTCGTTCAGGATCAAGAGATTCTCGACGTTTCTCCTATCAGGGAGTTTCGGAGACGGGCTTCACCCAAAAAGTGAAAGAAGAAGAAGCGCAACACTGCTTCTTTGGAGGACGTGGTGGAGGAGGTTTGAGCTACCCACGGGACAGCCCCTTTGAAGGACTAGTCGATGACCCGACAACACAGATGGGTGGCACCTCGGACATCGAGATGAAGTTCCGAATCGAACCTTCGAGCGCTGGGGTGAAGGAGAGAGCCATGGAGATGTCGGGCTCTTTCTTCAACCACTACTAGAGGAGAGCTTCCAAGTTCGTCAACGCTCCTGGATCAGCCATCCAACGATTGTTGGACTACACTGCCGAGGTAAGACCTTATTTATTTATCTTTTGGTTTTGTGCGATTCATCATCAAAGGTTGGACTAACCCTTTGCTTTTTGCTTTACCATTATGCCCAGCTACTGCCTGCCAAACAGGCATCATGATGAAGGTCGAATTGAACGGGCGAGACCTCCTCACCATAAGGAGCCGGAGGCCTCCTCGGTTGCTCTAAAGACCGCTGCTACCTTGGAAGGGGAGCTAAAAGAGGCCCGAGCTGAAGCACAGACATGGAAATTTACCTCCGAGGCCAATAAGGCTGAGCTGAAGAGCATCAAGGCGGAGGCTGATCGCCACATGGAGGCTTTGAGGGGTGCCCACGCCATGACTAAGGGCTTGGAAAAGGAGAAGTTTGTCCTTATCAAGCGCAACGATCAGCTCGAGCGTAGCGAAGGTGACGTTCGAGTCGAGGTGGAGAAGCTGAAGGCCAAGCTGGAGCTTGAGAGGTCCAAACTCGGCAACGGAGTGCTTCTGCAGGAGACTTTTCACCAGCACCCCGACTTCGATGGACTCGCCAAGGACTTCAGTGATGCAGGCTTCAAGTTCTTGATGAAGGGGGTCAAGGAAATGGCCCCGAGGTCGATCTCTAGTCCACTAAGTTGCGGTATGCTAGGAAGTGGACATCAGGTCCCAACGAGACT
Source organism: Momordica charantia (assembly GCF_013281855.1). Classification (NCBI taxonomy): domain Eukaryota; kingdom Viridiplantae; phylum Streptophyta; class Magnoliopsida; order Cucurbitales; family Cucurbitaceae; genus Momordica; species Momordica charantia. The sequence continues at coordinate 15,480,160 of NW_028275167.1, read as the reverse complement.
CCCAACCCTCAAAGCTTGGTGGACCACTACCTAAAGGATCTCGACTCTGACGCTGAGCTCGAAGAAGGAGAAGGCGCAAGCTTTTCCTCTCAAGAGGTCGACGGGGCAAGCCTTCCGCCACTGGGGTAATTTCTTCCTAAAGGGCTGGGCTCGTAGACTAGCAGGAGCATGACATTCTAGCCTCACAAGGTGAGCTCGAGTCGCACCTCGGAAGCAGTTGATCGGCTTTGTATATTCTTTCTGTTGTCTTTCCTTTCTACTTTCTTAACTTCAATTGCTATGTAATGGGTCTCGAGGTCTATATGTCTCGACCCAAACTTTTGAGGCTTTTAATCAAGTCAATTTTAAACTTTAATTCATTCGCCTCGAACGCGTAGGTTCCCAAAGTTTGCACATAGCACCTCAAACTTGTAAGTTCTTAAAGGTTTGAATTTTTACTTAAGTTTTGGTCCACACCTGGTCCTTATTTAATTTCATATCAAACGCGTTGTTAAGAAACCCTTGAGAGTTGGATCTAAGAACCTTGCTAACGAACAAGACCCATAGAACTCAATCCCAAAAACCCCGAAAACAAGTATGGAATCAACCCAAGGAAAAGTTTTAGAACGGATTACCTTGATGATCAATATCAAGAGTAGAGAAAACTTGTTTCTAAACTCGTGATTCGAATCACTCCACAAGAGGTATGATCAACACCGCTTGAATGATCCTAAGATGCAAATTCTAAAGACACAAGAAATTGCACAAGAAATGGGAGATAAATCTCTCAACCAAGCTAATGAGAAAACTCACTTTTCATTCAACTTCAAATTGTGTTACAACAAGACATCTCAAGGCTATATATAGCCATCCTAACAAGCCATATGAAAAGTCTTAAGCAAATGAAAAGACTTGTAACTTACAAGAAATGAAAAGACTTGTAAATGAAAAGACATAACTTACGAGAAATGAAAAGACAAGCAAATGAAAAGGTTAAGAACATGGAAAGCCAACCAAAATAATTGCAATCCCGTCCATAATGAGGGATGTGAGTGTTTGACTTGGTTTTTGAATTGAATGAGTTGACTTTGACTTGTCTTGATGGAGTTGACTTTGACCTTGACCAAGTGGACTTTAACTTGCCATAAAAACACTTAAAAATGCATAACTTGCACCAAATTGAAGTGCATAGTTCTAACTTCTTGCACATCTTCCTTTATTTCTCTTGTCGAGTTCAAGAACGCTTGGACACGAAGTAGCAAAGCTTGTTGAAGTTTCCTAGCTCTCGATCTTGTAATCGGTCCATGAGGCATAACAACGGTAGCTCCTTGGTTCATATCATCCTCCCCATCTTCAGAAGGATTCGTCCTCGAATCGAAGTCATCAACTACATCAAAAGGAGACAAATCAGAAACATTAAAGGTAGCACTCACTCCATACTTACCTGGCAAATCAATCTTATAAGCATTATCATTGATCCGTTCAAGGACTTGAAAAGGACCATCGCCTCGTGGTAGCAACTTAGACCTTCGTTGAGTTGGAAACCGTTCCTTTCGAAAATGTACCCAAACCCAATCCCCTGGCTGGAAAACAAGGAGCTTGCGTCCTTTATTGATGCGGGAAGCAACCTTAGTGTTTTGCTTCTCAATCCTTTCCTTAACTTCTTTATGTAGCCTATGGACAAGATCAACCTTTGTGCTAGCATCATAACTCACAAATTCATTAGGAGGCATAGGCAACAAATCAAGTGGGGAGATAGGATTGAAACCATATACAATTTCAAACGGTGTGCATTTAGTAGTACAATGGACAGCCCTATTATATGCAAATTCAATTAATGGCAAACAATCCTCCCAAGTTTTAAGATTTTTATCTATGATTGCTCGAAGCATGGTAACCATTGTCCTATTTACTACCTCAGTTTGTCCATCAGTTTGGGGATGACAAGTAGTAGAATAAACAAGTTTGGTTCCCAACTTTCCCCATAACACACGCCAAAAATGACTTAAAAATTTTACATCGCGATCACTAACAATAGTTCTAGGAATGCCATGCAAACGAACAACTTCCCTAAAAAACAAATCAGCAATCAATTTAGCATCATCGGTTTTATGGCATGGTATGAAATGCGCCATCTTGCTAAACCTATCAACCACTACAAATATACTATCCCTACCCTTCCGAGTTCTTGGTAAACCAAGGACAAAATCCATAGAAATATCAACCCAAGGAGTAGTAGGAACAGGCAAAGGTGAATATAAACCATGTGGTTGTAACCTAGACTTAGCTTGTTTGCATGCAATACAATGCTTACACACTTTATGCACATCATGCTTCATCTTAGGCCAATAAAAATGTTCAGCAAGCATATCATAAGTTTTAGAAACACCAAAATGAGCCATTAAACCACCCCCATGAGCTTCCTTTACAAGCAATTCACGAATTGAACAAGATGGAATGCAAAGTTTTCCTTTTCGAAACAAAAATCCTTCAAACAACATGTAATCATCAACAACAAGTCCTTTTTCACACGATTCAACAAAAGGAGCAAAGAACACATCATCTAGATACAAGGACTTGAGATGTTCAAATCCTAAAATCTTAGCATTCAAAGTATCAAAGAGAGCATACCTTCGTGATAAAGCATCTGCAACAATGTTCTCCTTACCTTGTTTATACTTAATCACATATGGAAATGTCTCTATAAACTCCAACCACTTGGCATGTCTGCGATTCAGTTTGCTTTGCCCTCTCAAGTGCTTTAGGCTCTCATGATCCGTATGAATGACGAACTCCTTTGGCCAAAGATAATGCTGCCAAGTGTGCAAAGCTCGTACCAAAGCATAAAGTTCTTTGTCATAAGTTGGGTACCGCAAAGAAGCACCACTCAACTTTTCACTAAAGAACATTAGTGGCTTATGGTTTTGCATTAGTACAGCCCCAATTCCAATCCCACTTGCATCACATTCAATTTCAAAAGTCAAATCAAAGTTCGGTAAAGCAAGTAGAGGAGCATTGCACAACTTATCCTTTAAAACATTAAAAGCATGCTCTTGGGATGTACCCCAAACAAAAGGAACATTTTTCTTTACCAATTCATTTAGAGGTGAAGCTAGGGTGCTAAAGTCCTTAATAAAACGCCGATAAAAGCTAGCTAGCCCATGAAAACTTCGAACCTCCCCAACATTCGTGGGAGTTGGCCATTCGCTAATAGCCTTAACTTTCTCACTATCCACCTCAACTCCTCGACTAGACACAATGAAACCAAGAAAATTAACCCTTTCCATGCAAAAATTACATTTCTTTAGGTTAGCATACAATTTCTCGTTTCTAAGTGTAGTCAGAACAGCACGCACATGCATTACATGATCTTCCAAAGACTTCGAATACACAAGTATATCATCAAAATAAACAACCACAAATTTTCCCAAATATTCACGCAATACATGGTTCATCAACCTCATGAAAGTACTAGGAGCATTAGTTAAACCAAAAGGCATAACAAGCCACTCATACAATCCATATTTGGTCTTAAATGCAGTTTTCCATTCATCTCCAACATTCATACGAATTTGATGATACCCAGATTTCAAATCAATCTTAGTAAAGAGACTACAGCCATGCAATTCATCTAACATATCATCTAACCTAGGAATAGGATGACGATATTTAACAGTGATCTTATTAATGGCCCTACAGTCTACACACATTCTCCAAGTTCCATCTTTTTTAGGCACTAAAATAACAGACACACTACAAGGACTAAGGCTTTCGCGTACATACCCATGAGCTAACAATTCATCCACTTGCCTTTGAATTTCTTTGGCTTCAGTAGGATTAGTCCTATAAGCTGGTCGGTTAGGTATGGTAGCACCTGGAATGAAGTCAATCTTATGCTCGATGCCACGAAGTGGTGGCAATTCCTTGGGCATCTCCTCGGGAAACAAGTCCTCAAATTCCTGTAAAAGAGAAACAAAAATACTAGGCAAGGAGGTGTTAAGCTCGTAACAAGATCCTTTGTACAAAAGTACAAGAACAGTCCGTTTCGCCATTAAAACATTCCTAACCTCACTTGAACTAGCATACAAGCTCACCGTTTTGGCTTTTCTCTCATTTTTCCCACTAGGCTGATTGCTACTCCCTTGCTTTTCACTCAAACTTTTTTTTTCTCTCAACTCATTTTCTTTTGTTTCTTTTTCACTTTTTGCTTTTGCATCAGCCTCTTGCCTCTTCTTTTCAAGTTTGCATTGATCAACATGCACATCTTTTGGTGACAAAGGTACAAGAGTAGTTTTTCTTCCATGATGAGTAAAAGAATAGCGATTGGCATACCCATCATACATTACCCGACGGTCAAATTGCCAAGGTCTACCCAACAATATATCCCCGGCATGCATAGGTACAACATCACACAAAACATCATCAACATATTTTCCAATAGCAAAAGAAACAAGAGCTTGTCTACTCACCTTTACCTCCCCACAATCACTCAACCATTGAAGTTTATATGGTCTAGGATGTGGTTTTTGTCTCTAAGTTAAGCCTCTTGACCAGAATAGAACTTACAACGTTGGTACAACTACCACTATCAATAATCACACTACAAGGCACAGTTTGGACAAGACACCTAGTGTGAAATAAGTTCTCTCGTTGGTCTAGGCCATCCTCCTTAATTTGAGTACTGAGAGCTCTCCTAGTGACTAAGGACATATGTGTAGGGTCCTCTTCACTATACTCCTCACTCTCACATACACCATTGTCGTCCTCTTCTACCTCATCTTCCTTCTCATCTTCTGTTACAAACTCTCCTTCTCTAATTATCATAGTTCTTCTATTAGGGCAGTCTCGACTGTAATGTCCTACTCCTTGACATTTCCAGCATTTAATATCCCGATTCCTCACATTAGGTTCATCAACTTTCTCTTTCCCCTTCTTGGAACTCTCTCCTTTCTCAAACTTTTCTTTTGGTTTCTCATATGCCTCTCGATTTCTAAGTTTAGAATCAGCACTCTTACTATCCGTTTTCCATGTAGAAGATGAATGGGAAAAGGGCTTAGTAGAATACCTTTGAGATCGCCTTTGGAGCTGCTTCTCAATTTTGATGGCAAGGTGCAACATCTCTTCGATGTTAAAGTAAGGTTGTAGATCAACCTTATCCGCAATCTCCTTGTTTAAGCCATTAAGAAACCGTGCCATGAGATTCTCCATGTCCTCTTCAAGATCCAGCCGATTCATCAACGTATCCATCTCCTTGTAATAGTCCTCCACAGACTTACTACCTTGTCTCAACACTTGGAGCTTTTGCGCTGTGTCCCTGTGGAAATGTCTAGGAACAAATCGCCTCCTCAACAACTCCTTGAACTCATACCATGAATCGATTGGCGCCTCAAGGTTTCGTCTCCTAATTGACATTAATTTGTCCCACCATGTTACTGCATAATCTTTGAATTGAGCAAGACATAGTCGTACCTTCTTTTCTTCACTGAAATTATGGCAATCAAACACGAACTCCACTTCTTTCTCCCATTGAATGTACGCTTCCGGATCAGTCTTACCATAGAACTTCGGAAGTTTTAATTTGATGTTTCCCAAGTTTCGATCAACTTGAGCATTCGCTCGTGGGGCTCTTTGGAAATTATGATAGCCTCTTCCCCGGCCTCTCCCTCGATCTAAGCCACGACCAACGTGTCTATCACCCCCTCTTGGACCCGCTAAAACTGTAGCCTGATCGTCCTCCCAATGATCGGATCCATCACCTTCATACTCATCCTCATCCATAACACGTGGTGGTGGAGGTGGTGGAACTCTCTCCTGAGCTTGGTTTTGAGTCTCCAACCTTCCTATCCGTTCTGTCAATGCCTCCATGCTACGAATCATTCGTTCAACAGTTCCTTCTAGCGCCTCTCTCCTCCGGGCATCAGAAATATTGCCTTCATCTCCAAGATTAGCCATGCTGTAAAAACAAAATAGAGTGACAAGAAATGGACCTCACAAGCACTCCCTCACTAATTCACTCGTTAGTGAAGTTCACTCGTGTTTAACCCTCAACACTCAAAATAATGTATCGCTCCCTTACAATCTCTCCCTCACAACTTAGTACACTCTTATGCACTTCAAACAAATCGGTAAGTGAGTCTAGCAAAGTTAAAAGCTATGTGCATTTCAAGTGGTTTAGACAGCACATAAGAACTCAAACAAGAGTGTGATTTTGGGAGTAACCCGAATAACAACAAAGAAACAAGTTAAGAAAAAAATAATGGACAGAGTTATAATGGAAGCTAGAAAGAAACGAAAGTAGAGTTAAAGATAAAGATGGTTGGGAATTAAGCAACAAGGAAGTAGCATGAGATTTCAATGCAAGGCTACACAAAGAAGTAATGACAAATGGGGTCTTCTATGTTTTTTTTTTCTTCTTTCTTTCGTTTTTTTTTTTTTTCAGTTATGGATCAGCAAAAGCACAATAATGCTAACAATAAATGCTTTCACGTTCAGTTTTTTTTTTTTTTTTTATAAATCAATCAGCAAAGTGCACGAATTTCACCACTAAGAAAGTCGAATCATAAGACTTCAAAGAAGACAGATTTGTAGATAAGATCCAGATCTATAATAATGCAGAAGACGAAAATTGGAAAAGATGAATGGAATTGATACTTTTTTTTTTTGTAATTTTTTTGACAGAATGCATATGCTTAGATATAATAAAACATAAGCAAGGAACACAGAATTCAAAGAGATAAATGCAAGGAAACATATATCCGATCAAAGAGCCTAATGCTCTGATACCAAAATGTTAAGAAACCCTTGAGAGTTGGATCTAAGAACCTTGCTAACCAACAAGACCCATAGAACTCAATCCCAAAAACCCCGAAAACAAGTATGGAATCAACCCAAGGAAAAGTTTTAGAACGGATTACCTTGATGATCAATATCAAGAGTAGAGAAAACTTGTTTCTAAACTCGTGATTCGAATCACTGCACAAGAGGTATGATCAACACCGCTTGAATGATCCTAAGATGCAAATTCTAAAGACACAAGAAATTGCACAAGAAATGGGAGATAAATCTCTCAACCAAGCTAATGAGAAAACTCACTTTTCATTCAACTTCAAATTGTGTTACAACAAGACATCTCAAGGCTATATATAGCCATCCTAACAAGCCATATGAAAAGTCTTAAGCAAATGAAAAGACTTGTAACTTACAAGAAATGAAAAGACTTGTAAATGAAAAGACATAACTTACGAGAAATGAAAAGACAAGCAAATGAAAAGGTTAAGAACATGGAAAGCCAACCAAAATAATTGCAATCCCGTCCATAATGAGGGATGTGAGTGTTTGACTTGGTTTTTGAATTGAATGAGTTGACTTTGACTTGTCTTGATGGAGTTGACTTTGACCTTGACCAAGTGGACTTTAACTTGCCATAAAAACACTTAAAAATGCATAACTTGCACCAAATTGAAGTGCATAGTTCTAACTTCTTGCACATCTTCCTTTATTTCTCTTGTCGAGTTCAAGAACGCTTGGACACGAAGTAGCAAAGCTTGTTGAAGTTTCCTAGCTCTCGATCTTGTAATCGGTCCATGAGGCATAACAACGGTAGCTCCTTGGTTCATATCACGCGTAGTCCTTAGTAGCGATAAAATTAAATAACACGGATACCTTTATTGGGACTAGTCCTTGTATTTACACATTTAAAGGATAGTAACGGTTTAGGTGCTCTGAATTCCACGGGTGTAGGAGTAGTTTTCCCTCGAGGTCGGCCAGCATATATGTCCCAGGTCGGACTATGCCTTTGACTTCGAATAACTCTTCCCAACTTAATTCCAGCATGTCTACATGCTTCTGTACTTTCCGAAGACCTAGGTGTCCGATCTGGAAGCCCTCAAGGCCGGACTCTTCCTCGTTCGTTGCTTGCTCGTAATAATCAATTCTTTCGGTAGGCATACCGATCTCCACCGTCATCACTGATAATTCTCCAAAAGAGAGTTATTTGTGGAATAATTCATATAAATTAGCTAAGGATAGCATCACTAACATCCAATCTACACTGATTTTGTGCAAAGAATGTTATAAATTCACTATCTTCCTTATTTTTTATGATGATATTGAGAGTTATAAAGAACAACCTAGTTTTGAATGTTTTGCTACAGCATTGTTGATAATGCAGTATCGGAGTCAAAAAGGCAGAAAAAGACAGAGTTGACATTTACAGCTTTTACCTGAGAAATTACTGAGTAAAACAGAAAATTATTTGATAGGCTGAGTTGGGGGCCACTTTATCATTTGTGTTGCCCTAAAATCAAGAGGGATATAAAAACTTGCTTTTAGGATTGCCTCTAAAAACTCTGTAACATTCCCCATCCCATCACTTCACTCTCACTTGAAGAAAGCTCTCAAGAAAACCGTTGAAGAAGACAACAAAGAGAGAAGGGCTGCTATGTTTCTTCACTTTCTTCTTCTTTTGTACTCTTTAGTGCCCGTTTTGTATTTTCTTCTTCCCTGTATGACGTTGAGTAGCTAAGTTTATTTGTAAGGGGGAGGATGTTGTGAACTTGTTCTTGGGCTATAAACTTTGTTTTGGCTTTAATAATGATATATATACTGAGTGAAGTTGTTTTTAACGTTTTATTTTCAGTGTGTTTGGCCAACATATTGAAATATCTTCCTATTAACTCTTGGAAACTTGTAATAGGAAGTGTTTGGCTTCAACTCGTGCTAGATCTACTTGAGTTTAGAGTGTGAGTACTTAGGAATAATGTGGGGAAAGGCGTGTCGCCTGTGGACTCACATGGAGTAGTTCGTGTTGGGTGTGTTGTCATAAACTCGTAGTTTGTATTTATATAGAAACAAATGTATATTCAATAAAGTTTTATTCAATAAATTTGTTGTTGAATTCATAGCATTGCATTATCCAAAATCCAATAAACTAAACATCCAAGGTTATTATTATGTAACCGGGACAGTATATATATTGGGTATATATTTGATATACTGGGTATATAATTGATATACCCCTGATATACGAGGTATATATTTGATATACCCCTGATATACAAGTGGATAATGTCTCGTGAATAACCTAAAGGGTCTACAGTATATGGATAAGGCTAGGTACCTTATCCTGGCAATACTATGGATACGACCCACTCTGTAAATGTTACAGACAACTCGATACAGGTCGTTCGTGTGGAGACTGAACGAATGTGAATCCCGGAGCGGAAGCGGACTGTTGTTCGTGATATGTGGGTAACAAAATCAAAATGTGCAAGAAGGAAAAAAAGGGGAAAAATTATACCTTTGAAGAACTTTTCTTCAATGAATTTCCCTCAAACACCAACACTGAATTTGATACGAATCAATTTGTGACTAATTACAAGAAGCAAAGCAAAGAAGATTCAAGAGGCTTTCATATTACAGCTTCAAAGGCTAGCTAATGCACACGAGGAGACAAAGATTTCTGGGACCAAAATTCTTTACAATGTTAATTTAATGAGTAAAGAAGAGAATGGAGCAAAGATGGCACGGAAAAGTTGTCTATTTTGAGAGATGGCACGGAGGACAAAAAAACTGTGCAGATTTGTGAACAGGTGCCTTTGCAAATTGCACCTCTTGGGAGTTTGTGATGTCAAAGCTTGTCAAATCTCATCCAAACGTAAAGCGCCTCCTACATGTGATTTCCAAGACAATTTAAAGCAATTCTACGTTTTTGGATTCACATTTAGTTTTCTACTTTGATGTGCAATCATGTTTTAATTTGCATGTCTTATTTTCTACAATTTGCATTAAATAGGATTTGAAAGACTTTTGGTGTTCCTCATGTTGAACGACCCTTTGGCCTATTTAAAGGCTTGCAATCACCTTGTTTTGGAGATTAAACATATTGAAATTCAAGAACTTTTGTTCCTTAACACTTTTAGTGTTTGCTTCTTTCAAATCTTGCTTTAGGTTTGATGTTAAACCGATTCGTTGGATTAGTCTCGATCAAGTTAATTCTGGAGTGAGTCGTCTGAGGATCTAGGAGTGACCATCGTAGATTCTAAGTCCGATCTAAGAGTGATTCATCTTCTAACCTTACTATTGGTTGGAATCATTCGGTAAGTTAGTCGTTTTTGTGAATGTTTGCAAGGATCCTAGAAGGACCTCTAGCTTTGTAAACCCGAGCAACCTTGGCGCTTATCATTTGGTATCAGAGCATTGGTCGACATCCTTTGGCCGGCTCTAGAGGTGAAATATCTTTACTTTATGTAATTTTATTTTTCTGTTATTTTCCTTTTTCGAAAGTAGTTTCTTACAAAGTGTAACAAGACATAACTTGTCTTGAAATTCCTTTATTTTGCTCTCGGATCATTAGTAAAGAAAAAAAAATTAGAAGCAAAAGAAAAAAAAAAGGAAAAAAACAGAAGCAAAAGAAAGAAAAAAACAGTAACAAAAAGAAAGAAAAACAGTAGCAAAAAGAAAGAAAACCGTAGAAAAAAAAAGCATTCGAAGATCCGAGGCACACGAAAAGTTCTTTTCATTATGTTGTGTTTTATTTAAATTATCAAGTTTTTTATCCTAAGATTGAGTTGTTGTAGCCTTAGTTTGTAAGAGTTGATCATTGAATTAGTTATATCAAGCTTTGAGCAAGATTGCACCAAAATTTAAGCCAACCCTTACATCTTTGACCTAGTACCAAAAGCCTACCCTTGAGTGATAAACACGAGTTTCCTTGAGTGAAATCTTGGTGAGAAGAGTGGTAAGGTCCTTATTATCATTATTATTGTTTCTAACAAAATGGCACAGGATGGAGTACCACAAGTACCGCAAGATCCTAACACGGTGATTCTTCAAGCAATTCAAGGAATGATGGAAATGATGATGGAAGATAGACAAGAAAGGAGAGCGCAACAACAAAGAGAAGAACGAGCCTTACAAGAAGATGATGCGTTTGACCTTGCTGAACAAGAAAGACAAGTTGGAGGAAGAAGAAATGGGAGAGGAAGAGGACGAAATAACTTTGCCAACGTTATGCAACCTAGAAGATTGGAAAGATTAAATGAAAATAGGGATGGTGAAGTTAAACTCAAAATTCCACCCTTTAGTGGAACGGCGGACCCCGATGCTTTCTTGCAATGGGAAAGGAAGATAGAACATGTGTTTGATTGCTATACATATAGTGAGAATAAGAAGATGAGACTTGTCATTGCCGAATTCATTAATCATGCTAATGAATGGTATCAACATCTCAAATCTGAGAAAAGAAGGAAAGAGGAGTTTCCAATAGAAACTTGGGAAGAACTCAAAGAAGCCATGAGAAAGAGGTATGCTCCCAAACATTATAGAAATGATTTGAAAACTAAATTGCAAGCTTTGAGGCAGGAAACAAAAAGTGTTGCTGAATATTATCAAGAGATGGAGATTTTAATGAAAGAGGCAAAAATCCGAGAAGAAGAAGAAGACACCATATCTAGATTTCTTGGAGGTTCTTGCTCATCCTATTGATAGAAATCCATCACCTTACTTGGAAGATATGTATCACCATGCTATCAAAATTGAAGATCAATTGAGGGAAGAAAAGGAGTATTCCAAACGGAATGAATCCATGCAACCAAAAGAGAAGTTTGGTGCTGTCAAACGAGTGGAGATCGAGAGCTCCAATACTAAAAAGAATCAAGCTCCAAAAGAGATAAAGGGAGAAGACTAACTTATATATTAATATTATTAATTAATAATAATAATAATTAATATATATATATATAATAATTAATATATATATATAATAATTAATATATATATATATAATAATTAATATATATATATATAATTTATTAATTAATCATATTAACTAATAAATATAATTAATTACTAATCCAATTAATAATTAATTAATTAATTAATATATATATATATATATCAAATAAATAATTAACCCTTAATTATTTATCACATGAATAGAATCATATTCTAAAACATTTTTCTCGATTAACCTATAGTTCTAATGTACATCATATGCACATTATTTTTAACCTATAGTTTTAATTTTATTTGAATCTCATTCAAATAATTTCTCTCATAATATATAGTTTTGATTTATAATTAACTATATATTATAATGTATCAATATACATATAATCCCTTAAGTAATTTGAACAATTCAAATTCTTCCAAAAACTTGATCCTCATTTTACCCGTTACGAGCTAGAAGAGGACATAATGGACCTACAGATCAGAAGCTCCAACGATGCAAGATAAATCGGTCAAACTCATTGACCGAGTTAATCAAGATTTGTTAACTACGGGTCATTCCACTAAAGACCCGCAGTTGCACTCTTCTCACTGCAGAATGTTTTCGTGTCCATGGATATACGACCATTAATGACGAGTCAATCCTTCACGAGTGCTCGTAACTCAAGGTGGGTCAAATTACCGTTTTACCCCTGAGTTACATCTTACTCCTTAAATACCACTGCTCCTCTAATGAACAACTCGGTTATGGTCCAACCAATAACCGGAAGTCCCTCTCGGGTAAATGAGAGGGTGGGGCCCTTTGTTCAAGTCCCGGAGTCAGCATTTAAGGGAACACTCATCTACTCCCCTTAAGTCGGAGAGGAATGAATTCCATCTTGTAAACTTATGTTCCCAGCTCCCCACTCGGTCTCGTCCCCAAAATGGTAGGAATGTTGAGTTGGCAACTTGGGCCACTCTCACCCATACAGATCAAAGGACGAGCCCTCACGGGCAGAAGTCCATAACTCACTCAGGATTGAGAATGAGTTGCCTGGTCATCCTAAGAAACAGCAATCTATTAGTTAACGGTGTTACATCTATAGATTGGCTATTTTGTGGTCCGGTTTTATACAAACTTATTGTATAGGATACCCCCACTCGCATGTCTCCACACGAACGACCTGGATCGAGTCGTTTGTAACCTTTACAGAGTGGGCCGTATCCATAGTGTTGCTAGGATAAGGTACCCAACCTTATCCATATACTATAGACTCTTTAGGTTATTCACGGGACATTATCCACTTGTATATCACGGTATATCAAATATATACCTCGTATATCAGGGGTATAACAAATATATACCCAGTATATCAAATATATACCCAGTACATATACTGTCCCGGTTACACTAAAATAACCTCGGATGTTTAGTTTATTGGATTTTGGATAATGCAATGCTATGAATTCAACAACAAATTTATTGAATAAAACTTTATTGAATATACATTTGTTTTACACAAAATACAAACTACGAGTTTAGGGCAACATACCCAACAGAGACATGCGAGTGGGGGTATTCTATACAATGAGTTTGTATAAGATCGGACTGCGAAATACTCAATTTTTAGATGTAACGTCGTTGACTAGCAGATTGCTATTTCATAGGATGACCAGACAACTCATTCTTAATCCTGAGTGAGTTATGGACTCCTGCCAGTGAGGGCTCGTCCTTTGATATGTATGAGTGAAAGTGGCCCGAGTTGCCGACTCAATATTCCTACCATTTTGAGGACGAGACCGAGTGGGGAGCTGGGAACATAACTTCACTAGATGAAATTCACTCCTCCCCGAGTTTAGGGGAGTAGATAAGTGTTCTCTTAATTACTGACTTCGGGACTTGAATAAGGGCCTCACCCTCTCACTGGCCCGAGAGGGACTTCCGATTATTGGTCAGACCATTACTGGGTTGTTCATTAGAGGAGCAGTGGTATTTAAGGAGCAAGATGTAACTCAGGGGTAAAACGATAATTTCACCCAGCTTGAGTTACGAGCACTCGTGAATGATTGACTTGTCATTAATGGTCGTATATTGATACATTATAATATATAGTTAATTCTAAATTAAAACTATATATTATGAGAGAAATTATTTGAATAAGATTCAAATAAAATTAATATGAATAAGATTCATATTAAAACTATAGGTTAAAAATAATGTACATAAGATGTACATTAGAACTATAGGTTATACGAGAGAAATGTCATAGAATATGATTTCATTTATGTGATAAATAATTAAGTGTTAATTATTTATTATATATATATATTAATTGATTATTAATTAGATTAATAATTAATTAATATTTTACTATGATTAATTAATTATTATATATATATTAATTATTAATTTAATATTAATATTAATATTAACACTCCCCTGGTTAATTGCAGGGGAGTGGAGGGGAGTGGGGGAACAGTTATGACGTGGGGAGAACTCCCCACATCATAGGTAGTTATTACAGAATGGTTCTGCAAAATAACTATTGATACGAATCCATTTGTGACCAATTACATATATCAAAGGAGCAATTATTACAAGAAAGGCAAGGAAGATTCAAGAGGCTTTCACATTGCACCATCAAAAGCTTGTTAATGCACAAGAACCAACAAAGATTTTTGAGCCCAAATTTATTCATAATGTTACTTCAATGAGTCAAGAAGAGAATGGAGCAAAGATGGCACGGGAAAAGTTGTCTATTTTGAGAGATGGCACGGAGGACAAAAAAAGTGTGCAGATTCGTGAACAGGTGCCTTTGCAGATTGCACCTCTTTGGAGTTTGTGAAGTCAAAAGTTGTGAAACCATATTCAAATGTGAAGCGCCTCCTACAGCACATAGATAAGACCATTTGAAGCATGACTACGTTTTCTGATCCGCATTTAAGTGTCTAGAATGATGTGCAATCAAGTTTTAATTTGCATGTCTTATTTTCTACAATTTGCATTAAGTAGTATTTTGAAAAACTTTTGGTGTTCTTATGTTGAACGACCATTTGGCCTATTTAAAGGCTTGTAATGCTCTTGTTATGGAGAACTTAAGATTAAAACATATTGAAATTCAAGAACTTTTGTTCCTTAACACTTTTGGTGTTGCTTCTTTCAAATCTTGCTTTAGGTTTGATGTTAAACCGATTCATTGGATTAGTCTCGATCAAGCTAATTCTGGAGTGAGTCGTCTTAGGATCTAGGAGTGACCATCGTAGATTCTAAGTCTGATCTAAGAGTGATTCATCTTCTAACCTTACTCTTGGTTGGAATCATTCGGTAAGTTAGTCGTTTTTGTGAATGTTTGCAAGGATCCTAGAAGGACCTCTAGCTTTGCAAACACGAGCAACCTTCGCGCTTATCAACTATGCCCAACGAAGAAACTCTCTCTGGGAACACTCTCTCAATCCCTCTTTTTCAAAACAAAACGCTCCCACAAGCAACGATTTGGTACCCAGAGGATTGCACGGAAGATCATTTGGTCGTGTCCGGGAGATTGAACCATTGAATAAGAGTTCTTTAAAGGTAAGAGAAAACATTTTCCCCTGTATTTTCATCTTTGCACCTTTGATTTTGTTTTGTCAAAATTAATGAACAAATATCCACTTTTGCTCCGGGATTCACATCCCATCAATTGGTATCAGAGATGCGTTGATGTTCTGACTTTTCGGGAGAAAAATCGGTGTTTTTGGTGGGTGTTTTCATATTTTCGAAATATGGGTTTGTGGGTTGGAAAATTTTTGGTTTTTGGCATGTAGGTTGCAATTTAAGTCTTGATTTGATCATGTCTGTCGAGTTTCTGTATCGAGTCTGTAAGTCTGGGTCGCTCGAAAGTTTTTCGTGGCATCGGATTGGGCGAAAAGTAGCAGAAAACAGCGAAAAAGACGAAGCCGACCGCGCAGACAGCGCCATGGCGCTATGTAGCAGCGTCATGGCGTTGCGACGACAGCACACAACGCCACGGCGCTGCATTGTAGCGCCGCGATGCTGTCTAGCGCCATGGCACCATGCTATAGTGTCGCGGCGCTACTGTTGTAGCTTTTTGCTGCAGTAGCGTCGTGGCGCTACCCTTCGGCCCCGAGGCGCTGTCTCTGGTGTTTTTCGACGTGTTTCCGTGGCTCCTGTTCGAGGACGGTTGCGGTCGTTTTCTTATTTTTTTGTATAATTTTTCTTTCTTATGGTGTCAAAAATTGGTCTAAGTTTGCTATTTAATTATGCATTGTGAATGTGTATTTTTAATTAAAAGCATATTGCATATCATGCTATATAGTTTTATAATCCCACCAGAGCTTACATGTATAATATGTATATTTGATATATAATATGTATGTATAATCATGCATCATATTGTTATAAATGTTATTAATGCATGTTTTATTTTCATGATTAATATAAGTGTTGTATTAATTGATACGAATCCATTTGTGACCAATTACATGTACCAAAGGAGCAATTACAAGAAGCAAGACAAGAAGATTCAAGAGGCTTTCACACTGCACCTTTAAAAGCTTGTTAATGCACAATAATCAACAAAGAGTTTTGAGCCCAAATTTGTTCATAATGTTACTTCAATGAGTCAAGAAGAGAATGGAGCAAAGATGACATGGGAAAATGATATGAACCAAAGTGTCTTAGTCTTCAAAGAGTTAAAGGAAGTTGTTGGAGAATCCTATGTCCAAGTTGACAACAAATTGGAGTTGCATTAAATGCACTCTAGTGTCATTTATGGCAACCTCAAGTGGCATTGAATGAAGTCAAGAACAAGTCCAACTTCATTTACTACAAACTCAAGTTGCATTAATGGAAGTCTAAGTTGAACTCAAGATGCATTAAATGAACAAGACTTCAAAGTACTTGAAAGTAGTTCAAACTCCAGTTCATTCACTCTTGAAGGGTTACAAACTCTTGGTTTTATGGTGGAGGAGTTTCATTCTCGGATTTAAAGCATGTTTAATTGTATTTTCAGTTTTAAACATTTCATTTATGTGTTTTAAGTTTTATTTGTGTTAGTGGTGGTTATGGTATTGATCTAGTAGGGAGTTACAAACTTTACAATTATTTTAGGTTACTTGAAGGGTTGTTTTGGAGGCTATAAATAGCCTAGCTTGTTCCCTTGGAAAAACAGATTTTGATGATTGAATGAAGTTGCTATTTTGCTTCAAAAAGCCTAGAGCTTGTTTTTCTTTGCAATTCTTGAGTGTTAGATTTGCATGCTAGAATCATTCAAGTAGTCTTGATCAAGCTATTTGTGGAGTGGTTCGAATCTTGAGTTTAGAAACAAGTTTTCTCTACTCTTGATATTGATCATCAAGGTAAATCCGTTCTAACTTCTTCCTTGGGTTGACATCATCTCGATTTGGGGGTTTTAGCATTTGTGATCTAGGGGTTTGCATAACCATAAGGGTTCTTAGATCCAATTGGCTATTGTTTTCTTATCAGAAAAGTTGTCTATTTTGAGAGATGGCACGGAGGACAAAAAATGTGTGCATAATTGTGAACAGGTGCCTTGGCAGATTACACCCCTTGGGAGTTTGGGAAGTCAAAGCTTGTCAAATGTCATCCAAATGTGAAGCGCCTCCTACAGCCCATAGATAAGACCATTTGAAGCGTGACTACGTTTTCTGATCCGCATTTAAATGTCTAGAATGATCTGCAATCAAGTTTTAATTTGCATGTCTTATTTTCTATAATTTGCATTAAGTAGTATTTTGAAAAACTTTTGGTGTTCTTATGTTGAACGACCATTTGGCCTATTTAAAGGCTTGTAATGCTCTTGCTATGGAGAACTTAAGATTAAAACATATTGAAATTCAAGAACTTTTGTTCCTTAACACTTTTGGTGTTGCTTCTTTCAAATCTTGCTTTAGGTTTGATGTTAAACCGATTCATTGGATTAGTCTCGATCAAGCTAATTCTGGAGTGAGTCGTCTCAGGATCTAGGAGTGACCATCGTAGATTCTAAGTCCGATCTAAGAGTGATTCATCTTCTAACCTTACTATTGGTTGGAATCATTCGGTAAGTTAGTCGTTTTTGTGAATGTTTGCAAGGATCCTAGAAGGACCTCTAGCTTTGTAAACCCGAGCAACCTTGGCGCTTATCATTTGGTATCAAAGCATTGGTCGACATCCTTTGGCCGGCTCTAGAGGTGAAATATCTTTACTTTATGTAATTTTATTTTTCTGTTATTTTCCTTTTTCGAAAGTAGTTTCTTACAAAGTGTAACAAGACATAACTTGTCTTGAAATTCCTTTATTTTGCTCTCGGATCATTAGTAAAGAAAAAAAAATTAGAAGCAAAAGAAAAAAAAAGGAAAAAAAACAGAAGCAAAAGAAAGAAAAAAACAGTAACAAAAAGAAAGAAAACCGTAGAAAAAAGAAAGCATTCGAAGATCCGAGGCACACGAAAAGTTCTTTTCATTATGTTGTGTTTTGTTTAAATTATCAAGTTGTTTATCCTAAGATTGAGTTGCTGTAGCCTTAGTTTGTGAGAGTTGATCATTGAATTAGTTATATCAAGCTTTAAGCAAGATTGCACCAAAATTTAAGCCAACCCTTACATCTTTGATCTAGTAGCAAAAGCCTACCCTCGAGTGATAAACACGAGTGTCCTTGAGTGAAATCCTAGTGAGAGGGGTGGAAAGGTCCTTATTTTGTTATTTTATTGTTCTAACAAAATGTCACAGGAAGTACCGCAAGATCCTACTATGGCTATTCTTCAATCAATTCAAGGTATGGTGGAAATGATGAGGGAAGATAGACAGGAAAGAAGGGTGCAACAACAAAGAGAAGAACGAGTCTTACAGGAAGATGAAGGTATGTTTGACTTCGATGTACAAAAAGAACTAGTTGGGAGTAGAGGAAGGAATAACGTTGCCAACATTATGCAACCGAGGAGATGGGAAAGAGTAAATGAAAAGAGAGATGGTGGAGCTAAACTCAAAATTCCACCATTTAGTGGAACGGCGGACCCTGATGCTTACTTGCGATGGGAAAGGAAGATAGAACGTGTATTTCATTGCTCTACATATAGTGAAAATAAGAAGATGAGACTTGCCCGAATTCATTAATCATGCTAATGAATGGTATCAACATCTCAAATCCGAGAAAAGAAGGAAAAATGAGGATCAAATAGAAACTTGGGAAAAACTCAAAGAAGCCATGAGAATGAGGTATGCTCCCAAACATTATAAAAATGATTTGAAAACTAAACTGCAAGCTTTGAGGCAGGGAACAAAAAGTATTGATGAGTATTATCAAGAGATGGTGATTTTAATGGAAAAAGCACACATTCGAGAAGAAGAGGAAGACACCATGTCTAGATTCCTTGGAGGTTTGAATCTGGAAATTGTTCATCATATTGATAGAAATCCACCACCTTACTTGGAAGATATGTATCACCATGCTATCAAAATTGAAGATCAATTGAGGAAAGAAGAGGAGCATTCCAAATGGAATGAATTCATGCAACCAAAAGGGAAGTTTGGTGCTGTCAAAAGAGTGAAGGCCGAGAGCTCCAATGCCAAAAACAATGAAGTTCCAAAGGAGGTAACGGAGAAGACTAATTCTTTTAAATGTTGGAAGTGCAAAAGGTTTGGACACATGAGCAAAGAATGTGTCAATAAAGAAGTCATGGTAATAAGAAATGGTGTCGTTGATTCAAATGATGGTTGTGAGAAATATGATGCAAAATTTGAGGAAGAATCTAAAGCACATGTTGATGAATTTATTAAACAAGATAGCAAACATTCTGATGTTGATGAAAGTGAGTTGAAAGAAAAGAGAGAAAGAGAAGAGTTAAGAGAAAGGAATTCAAAGGAGAAAGAAGAGGACAAGAGCAAGATCCAATCCATTTTTCCACATAAGCCAAATCTTATGACATTGTTGCATAAGGACCCTTACTATCAAGCTAACATACTTTATCCTAGTGTTTCTACTTTTCTAAGATTTTTGCAGGAAGTTCCAACTCTTCAAATCAAGTGTGGTCGAACACAAGTAACGATGGAAGCTATGATGGAGCCAACGAGAGTTATCCTATCATCTACTCATGATCTAAAGATTGTATTACAAGGTAAGTATAAAATAGATCTTGATTTTGAAGATACTAACTTGCTTCCTTATTGTGTAGGTAACCATGAACAAAAGAAACCTAAAGTGAAAGGCATTGTGGAAAAGTATTTGTCTAAGAAGTCGCATAAAGAATTCCATGGCCGAGAACGCAGAATTGTATGTTGGAGAATGCAAATGCAAAGTACCAAATGGAGGAAAAACAAATCCAAGAAAAATGTAAACAAACCAAGTGATTGGGTTTGGAAGCACTTTTGGAAGGAACGAAAAATTTGTCCAAGTCCAACCATGAGAAGACTAAGAAGGATGATATTACATCAAGACTTCAAGATTGCACTTCAAGGAAGTCAAAAAGTTGTGTTAAATCAAGAAGGCAAACAAGAAGGCGCCATATAAATTTTCAAGAAGAAAGAAGTGACAAGTCCATGGAACACCCACAAGGTAAGGAACAACTTGTTAAGGCTTATCATTGGACTAACTTGATTCGTTTTGATGTAGGAAAAGAAGACCTTGATTTGAGGACAAATCCTTTTAAAGAAAGGGGGGATGATACGAATCCATTTGTGACCAACTACATGTACCAAAGGAGCAATTAGAAGAAGCAAGACAAGAAGATTCAAGAGGCTTTCACACTGCACCTTTAAAAGCTTGTTAATGCACAATAATCAACAAAGAGTTTTGAGCCCAAATTTGTTCATAATGTTACTTCAATGAGTCAAGAAGAGAATGGAGCAAAGATGGCATGGGAAAAGTTGTCTATTTTGAGAGATGGCACGGAGGACAAAAAATGTGTGCATAATTGTGAACAGGTGCCTTGGCAGATTACACCCCTTGGGAGTTTGTGAAGTCAAA
Organism: Momordica charantia; assembly: GCF_013281855.1. Taxonomy (NCBI): domain Eukaryota; kingdom Viridiplantae; phylum Streptophyta; class Magnoliopsida; order Cucurbitales; family Cucurbitaceae; genus Momordica; species Momordica charantia. Next base: position 15,459,513 of record NW_028275167.1, on the reverse strand, counting down.
GCTTGTCAAATGTCATCCAAATGTGAAGCGCCTCCTACAGCCCATAGATAAGACCATTTGAAGCGTGACTACGTTTTCTGATCCGCATTTAAATGTCTAGAATGATCTGCAATCAAGTTTTAATTTGCATGTCTTATTTTCTATAATTTGCATTAAGTAATATTTTGAAAAACTTTTGGTGTTCTTATGTTGAACGACCATTTGGCCTATTTAAAGGCTTGTAATGCTCTTGTTATGGAGAACTTAAGATTAAAACATATTGAAATTCAAGAACTTTTGTTCCTTAACACTTTTGGTGTTGCTTCTTTCAAATCTTGCTTTAGGTTTGATGTTAAACCGATTCATTGGATTAGTCTCGATCAAGCTAATTCTGGAGTGAGTCGTCTCAGGATCTAGGAGTGACCATCGTAGATTCTAAGTCCGATCTAAGAGTGATTCATCTTCTAACCTTACTCTTGGTTGGAATCATTCGGTAAGTTAGTCGTTTTTGTGAATGTTTGCAAGGATCCTAAAAGGACCTCTAGCTTTGTAAACACGAGCAACCTTCACGCTTATCATTAATTAGATGAAAATAAAGTTGCATTGAGCATGACATTACTTTAATTAATATAATTGTTATATTAATGTATGCTTGCAATGCATGATATAAAATTTGGTAGATAGAAATTAAAATCTAGTAAAGAATTGCATGCCAACATAGGGTCTAAGTTAATTAATTTTTAAGGGGTTTAAAATTAGGGGGTAGTCTTTTATTTTGTTTTAACTAGGTTTAAAATGAAATGGTAAAAGACTAAATATAAAATATTTCCTATAAGGGAACCCTGTCTAAGGAAGGTTCTGTCTAGATTGAGCTATTTAAGCTGACCGTAAGGGAAAACCTCTACCTAGGAACCGACCTGGGGGTTGAATTAGTCAATATTTTATATGCATGCAATAATGTCCTTAGTTTATTAAATCGTTTAATAAACTAAAACATTACTGTACAACTACCAATATAATAGTTATATTGGGCCGACTAAAAATTCACTTAGTTAATTTCACTTAGCCAGTTATCTAAGTAATATATCCAAGTCTTAGAATACTAAGTCGGAGTAAAAGAGAATATGTAATATACTGCATATATATTTGATATACAAAGTTTATATAACATACTTTTCTCTCTCTCTCACGTTCTCCTATACATTCACACTGTGAGTTCCATGCTCGGCCTCGTGTCGCCCTGGGCACAGCTTCCCTACATAAGGTATTTGCATGGTTCAATATCGAGGTGAATGGAGATAGTATTCATAGTAAGTGGGAGAAGGACGTGTGACAACATATCCTACGGTCTCCACCATTGGTTTGCACTCGTGAGGTTTCATACATGACCTGCGTGTCGTCCTGGAACGACCATCCTTCCGGAGGGTTCATTGTATGGAATCAAAACCAAGGCAAACTCCAAAAATGGATAAGGGTCTCTTAAGTTTTGCTCCAATATTTTTCGTCCCTACGGTAGGATTATTGGGGCGGACCTCTGAGGTCCGAAAATGATGGGTCACACTTACGGAGAGTTGATAAATTAGTTAGCAATTTCCTGATCAAATAAACGATGACTAAAGTTTATAGGAATAAGAGTTATTCTGGTGTAAAATTTAGTTGAAAACGTCTCAATTCAGGGAAGGAGTAGTTGTCTGCCTTATGGTAGCTGTTGCTCTAAATCACTGAAGTGTCGTTGCAAAACAATTTTGTTAGGGTGCTAATTACTTTTGCAAAAATATGATTGGGTTTAAAGGCTAATGCATGAAACTAATATAGGTTTGTTTTTACTTTCAGCATTTCTACTTCTATTATTGCACTCTTAGCCGCGCAAAAACTTAACGGCGAGATTACAAACAATGGAAATCGAATCTAAACATTATTCTCGTGATAGATGATCTTAGGTTCGTCTTGCAAGAGGATTATCCTCAAGCTCCTGCGCGAAACGCCACTGTGGTGGTGCGCAACGTCTATGACAGATGGATCAAGAACAATGACAAGGCCAAGGTCTACATCTTGGTGAGCATATCTAATGTGCTTGCTAAAAAGCACGAAGACACGGTCACCGCTAAGGAGATCATAGACTCGTTGCAGAGCATGTTTGGACAACTGCTCTCACAGGCTCAACATGAAGCTCTTAAGTTCATTTACAACTCCCGCATGAAGGAAGGCTCATCAGTGCGAGAACACGTTCTCAACCTGATGGTCCACTTCAACATGGCAGAGTCGAATGAGGCTGTCATAGACGAGCACAGTCAGGTCAGCTTCATTATGGAATCTCTTCCAAAGAGTTTCCTGCCATTCCGCAGCAATGTAGTTATGAATAAGCTGTAGTACACTCTTACAACGCTCTTAAATGAGCTACAGACTTACCAGTCTCTTATGAGAAGTAAGGGACAGGAAGAGGAGGCAAACGTTGCTACCTCGAAAAAGTTCCACCGAGGTTCGACCTCTAGAGCCAAGTCTGTGTCATCCTCTTCTGGAAGTAAGACTTTCAAGAAGAAGAAGGCCAATGATAAGGGGCCTAAACTTGACCCCACTACTGCCACTGCCAAGAAAGGCAAGGCCAAGGTTGTAGAGAAAGAAAAGTGTTTCTACTGCAACATGGACGGGCATTGGAAGCACAACTGCCCAAAATACTTTGCCGAAAAGAAGAAAGCTGATAAGCACCAAGGTTGCTCGTGTTTACAAAGCTAGAGGTCCTTCTAGGATCCTTGTAAACATTCACAAAAACGACTAACTTACCGAATGATTCCAACCAAAAGTAAGGTTAGAAGATGAATCACTCTTAGATCGGACTTAGAATCTACGATAGACACTCCTAGATCCTAAGACGACTCACTCCAGAATTAGCTTGATCGAGACTAATCCAATGAATCGGTTTAACATCAAACCTAAAGCAAGATTTGAAAGAAGCAACACCAAAAGTGTTAAGGAACAAAAGTTCTTGAATTTCAATATGTTTTAATCTCCCAAAACAAGGTGATTACAAGCCTTTAAATAGGCCAAATGGTCGTTCAACATAAGAACACCAAAAGTTTTTCAAAATACTACTTAATTCAAATTGTAGAAAATAAGACATGCAAATTAAAACTTGATTGCACATCATTCTAGACACATAAATGCGGATCAGAAAACGTAGTCATGCTTCAAATGGTCTTATCTATGTGCTGTAGGAGGCGCTTCACATTTGGATATGGTTTGACAACTTTTGACTTCACAAACTCCAAAGAGGTGCAATCTGCAAAGGCACCTGTTCACGAATCTGCACACTTTTTTTGTCCTCCGTGCCATCTCTCAAAATAGACAACTTTCCCCGTGCCATCTTTGCTCCATTCTCTTCTTGACTCATTGAAGTAACATTATGAATAAATTCGGGCTCAAAACTCTTTGTTGGTTCTTGTGCATTAACAAGCTTTTGAAGGTGCAGTGTGAAAGCCTCTTGAATCTTCCTTGCCTTTCTTGTAATAATTGCTCCTTTGATATATGTAATTGGTCACAAATGGATTCGTATCAAAAGCCAATGAAGATAAATATGATTTACTTGTTTTGGAAACAGGTTTAGTAGAGAACGATGATTCCGCCTGGATATTGGATTCAGGAGCCACTAATCACGTTTGTTCTTCGTTTCAGGGAATTAGTTCCTAGAGGCAGCTTGACACCGGGGAGATGACGCTGAAGGTCAGAACGGGAGAGGTCGTCTCAACTGTGACGGTGGTGAGCTCAAGTTGTTTACAAACAAGAATATGTATATATTATTAGATAATGTGTACGTAGTTCCTAAAATTAAGAGGAACTTACTTTCAGTTTCTTGTTTGTTAGAACATTTATGTTCCATTTTCTTTTAATTTAAATGAAGCGTTCATTTCAAGAAATGGTGTCAATATTTGTTCGGCTTTGCTTGAAAACAACTTGTATGTGCTAAGACCAACCATAACTAAAGCAGTTTTAAATACCGAGTTGGTTAAAAATGGTAAAACTCAAAATAAAAGGCAAAAAGTTTCTCACAAAGAAAACACCTATCTTTGGCACTTAAGATTAGGTCACATTAATCTCAATAGAATTGGGAGGTTGGTTAACAATGACATATTTCTAAGTGAGTTAGAAGACGATTCTTTACCACCATGTGAGTCTTGTGTTGAAGGCAAGATGACTAAAAGACCTTTTACTGGAAAAGGTTATAGAGCCAAAGAGCCCTTAGAACTTATACATTCAGACCTTTGTGGTCCGATGAATGTAAAAGCTAAAGTAGGGTATGAATACTTCATCTCTTTTATAGATGATTATTCAAGGTATGGTTATTTATACCTAATGCAACATAAGTCTGAAGCCCTTGAAAAGTTCAAGGAGTACAAGGCTGAACTTGAAAATAAATTAGGTAAAATCATTAAAACACTTCGATCCGATCGGGGTGGAGAGTATATGGACTTGAGATTTCAGGAATATATGATAGAACATAGAATCACGTCCCAACTCTCAGCCCCTGGTACACCTCAACAAAACGGTGCATCAGAAAGGAGAAACAGAACCCTGTTGGACATGGTTCGATCAATGATGAACTATGCTCAGTTGCCTAACTCGTTTTGGGGTTACGCAGTGGAGACTGCGGTTTACATTTTTAACGTAGTTCCATCAAAGAGTGTTTCTGAAATACCCTTTGAGCTATGAAAGGGTCGTAAAGCTAGTTTATGTCACTTCCGCATTTGGGGATCCCTGACACACGTGCTCATGACTAACCCAAAGAAACTGGAACCTCGTTCAAAAGTATGTCTATTCGTAGGTTACCCTAAAGAGATGAGAGGTGGTCTATTCTTCGATCCACAAGAAAATAGAGTGTTTGTATGGACAAACGCCACCTTCTTGGAAGAAGACCACGTTCGAGATCATAAACCACAGAGTAAGGTAGTGATTAACGAGATTTCCGAAAAGGCTACAAACACGTCAACAAGAGTTGTTGATGAAGCTAGTACATCACATCAGTCACATCCACTTCAAGTATTGAGGGTGCCTCGACGTAGTGGGAGGATTGTGTCACAACCTGACCGCTACGTGGGTTTAACTGAAACCTAAGTTGTCATACCTGATGACGGCGTCGATGATCCATTGACCTACAAAAAGGCAATGGAAAATACTAACAAGGACAATGGATCAAAGCAATTGACCTGGAAATGGAGTCGATGTACTTCAATTCTGTTTGGGAACTTATAGATCAACCTGACGAGGTAAAAACCATAGGGTGCAAATGGATCTATAAGTGAAAACGAGACGTCCAAGGAAAGGTACAGACCTATAAGGTGAGACTTGTGGCAAAAGGCTACACACAAAAGGAAGGGGTGGACTATGAAGAAACCTTCTCCCCTGTAGCTATGCTTAAGTCCATCACAATACTTTTGCCCATTGCCACATATTATGATTATGAGATACGGCAAATGAACGTCAAGACTGCTTTTCTGAATGATAATCTTGAAGAAAGTATTTATATGTCTCAACCCGAAGGGTTCATAGCACAAGGTAAAGAGCAAAAGGTTTGCAAGCTTAAATAGTCCTCATATGAACTGAAACAAGCATCTCGATCTTGGAACATAAGATTTGATACTGCGATCAAATCTTATGGTTTTGACCAAAACATTGATGAGCCTTGTGTATACAAGAAGATCGTCAACAATACTGTAGCCTTCTTAGTGTTGTATGTGGATGATATCCTACTCATTAGGAATGATGTAGGATACCTCACTGACATAAAGAAATTGCTTGCGACTGAGTTCCAAATGAAGGATTTGGGACAAGCTCAGTATGTTCTTGGCATCCAAATTCTAAGGGATCGCAAAAACAAAACGTTAGTCCTGTCTCAAGAAACTTATATCGACAAGATGCTTGTTCGATATTGGATGCAAAATTCCAAGAAAGGCTTATTGCCCTTCAAGCATGGAATTCATCTGTCTAAGGAACAATGTCCTAAGACACCTCAAGAAGTTAAGGATATGAGACGTATACCCTATGCTTCAATAGTGGGCAGTCTGATGTACGCTATGTTGTACACTAGGCCTGACATTTGCTATGCAGTAGGGATGGTCAGTAGGTATCAATCCAACCCAGGATATGATCACTGGACTGCTGTTAAGGGAATCCTCAAGTATCTTAAGAGAGCGAGGGACTACAAGCTCGTATATGGCGCTAAGGATTTGATCCTTACAGGATACACTAACTCTAACTTCCAAACAGACAAGGATTCAAGGAAATCCACGTCGGGGTCAGTATTCACTCTTAACGGAAGAGCAATAGTTTGGCGAAGCATCAAACAAGGATGCATCGCAGACTCCACCATGGAGGTTGAGTACGTTGAAGCTTGTGAAGCAGCAAAAGAGGTGGTTTGGCTAAGAAAGTTCTAAACAGATTTGGAAGTCGTTCCAAACATGAACTTAACCATCACACTTTAATGTGATAACAGTGGTGTTGTGGCAAATTCTAAAAAACCACGAAGCCATAAGAGAGGCAAACACATTGAAAGGAAGTACCACCTTATACGGAAGATAGTGCAACGAAGAGATGTGATCGTCACAAAGTTCGCTTCAGAGCACAACATTGCTGATCCTTTTACGAAGGCACTCATGGCTAAAGTGTTTGAGGGCCATCTAGAAAGTCTATGTCTACGAGCTTTGTACGATTAGTCTAGGGCAAGTGGGAGAAATGTAATGGGTATAATGTATCCCTAGTTTATTGTATTTTCCTATTGCTTTATGATATTGTACATCCCACTCGACTTTAGTTCAAGTGGGAGTTTGTTGGGTGTGTTGCCCTAAACTCATAGTTTGTATTTATGTAGAAACAAATGTATATTAAATAAATTTTTTGTTGAATTAATAGCATTGCATTGTCCAAAATCCAATAAACTAAACATCCAAGGTTATTATCATGTAATCGGGATAGTATATATATTGGGTATATATTTGATAAACACTTGATATACGAGTGGATAATGTCCCGTGAATAACCTAAAGGGTCTATAGTATATGGATAAGGCTGGGTACCTTATCCTGGCAACACTATGGATACGGCCCACTCGGTAAATGTTATGGACGACTTGATGCAGGTCGTTCGTGTGAAGACATGCGAGTGAGAATATCCTATACAATGAGTTTGTATAAGACCGGACTGCGAAATAGCCAATCTTTAGATGTAACGCCGTTGATTAATAGATTGCTATTTCATAGGATGACCATACAACTCATTCTCAATCCTGAGTGAGTTATGGACTCCTGCCCGTGAGGGCTCGTTCTTTGATTTGTATGGGTGAGGTGGCCTGAGTCGTCGACTCAATATTCCTATCATTTTGGGGTTGAGACCGAGTGGGGAGCTGGGAACATAACTTCACAAGATGGAATTCACTTCTCCCCGACTTTAGGGGAGTAGATTAGTGTTCTTTTAATTACTGACTCCGGGACATGAATAAGGGCCCCACCCTCTCACTGGTCCGAGAGGGACTTCTGGTTATTGGTCGGATCATAATCGGGTTGTTCATTAGAGGAGCAGTGGTATTTAAGGAGCAAGATGTAACTCAGGGGTAAAATGGTATTTTGACCCAGCTTGAGTTACGAGCAATCGTGAAGGATTGACTTGACATTAATGGTCGTATATCCATGGACACGAAAACATTCTGCAGTGAGAAGAGTGCAACTGCGGGTCTTTAGTGGAGTGGCCCGTAGTTAATGAATGTTGATTAACTCGGTTAATGAGTTTGACCGATTAATCTCGTATCGTTGGAGCTTCTGATTTGTAGATGCATTAAGTCCTTTTGCTAGCTCATAATGGGTAAAACGAGAATCAAGTTTTTTGAAAAATTTGAACTGTTCAAATTGCTCAAGGGAATATATGTATATTGATACATTATAATATATAGTTAATTCTAAATTAAAAATATATATTATGAGAGAAATTATTTGAATGAGATTCAAATAAAATTAATATGAATAAGATTCATATTAAAACTATAGGTTAAAAATAATGTGTATAAGATGTACATTAGAACTATAGGTTATACGAGAGAAATATTATAGAATATGGTTCTATTTATGTGATAAATAATTAAGTTTTAATTATTTATTTATTTGATATATATATATATATTAATTGATTATTAATTAGATTAATAATTAATTAACATTTATTAATTAATTATTATATATATATTATATATATATTAATTATTATAAATATTAATTATTAATTTAATATTAATATTAATATTAACGCTCCCCTGCTTAATTTTAGGGGAGTGGGGGAACAGTTATGACGTGGGGAGAACACCCTACGTCATAGGTAGTTATTGCAGAATGGTTCTGCAAGATAACTATTCCCAACGAAGAAACTCTCTCCGAGAACATTCTCTCAATCCCTCTTATTCAAAACAAAACGCTCCCGCAAGCAACGATCTGGTACCCAAAGGATAGCTTGGAAGATCATTTGGTGGTGTTCGGGAGATTGAACCATTGAAGAAGAGTTCTTCAAAGGTAAAAGGGAAAACATTTTCCTCTGTATTTTCATCTTTGCAACTTTGATTTTGTTTTCTCAAAATTGATGAACAAAGATCCGCTTCCGCTCCGGGATTCACATCTCATCAGTTCGGTAGGACCAAAGGACTTCAAATAGCTCCTCGGCCCACCTGTCTTTTTTGTGTCTAGCCTTAGCTTGAGACCGCTTTTTGCGATCTTATTAACTGTCTCAACTTGTCCGTTGGCTTTAGGATGAGTCAGGGACGAGCAGAGATGGCTGATTCTGAACTTCTTGCAAATGTCTTTGAACTTTGCATTATCTAACTGCTTGTCGTTGCCTGTTACGATGACATTGGGTATTCTAAAGCGGCAAACAATATTTGTCCAAATGAAGGTCGTGACCGTGGCCTCCGTGATTGTGGAGGGCGACTCGACCTCGACCTATTTGGTGAAATAGTCTACAGCAATGATTGCATATTTGGTATGTCCTTTGCCAAGTGGAAAAAGTTTGATAAGGTCAACTTCTTATTGTGGAAAGGGCCAAGGGGCTAAGATCGGAGTTAGCAACTTAGGGGGCTGTTGGATAATATTCGCGAAGCGCTAGCAATCGTCGCACGTCTTCAAGAACTGTTTTGCATCTTGGTCTATCGTATGCCAACAGTAGCCCTGACGAATGACCTTGGTCGATAACGACCTGGCCCTCGAGTGGTTGCCACAAACGTCCTCATGTATCTCTCTTAAGACGTAGTTCCCATCTTCCTTAGAGATACACTTGAGAAGCGGTAGGGAGAATTTGCGTCAGTACATAGATCCGTCTTGGAACACATATCGAGCCACTCTCCGTGACATCTTCTTGTCTTCTTTTGAATCTACTGGCACATTGCCTGCTAGAAACTCCCTGATCGGATCCATCCATGATGGAGGTTGGGAATCAACTTCCATCATGTCAGGCTCCAAAATGGAAGTAGTATTCAGTATTTCTATCGGGACCGACCTCGCAAGGTCGGTCTCGTAGGCGAACGCCAATTTGGCTAAGGCATTAGCATTTGAACTCTCGGATCTTGGAATCTAACTGATTTCGTAAGTCTGGAACAGGGCGAGGTGCGACCTGACCTTTCCCAGATACTTCTCCATCTGAGATTCTTTTGTCTGGTACTCTTCCTTAATTTGGTTCACAATCAGCTGAGAATCGCTTAAACTTCGGATATCGTTGGCTCCAAGTCCCTTTGCCATGTGCAGTTCCGCCAAAAGGGCTTCGTACTCAACCTCATTGTTTGAGGTACGAAAGTTGAAACAAATGGCATACTCAAAGCGCATGCTATCTGGGGCGAAGCACTCCTGCACCACACCCTCTTTCATTGCAAGACCCATCCATGTACACAGTCCATGGCAGGTCGGATTCGATATCTTGGGCTAGTGGCCGCGTGAGTTTTGCTATAAAATCCGCGACATCTTGCCCCTTTACCGCTGCTCAAGGCTCGAACTAGATGTCATACTAACTGAGTTCATTAAACGGCCAGATGTCTCTGGCTTGTGAAAGACTTGCTTTAATGGAAAGTTAGTGAGCATGGTTACAGTATAGGCTTGGAAGTACGGCTTGAGTCTTCGTGCCGAGGTGACTAAGGGGATAGCCAGCTTCTCCATTTGAGGGTACCTGGTCTCGGCCTCGGTCATGACCTTACATGTGTAGTAAATCGGACTCTGGCGTACTCCTTGCTTGATCAAGGCCGAGCTTACCGCATTATTAAACAGGACCAAGTACAGTTGCAGTTTGTCCTCCGGCATGGGTTTTGCGAGCAACGGTCGAACGACCCATTTTTTCTCAACACTTTGAAAAAGGGGAGGCACTTGTCGGTAGACCTGGAGACAAACCTATTCAAAGCAGCAACTCTCCCATTTAGGCATTGTAGCTGCTTAAGGGTTTTTCGGGTTTGAATTTCGAGCACGACCCTTAACTGGTTGGCGATCATTTTGTTTACCATCCTCTGATAAGTTGCATCTGCATTCTTTAGGCCAAATGACATGACCTTATAGCAATACAAGCCTTGATCGGTTATGAAGGAGGTATGAGCTTGGTCTGGTTCATGCATCTTAATTTGGTTGTATCCGGAGTAAACATCCATGAAGGTGAGCAGTTCGTGCCCAGCCGTAGCATCTACAAGCTGGTCGATCCTCAGAAGTGGGAAGCAATCTTTTGGACAAGCCTTGTTAAAAGCGGTGAAATCTACACACATTTCTCCACTTTCCGTTTGGATTTTATAACTAAGACAACATTAGAAAACCACTCGAGATACAAAATTTCTTTTATGTATTCAGCTTTAAGTATTTGTTTACTTTCTCAACAATTACATCACTCCTCTCCTTATTTACAAGTTTTCTCTTTTGCTTAACAGGTTGGAATGATGGGTCAATGTTGAGGCGATGCACCATAATTAATCTTCAGATCGATGCCAAGCATGTCTTCATGAGACCATGCGAACACATCCGAGTTCGATCTGAGAAAGGAGATGAGTTCTTCCCTATCAGCGGCCCCCTGCTTGGTGCCTATACTCACCTGCTTTTTCGAACTGAGCAAGGGGACAATCTCCAACTCCTCAGTGGGTGCAGCCACTTTACACTTGCTATTTTTTAGTTGTTTGTGTTCGGAGGGTGAGGCGTTCAGGCTTGGCAGAGTTGCCTCATTCTCCAAGGCGCAAACTACCGATCGTTTGAGTGTCGAAGTATAGCACTCTCGGGATGTCTTCTGTTCTCTTTGGATCATCCAACCCCATTGACAGTTGAGTATTTTATAACTTGATGAAGGGTTAACAGAATGACCTGAAGTGAATGGATGATGGACCGTTCGAAGATGGCATTGTAAGTTGATTTGCCATCGATCACCACGAACTCGGCCATCTGAGTAACTTGGGTGTCACCTTGACCGATTGTTATTGGGAGGTCAATACATCCTTTAGAGGTGCCTGATTCCCCTGCGAATCCAACCAAGTGTGTTGGACTCTTCTTAAGTTGTGCTTTGGTCCATCCCAGCACTAAGTAAGTGGTGAGGGATAGGATGTTGGCAAAAGCGCCTCCATCAACCAGCACCCTTCTGACTTGTACGTGGTCGATCAGCGATGAGATTACCAAGGCATCATTATGGGGTAAGTGGACCCCCTCTAGGTTGGAGCCAGAGAAGGATATTGGGTAGGTCAACTTCTACTCTTGTATGGCGCAGACTTCACGTTTAGCTTCTCTGGCAAGCTGCTTCCTTTCGTTTCCGGATCGGCCCCCACTTAGGCCTCCAAAGATGGTATTTATGACTGCAGGTCGGTTATCTCGCCAAGTTGGAGTCCTTGAACGCTTCCTCTTGTATTTCTTTTCTATCGAGCTCGAGCCCGACTTTCCAACATACTTCTTGAAGTAGCCATCTTGAATTAAGTCTTCAATTTGGTGCTTCAACTCCCAGCAACTCAGGTATCGTGGCCATGGTCGCGATGAAAACGACAATACCTGTCCTTGTTGCGCTTTTCTGGGTCTCTTCTAAGTTTCTCGGGATGCTTAAGAGGTTTTTCCATCCCTGTCTCCTCAATGTTGGTGAGGATCTCCAAGATGGGGATGGTTGTATGGGTGTATCGCTCGTAAGGTCCTCTTCTGTTGGAATCTGAATCCGACCTTCGGCAATCAGATTGGCACTGTGAGGGCTGAGAAGATGATACTTTGTCCTTAGACTTAGAATCAAACTTCCCTTTATCCTGATTATATGACTTCTTCTGGTCGGACCTTTTTTCTGTTCGACCTAGCTTCGTTCTTAGAAGTTCTTGCCCGTCGATCACCTTCTCAGCCTTCTACAAGACTTCAGAAAAAGTGGACGGTGCTTCCTCTCCCAGCTTGACTGTCAAGGTCTCAGGTTAGGCCTGTGAAGAAGTAGCACATGGTTGAATTGTCAGAGCAGTGCACGACTTTGAGCTGCTCATCCTGGAAGCGGGTCACGTACTCCCTTAGAGTCTCGTCTTCCTTCTGTCTAATGGTGGCGAGGTGCGTGGTTGTTTTCTTATCATAGTACCGAGAAGAGAATTGGTTGATAACTCTTTCTTCAGCAGGTTGTAGGTCAAGATCGACCTTACGGTAACCTTCTATACTAGAGTCGAGCACTCCCTATTAAGGCAATCTGGAATGCTAGACATTTGATGGCATCACATGCCGCTTGAAAATCCATGAGACTTTCAAAGACCTTGACATAATCCTTTGGGTCTACCCCATCATAGAGCTTCATGGCAGGCGTCTTGAACTTTGAAGAGATAGGCACCTCCAAGATATCCGATGTGAACTGCGACTCGCTCATTTCGCCATCATCGAATGGGTTCTCCTTCTTTTCGCACTTCGCATTAAGTGCCTCGACCTGTGCGTGAAACTTGTTTTTCATCAGGTTGAACTCTTCTCTCGTAATCACCCCCTCTAGCGTCAAGGGGTTGTACCGAGACTGGACTTTGAAGTTGGAATTGGAGTACTTCAAGGAATAAGAAGGAGAAGCACTCAGTCCGCACGAGGCAGAGTTCTTCTTTTTGTCAGCAAGGACTTTTCTAATGTTGTTGTAACGCCCCGAGTCCTTCAGGTTAGTTAGTCTCGAATCAGGAGATTCTCATTTAATTTTTAAATTAAACTTTAATTAAATTTATATATATCGGGCTCCGTGTGGTTGGTTTTATCTTAAGTTGGGATGGGTTTCCTTTTCCTCTTGGGCTTGGTTATGTTGGGCTTTTTGGGTTGGTTTGGTTTTAAAACAAAGGAAAAGGAAATTAATAAAAAGAAAAAGAAAACACACTAGGGCTCCATCTCTTTCTTCCTCCCCTTGCCCTAGCCGCCAACCTCCCTTCTCTTCCTCTCTTCCTCCGGCAACCGGTGACACCGGCGGCACACGATCGCTTTCTAGCAGCAGCAATCGGCGGCCAACTCCCCCATCAACGGCGAGCCCTCCGTGCAGCGCCTCCAGTGGCGGCTCCTCGGATCGGCAGCGAAGCGGCGCATTCCGACGAGTCCTCCGTCTGCGTGCAGATCCGGCATTGCTCCTCCCCTGCACGGCGATTTCTTGCATCTTCGAGTAACTCCAGCGACCCACGACGTTCCAGCGGCTGCGAATTTGTAACAGCAGCAGGCGGCGGCCGATCTTCGATCCGTTGCACGTCGAGACCAAACCCGAACAGTAGTGACGCACTGATTCTGCAGCAACAGCGACGGTCCGAGTGTCATTCGTGACAGATCGTCATTTGGGAACGGCTTCTGACGGCTTCGGGTCCAAACAACACTCCTTCATCACCTAGGCTCGTGTACAGTGGTGTTCGGTAGCTGATTTGGTGCGTCCCCTCTGCTGCAACTCGTGGACAGCAGCGTTTTAGTGGCATTCGGGCTTACCCACATCCGTTCGAAGCCCGATTTAGGCTACCCACACCTTGGCGAGCTAGATCTAGGTTACCCACACCTTATACGAAGTCGATTTTGTGGTAATGAGTGATTTGAACCCTCTTAGAATTGATTTTGAAGGCTGAATAGTATATGTAACTTGCTGTTTTTTTCTGTTTTAGTGCCTAGGTGTGAGATCGACGCAAAACTTAGGGGCGCGGTTGTGTGTAAGTAGACAAGGGGCGTGTGCGTGCGTTAATGTGTGCTAGTTGGTCTCTAATGTTCCATCGTGATGTTTAATATTGATTTTGATATGCTATTGTGCTAGGTAACTCTCGTTGTGTTAATCTGTATACTTGGTGTAGTGTTGAATATTCGTCGGTGATAATGGTGGAATTTTGTCTTGCTAAACTGCTGAAAATTGTTGTGGGATGATGTATGTTTATAAAGGATGCACGTTAAAATAGAATTATTGTGATTATGCTTTCTTAGGACGTGGGCGTGCTTGTATAGTTTATATAAATGTTCATTTATGATGTGAGCGTGTTGGTTGAGCATATATAAACGTTTCTTTCTGTTGTGAGCGTGCTGGTCTGAGTCATATTATTTTCTTATGAGATGTGGGTGTAATAGAAGCATATTTTCGGACTCTGTTCGCAGGCTAGGGGTTGATGTGGAGTGGGTTATGATAAGGGACGTTGGATTCTTGGAGAAAGTGAATGGGTGAGTGTCAGGGCTCGGGTATAAATGGTCGGGGGCTGATACGTCACTAATTGAGTACCGAGGCCTCGGGTAAAAATGGTCGAGGGTCGATGTCAGGAGTCTTTTGGAAGGAAAACTATTGGGGCCTTGGGTAAAAATGGTCAAGGGCCGATAGATGGTGAAGTCATCGGGGCCTTGGGTAAAAATGGTCGAGGGCCGATGCAGTAGTGTCGGGGCTCTGGGTAAAAATGGTCAGGGGCCGATTCTACTCGAAAGAGTTAGCTGTGGAAGGCTAGGATAGCTGTGATAAGCTTAGAGGTGTTGGAGATGTTAGGGAGACTCGAGGTTGGTAACTAATTTGTTTATGGTCGTGGTTGTCGCCGAATCTTATAGAGTGTGTCTATGTTTGATTTCATAATGTGATGAAGAGCATGACTATGAATGTTTCATGATTTTGTGTGAGCATGATGTTTGTGTGTTGTTGGTGAGGGCTACTTACGAAGTATATCTTATATACTCACCCCCCTCTACAATTATTGTTTCAGGCGAAGGATTCGTTGGCGACCATGGTGATGAGACGGAGGAGACATGACGAACGAGGACCATAGGCTGCATAGTTACTTTTGCTTAGCTTAGGTTTAGATGGTTAAGACCTTACGGTTTGGTCATTAAACTATTTGTTCTTATTTGAATAATTGGGAGGTTCCCACTCGTTGTCTACTTTATTTCGGAACAGGTGTTTATTTTAGTTTTATACCATTCATTGAGTTTGCCTAGTTGGAACAATAAAGTTGCCTCATGAGGTTGTCCACGGATGATGTTTGATTTATATTCTATAGAGTCGATTGATTGGTAAATTGATGTGAGTTGAAGCTTTATTTTATATAATCATTTCACAGGGAGTTGTCATCTCGTGTTTGGTGTTAAGTTTAAACAGGTGGGCAGCTAACGTGACCTAGAAGTGTGTGGGAAATTGATGTGAACCAAGGAAGCACCATTGTCATGCCTCAAGGATCCATAACGAGATCAAGAGCCAAGAAGCTACAACAAGCTTTACTTTCTCATGTTCAATACTTGGTGAGCTCGGCTAGGGATGATCAAGAGAGAGATGGAACTTTTCAAGTCAATATCTTCCAAGTAGAGCTTAAGGGAGGCGTTGCATTAAATGAACTCTAAGTTCATTTAAAGGAGCTGAAGTTGAAGTGGAGTTTAACTCAAGTTGCATTCAATAAAGCCAAGTTCAATTCAAGGAACTCAAGTTGCATTAAATGAACTTAAGTGCATCTCAAGCTTCATTTATTGCAAGTCATCCATCAATTAATGGAACTACACTTCAAACTACTTCAAGTGAAGCTTCATTTATAATTGGGAGGTTACAAAGACTTTGAAGGGTGACCAAGACTTCAATTCTTGGATTTAAACCTCTTTTTATTATATTTTCAGTTTTAAACATTTCATTTATGTGTTTTAAGTTACATTTTAGCTAGTGGATGTTATGGCCATCATGTAATTGGGAGTTACAACCTTTCAAATGCCTTTAGGTTACTTTTAGGGTTGTTTTGGAGGCTATAAATAGCCTAGTTTGTTTCCTTTGAGACACAGATTTTTGATGTTGAATGAAAGTTGCTATTTAGCTTCAAAAGCCTAGAGCTTGTTTTTCTTTTCAATTCTTGGGTGTTAGATTTGCATGCTAGAATCATTCAAGTAGCCTTGATCAAGCTATCTTGTGGAGTGGTTCGAATCTTGAGTTTAGAAACAAGTTTTCTCTACTCTTGATATTGATCATCAAGGTAAATCCGTTCTAACTTCTTCCTTGGGTTGACATCATCTTGATTTGGGGATTTTAGCATTTGTGATCTAGGGGTTTGCATAACCATAAGGGTTCTTAGATCCAATTAGCTATTGTTTTCTTATCAGAAATTCTGGGGGCGTTACAGTTGTCCTCTTACCGACTATAGTCGGCCCCTCCGTTGTTGCCGACGTGTACGTCATCGTCAAGGTGGAGAGATGGATCTTGATCATCACAATCATAGTGCAGGTCGACAGCTCCGCCCTGAACCTTAAACTAGGACACAATTCAGTTCGCCCGCATCAATTCATTATAAGTTTCCTCCATGGTGCGCACCCGGTTGCGCATATCATCAAGTTTTAGTTGGAGGGTGGCGAGAACATTAGGTCAGTAGCTGGTGTAGTCCTTTTTGAGGTTTTCCTCGAGACCCCACCTCGACCTCGGCCGGTCTTGGTGGGCTTCGGATGAGTAGGAGGCAAGATCGTATTCGCATTGCGGGTTAACCTCGAAGGTGGGTCGACCTCTTGTGATGTGATCATATTTGGACCAAAGATCCAAAAGTCAAGTAACTTCAGTAAAGAAACTGATGAAGATGGAAGGCTCCCTAAAATGAGGAAGGAGAACCCAAAGAAGGAACCAAGAAACCGCTCACGCCAAGATGGAAGGCCCATTGTTGCCCATCACACACAGCCTGCGCGCGCTAACCTCACAAGGTCGCGTCCCGCTCGCACCTGTGAGCACCTTCGCTCTAGAGCACGTCCTGCGCGCGCCCCACCAGCCACCTATCGTGCCACTCCCGCGCGTCCTTGCTACCAGTACCTCCACACCAAGCACTCCCGTCGTGCTAACCTCGCAAGAGGCCAGCGCCCCCGCCAGCACGCTCACCCACTAGATGCCGTGCCACCCACACACCCGCCAGCGCCCATCGCCCAGCATCCGCACGCCTAGCCCGCCCCAATGCCCAATGCCCATGTCTGCACGTCCTAGCGCGCCCGCCAACGCCCAGTGCCCCCTGTCCGCCGCCATGCGCACGCCAACCATGCCAGCCCTGTCTCTGAGCGCGCCAACCAACCACGGCAACCCCCATGGGCACCTCCACCATTTGATTTTTGCCACTCCCATGGGTGCCCCCAACTTGCCTTGTCACCCACTCCATTCTTTTAAGGAAAAGATTTCCTTATTATTTTTTATTATTTGGGAGATTTGATGTAGGATTTTATCTTTGATTTCTTTGTTTTATTTATCATTTTTAAAATTCACTTTTAGGCAAGTTTGAGACTTTTTAGGAATTTATCAATTTTTTTTTTTTTTGTTATTTTCCTTAAAAGGCCAAAGGCCTTGGCCTATAAATTAGGCTTGTACCCCTTCCATTGTAACAAACCCTTGGATCATTTGAAGTTGAATAGAATTGAGAGTGCTTCTCACCCCTTGTCTCGTGCAAATCCTTCTCAAATTTCGAATCTCTTTGTGTGGTTGAACTTAGGCCTTCCTATTTGAACCCCTCGGAGCATGCTTGTTTGATTGGTCACAAACTCGTGAAGTGTTTCCAGCCTCGAGCATAGTGAGTCATCTGTCTGCTCAAGGTAACGACTGCAAAGGTAATCCCTCTAACCTTGGCCTTTCGGGTTGAACCAACTATACGATTGGATTCAAGTGACTTGTGGCTCGAGTAGCTCAATACACTTGGGTTGTCACGTATCATCTTATCCTACTCAGACTTGATCTTCAGCTATCTCGACATCAATTTCACATTGGATGCCGTTGTTTCCATTCAAGCCTCTCCGATCTGTGGAGTTTGCAAAGTTCGCTGGCTAAACCATCTCGGATTGATTAGATAACGGGATGACTTAAGTTGTCCCTTCCCACAGACGGCACCAAATTTTTATGCAAGGATTTGCACAACGTCAAACTTGGTCAAGCTCAAATGCGGTCCTCGCTCCAACTAAGAACTCACTAGGAAGACCTACACAAGAGGGCAAAATCTCTTACGCTCAAGCCAGTAAGTCGCTCGGACTCAATATTAAGTTTGAGGAGAAATTCCATACCTAATGGTGAAATGAGACCCTCTATTTATAGGTTTAGGCTTTGACAGGGGTTAGAACAAGCGGTTACCATGGTTGGAGTTAAGATCGGAACTGTCGGGTTTGAGCAGATTGAACCCGGACGTTTTTACTCGTATTGATAACTTAATGTTGGAGATAATGGTGAAGTCATCTATCTCGGAGGGTTCCGACGTAGAGCTGCATGAGACATGGTTTGGAGGCATCTCCCCTCGCAACGAATCGCTGTCCTCCACGTGGCAATTTGGTTTCTATCCCCAAACAGAGATGTCAATTGCAACTATCTAGAACGGGTATTTGCTCTCCACTACCTTGAATGTAGATTTGCATGTAGCATATGTAACGACAGAACGGGTGTTTGCACCTTCGTAGTTTTTAATATGCTCCACTATTCTACGACCAAGACCTGCAGAATTAGAGGTGAGTGATAATCGATTTTTCGATAAATTTTGGGACCGAAGTAGCTTTTCTGTTCTTCAGCATCAATCACCGATGGTTGAGCCCCGTGTAATCTCTATAGCACGTAGGACCCACGAGATTTATTGTGTTTAGATTACATGTGCACAAAATATTTATTTTAACTCAATAATCTTTATTTCGGGGAATATTATTGTGTTTAGATTACAACCTACACAATATCCTTTTGGTTTCTCTCAGATATGGTCAAAACTAAAACAACATTAGGCAGATGCGCAAGCCAAAGGCTACAGCGGAGTAACTCCTTCAAGAACAAAAGGGAGGAAATTATGCACAATATTACTGGATAGTGAGGAGGAGATTGTCGTATGATCTACACACAGGATATATATTTAAATTTACATATATGTGTGACTAATTCGTGTATATGTAGGCTGAGACATCTCTTACTCCACGGATGTTTGTATTGAGACTGGTATGGACTCAATATTATGATAAATGACTGAATATTTTGATGTTCACGTTAATTCAATATGTTTCATACATTTGGGTTCGGATATTGTCACCATATTTACTTGTACATCTTGGTATTGGTAGGTTTGTGATGAGGTGTTAGTAATTATAGTTAGGTTCTAAAATATAGCCCAACAGTGTAATGGTTTGTATAAATATGAATGCAAAACAGTGCTAGGGTAATAGTTTGATAACGTTCTAAAATATAGCCCAACAGCGTTAGGAACAAGATTAACTTACAATATAATCACAATGATCAAAACGTAGAGAACAATCAGAAGCCATGAGCCAAAGGATCTTCCAGTCACTAAGGGCTTGTTTGATAACGTTCTCGTTTTTGTTTCTCGTTTTCGATTTTTTTTTAGAAATCTAAATATTTTGCAACTAACTTTGTTTCTTATTTCTTTTTATTTGGAAACATAGGATGTTAGAGCCATACAATTCATTTTTCTTCATTAAAAGTGAAGAAACGGGAACAAGAAACCGGGACGTTACCAAGCCTTAAATTACCTATACATTAAGTCATTCTCCATCAAAATCTAGTTTCTAAAATTTTTGTTTATGTTGAGTAGAGAGAGAAGATTTGATTTTAACATCACCCACTATAATTATAGCGGGGAACAAAAAGATCCGGTCACTATTTTTCATCAAAATCTAGTTTCTAAAATTTTGGTTTATGTTGGGTAGGGAGAGAATATTTTATTTTTAATTAAGTTCAAAACATGATTCAAAATAGCTAGAATTTCGGTTTATGTAGGATAGAGAGAATGATGTGAATCACTAATATATAAGGGGTAAAATTGACAAATTACATGCTAAAGTAATATAGGAGGCATAAAATAGACGTCATGTATGTACCGCTACTCAGGATATCATCTTTTTTTTTTTTTTTTGCATTTGTTTGAATACAGTTTTGGTCAATTACCTAAAGCCCAAAACTTTTTTTTGACAAGTACCACTGCATTTGTTTGAATACAGGATATATTTAGGCTTTATATGAGTTATAATTGTTTACCTTTTGTATATCCAGTAAACACAATTGCTTTGAGCCCTCTCTAGGAAATGGAAATAACCGATAAGTTTTTTTTTTTATATCGAAATAACTAAAAAGTTAATTACATAATTATAAACAGGCTCTTTTGATAGAGGAATAACTATAGAACATGTGATATCAAGTACAATTTTATCATCATTGAAACTATTAAGTGATTTTTTTTTCTTTTTTTGAAAGGTTTTGTTATTGACTATGAAGTGAAATTTGGTATTCTTAGTTGTAGAAAATGAAAATTTGAGAAAGAATTATAGAAAATAGTTGTGTTATGTATGAAAAATCTGTCTATAAAGGTGATTTAGAAATCTGAGGCTAAATTTAAAATCCAAAAACATATTTTCCGCAAACAGTGAGTTGAATTATATAGTCCTAATGATAAGGGAGATGATTGGGCTTTCGGCCCAACAGAAGGAATATCGGCCCAATAATGGAATCCAAAATTTTCTACAAGGTAATTTTTCCCCTCACTACTCCGCTGTCCCCTGAAAATAAGAAAGGAGTGAGATTAGAAATTTTGAACGATTCTTAAAAATAGTATTTTTTAAGAAACTTTTTTCTTTACAAATTTAATCAAGTACTTTGATCATATACCCAAACGTTGTAATCAAAATATGTGTTAGTCTCTATAAAATAGGTCGATATTTTTGGTACCAAAATGAAAGAATACACAAGGGGTACACAAAAAATAAAATAAAAACACAACAAAAGGAACCAACTTAGAAAGGGTTAAATCTAATAAAATAAGACCTAACGAACAAGTACAAAAATTCTTAACAACCGAAGCCCAAAGAGAAACATGAAATATAATAAGAGACTAAACCTCGTTCCAAGATCTTTCCAACCCTTTAAAAATTTTATTGTTTCTCTCTATCCACAAGAACAAACCTCGGCCAACCAAAGAAAAGGTTTTGTTTAAAAATATTTTATGTTTCAACATTTTTCGTATCTTTTCCATTAATGGATGTCTAAGTGTAACTTAAGGTAAGTTTACATAAGCATGATACCAAGTGAATTGAGTGAGATTTAAAGAAATAAATAGAATAGGTGCAATTGAAAAGTGTTGAAACCTAAGAGACAGAATTTAAAATTTTTAAATAATAGGGGACTAAATTGAAAAAATATACTAAAACATACATTTCTCAAAAATTGATTTGAACCGTAATAAAACAAGTTTCACAATCATAAAAATCACTCGAAACTTCATCTAACCTATGTCATTGGTGGGGCATATGATTTTTCAGCAAGCTTATTAAGTCAATAAAAATGCACCAACAAACATTGAATAATTATATTAATGAAATTTAAAATTGGCTTCTAAGGAAGTGAAAACGGACCTTTGGCATTGGCAATTATGAATCACTGCATCTTGCTAATGGAAAGATCAATGTGTAAATAAGCCACACAAGCCACGAAAAAGAAGAAGAATGCAGACACCAACATCAGTGGCTCAGCCAGCATGAAAATTGGGTTGAAACTGTAATAGACCTGCCAAAAGATAATAAAAATCATATAAAAATATGTAATACCGACAAAAAGGAAGGAGAAAACATAATCTGAACCAACAATAAACGAAGTTATTTCAAATGACTATAGTACTTCACATTCACAGATTAAAATACAGCTATATTTTGCAGCTTACCTGGAAAGCAGCGTTACGTTCAGGTACTACGTTTTTCTTTTCTAGCACAACCACGGTCCTTCCCACGACATCCAGATACGAGTACTTCTTCTGCAAAGATCAAGATAAACTTTTGGTTTAACGTCATGGCGTAGTAAGTAAAAGGAAACAGATATATTTCCATGCACAGCTCAACAGTAAATGCCAAAGACAATTCAATAGTCAATACCTAAGAAGCATATATACTGACACGAGACGTGACATGTCAATTTTTTAAAATCTAGGAAAATGATACATATATTAAAATATACATTTCCTAAAGATATATTATTTACCAAGGAAATTCAATGTCAATAAACTTATGCATTTATATGCAAAAAGAATAAGTTTGATTTCACTCTCAAAATTTATTATTTTATCCTATATTACATAAAATGTTTGACACAAGCTTAACAAGTTCGGGATCCATATTCACTATGTACGTATGACACATATCTATTAGGGTAAGAAGTGTCCAATATGTGTCCAATACATGTTAGAGTGTCAGAGTTTCAAAAACGTGTCAAACATGCATAAGTTACCAAACTGAAATGTCAGTACTTCTTAGGTCAATACTAAATGGTCATATCAGTCATACTTCTACAACAAATTTTTAGAAACAGTTACCTCTAGGTGTTGCTCCACTTGGAAAGGAACCACAGCAAAAGGGCCTGTGGATCCCTCGGGTAAAACAACCTGGAGAACAGGTAACAAGTCATTTATCCGGGTCGGGACACTATCATACAAGTAACACATGAATGAATATCAGATAAAGGAAGAATATGTGGTCACAGAGCTAAACCCACCTTCATGGTCAACTTGTCAACCACAGTATCAGTAAGAGGACAACCAAAGCTGAAGTTGAGGTACCTTCTCCCATCAGGTGACTCGAAAAGGAAATCTTGCAATGGTAGCCCATAACCAATGACAAAAGTAGCTTTCCATCCACCAAACAAAGGATACCGTGGTTCAATTTCAAGTTCAGACTGCGAAACACAAAATTCTTCAAGTTAAATTACATGGGGAAAGAAAACCAAGATGTTTCAAACGATTTTAAAAATTTGTTGATGTTTCAAACGATTTTAAAAATTTGTTGATGTTTCAAACGATTTTAAAAATTTGTTTATTCAGCTATTATAGGTGTAAGATTCACGTGACGTTAGATTTCCATTATGTATGCCGTAATTTGTAAGCTCCTTAGCTCCTTAGGAAGTAAAATGATTTAAAGGCGTGAATGGTGCGAATCCTTTTATTGGTCTAATACCAATTGAACTTGATTTTCTAACGAACAATAATAAATAATTGTAATGGTTATTTCTCCATTCTGCTTTTGGCAAATAAATTTAAAGACTGTATCAGAACTTCTATTCTCATTCTCACTAATCTCATTCCAAGAGACTTGCACTCCTGATTTCTAATTCCTCCATAAACCTGTGTCTATTACAAAATGAAAGGCCCAAATCATTACTTGTAATACACAATTGAAGAAACTTGTTGAACCAAAACTTCTAGCAAAGTTTTTCCTTTTTGATATTTGCGTGTCCGGACAAGTTTGCACGCACCTCAATTAATCTCACAGGACTATTACCTCACCCTACAATATTGGTTGCTAAGGAAACTAGTAGGATTTTAAATCCTAGGTAAGTGGCCACCATGATTTGAACATATTCCCTCAAATTTCTTTACTTTTTCATTGGCTCAATGACTACTAGGCCAACCAAGTGACTTCCTAACAAACTTTATTTTGAGTATAAGGGTGGAGATTTGAACCTCCAACCTTAATGGAAGGAGTAGATGCCTTAACAAGTTGTGCTCACGTTGGCATTTCCCAGCAAACATTATTCTCAATCCTAATATGTAATATCATCTTATGTCAAACCATGGAACATGTAATCACTTAATAACAGAACCTTTTTTCACCAATCCCTAGTTATTGAAAACTATAAAGTTTCAGCCTAGCTAAATCACGAAACGTATTGATCCAACATTCTATTTTAAAATGGTGATAAGATATATATACTGCATAAGTTCCTAACATCATCCTACTCCTACAGCAAGAAAATTTTAAAATACAGCAAGGTCAGGGTCACCTTCTGAAAATCTGTGCGCAAATGCGATGACGATATATTTCCTATTTCATCTCGGTAGTAAACAGAATGAACTTTAGGGGGTAATCTTGCAAGTAGATGTCGGAATGAAGAAACACCGCTACGAGATGGTTTAGATTGATATTCAACCCTGAAAAAAAAACATTATCAACAAGAATAGAATAGACCAATCAAATGGAATTGATAGCAAAAAAGCATGAGGGTTAGGGAAGGTACATTATTATCATAAATGGCTAGTAAGAACAAGAAGTTACCATGTTTTCCCATTCTATATCGTAAAATGAATGATGACCACACAATTTGGTGGCAGAACAGTCAGACAAAAGAAAGTAAGGACAAGGCATACAAACATTTCATAGCTTTCAAAAGGGTAATCACATTAAAGTATTATGCAATTAGATAAATTCTTACCTTGAAAAAACACCCTTGTGTCGAGCACCGGTGTGAGCCAATTTGTAATGCTCAGTAACCTGAATGCTGCCCCAGTGTGATATTTCAACTTCACGCACAAGTTCCTCAACAACAGCAAATGGATAATTATTCTCAAAATGTAACATTATGGGTAAAAATGAATAAGGAGGGCGATCTTCATACGGTCCGTATCTAATTTCTTTGCTGATACGGTTAGTGGGTTCCAGTTTTGTAAATGATTCCACCTTAGTGCTTGGGGTCTTAATAAAAGTTGACTGCTGTTTAATATGATAGGGTGACAATACAAATGCAGTATCATGGTAATAGACCAACTGAGGTTCAGATTGGCTAATCTCTTCTGGAAAAGGTTTAAGAGTATGCGTAGACATATAAAGGACTTCAAAGGTTGCAGTTGCCCCAGGGCTTAATGGATCGAGCAATGATATAGAGAAACCTTTAGCTCCATTAGGTGCATCAAGTAGCTCAATTGGTTTTACATCAAGGGGAACATAAGATCTTTTCTTCTTTTTTCCAGTAGCAATAGCAGCCTTAACTACTGCCAGATGATCAAATTCTGTTGGCGGAAAAGCAAGAAGGACATCTGAAGCCGGCAAGGTTCCAACATTTTCCACCTTAAAAATAAAATAAAATAAGAAACAAAATACAGTAAGATGCATGTGAAATAAAGCATTTACAAGTCAAGAGGGAGTTCTGGTCTGGGGGTATCCAATCAGATAAAAACAGAGAGAAATTACCTTCAATGTAAGGAAAACCCTCACGATATGAGAAGTCAAGTCAATCTGCATAAATAATGGCCACAGTTTAGCATATCGAAAACAACATCAAAGGACATATTAAGGGAAACAATTCGAGCATGCATTTCTGAAAACTCAAAAATTGGAACCAGAGTGCCGAAATTATTTATTCCGCAGTCTAATTTAAATATTACATCCATATCTAAGCTAATCACTACTTCCCTTTGTTCGTTTAATTTATTTTACCCCTCAATTGGAATTTGCTAAGAAACAAACAGATGTCAAATCCTGGAGCGGACTAAATTTTAGATAAGGAAATTAGCGCCTCCAAAACAAAACTTAAAATCAAACAATAAAGAATTCGAGCTCATCAAAGTAAATAAGAGATTGGAATTTTACTCTTTTCTCTGCGTTGAGGATCTGAAGCTGGTGAGAAGAAGCGGAGGTCAGTAAGGAGACATGAGCGAGGATCGAGAAGACTAGGGCTAGTCGAGCTTTCAGCAGAGTTTCCATGGCCACTTCGTCTTCTACGGTACAACCAAAATTTTCAACGACCTGCATCAGACAACACACTACAAGAGTCTGCACCTTGGGCCGGGCCAGATGAAAATTATGGGCTCATTGAGCCTAAGATTCTTCTTTTTGCGGAATTTTGCTACTTTAGGTGGGTGCCAAACCCACTTTGAACAACGGTATGACTAAAATTAATAACACATTTTAATGATTTTATTATTAATAATCTTGAGACAAATATATCCTTATAACCAATTAGGTATATAGGCATACTTTTAGAGATTTAGGATTTTTAACAAATAGCAAAAACAACCAACTTTAATGTTAGGAATCAACTATATCTAATAAAAAATGAATGAAATTAAAATAATTAACTTAAAAATAATTTAAAATTGATAATCAAAATTTGAAATTAGATTTAGGAAAAAATTTGTTATAAATGTGTTGAGGTAGATTTTGAAATTTATCCCTCTAAAATCTTAAATTTCCAAATGAAATGGTAAATATGATTATTACTAGGTAAATCGGAAAATTTAAGTCTTACCTTTGACTTAATCAGAAAAGTTGGGTTTAGGAGCATCTCCATCTTCTCCCATATTCTTTACTTCACGCGCCCTCACACCATCCCATCTAAACTCATAAAAAAAGTATTTGCCTCCGGCGTCAATCTCATGGACTGTATACTGCATGTACACATACGTTCTTGCACGATAACATTTGGTAAATATACACATATACAGCAAAACTACAGTATCAATAAATATATATACATTACTTAGATTTTTCTCAATCAACTTTTATGCGAATGACAGAATGAATTCCTTGCGTTTATGGCGAGATGTGGTGTGTACTGATGTCCCACTCCCATTCATGGTGTAATGGGAGTATCTACAATAATGTTATCTAGTGTCGACTACATTTGTATCGCACTCTCATAGCTACAGTAAATGTTGATATTTACATTCGTTCGGAATGGTGTCCTACTCCCACTTATGGAGTTGGTATGAGTATCGATGACAATGCAATACTCTCTCCCCAACTCATTCGACAGCATAGTTAAAAACCATGTGACATCCCTATCTTCAGCTAGTCTAATAATAAGAGATTTATCACTATCATTCTTAACCAACAATATGAATGCAACTTTTTCCCGTCTGTTAAATGAATGTTCTTCCCAATGCCTCCAATAAGGTGGGACAACATAGAGTTCTTTCAAACTAACAGTTGAGAGATGTTGAATTGTTGTACACATTTTTTTCGTCCCACGTACCACCATATAGAATTATGATTAATACACAATTCGTTGTTGTAGAGAGAGAAGAGGAAGCTTAGAACAAGGAGGTACAGTAGAACAATAGTAGAAGGACGAGATGGGATACCGTAGAACAATGACGGATCGTTTAAATTAATTGAAATTCAAAACAAAAGAATTAAAATAATTAACTTAAAATCCGTTGAATGTAGGAAAACACAATTTAAATTCAAAATCAAGTTTTCTACATGGTTGAATATAAGGAACTTCCAAAAAACATTGAAAGGGTATCGTTGGAAAATCATTATATTTTTTAAAATTCCTAAAATATCCTTTAGACAATTTTGCAAAATTAAAAACAAATGGATATTGTTAAAATGATTGCCAAAATTGAGCCACCCACCTAAAATTCCCTTTAAAAAATAGTCATTAGTTTTAAATTTTGGACAAATTGTTGAAGGGTATTTCAGAGTTTTACAAAATATGGTGATTTTCCAACAATACCCTTTTCCATGTTTGTTTTGTTATATTCAACCACCCAATAAACTTTGTTTTGAATTCAAATTGTTTTTCCTACATTAACGGAACTTTAAGTTAATTATTTTAATTATTTTATTTTGAATTCCAGTTAGATTTGTCATGGTTCTACTGTCTCACATCTCATCATTCTGTCATTGTTCTACAGTATCTTCTTCTAAGCTCCATCTTCTCTTTTTGCAACAATAGATTGTGCAGACTTATTTGAGCGCGTATCATTATCAAATTAAGTTTCTGAATATTTTTTCGACGTTGAATTATTTCTATTCTCTTCGTTTGTGAAATCATCATTCACCCTTATTCTCTTCATCAAACTTTGTGTTATCCTTTTAAACATTTGATGAATTATGAAAAACCGAATGTCAATAAATGTATATACCAATTAAAGAATTATTAAACTTAGAAGGGCAGTACATGTATATATCATTATGCAACTCAATTATCAAAATTAGAAGGTCGATAAATGTATATACCAATAGAAGAATTATTAAATTTAGAAATACATGTATATATCACTATGCAACTGAATTAATAAAATTAGAAGGTCAATACATGTAAATACCAATTCAAAAAACATCAAAACTAGGATGTCAATACATGTATATATCACAATGCAACTCAATTGTCAAAATTACGAGTTCAATATATGTATATATCAAAATTCAACTCAATTATTAAAATTAGGAGTTCAATAAGCATTGGGTTCTCTTTACTTTGGGAGTATCTATAGAAGGGCGGTGGCCGGCAGTGGGTCATTTTCTGGGCAGGGGTGTTATACTCTCTGCTTTGTGGGTGAGGTAACTTGGTTTTTTCTTAGTTTGCAGGTTGGCCTAATCAATGGTAGAATCGCTCGGTCGTGATGTGGAAAGGTTGAAATTAACGGAGGATGAAAAAGGGAGTCAAGTCGAAATAGGGGATAATGTGATTTCCCATTGTGATAGTCATATGCTTAATAGTTTGCTTGCAAGATCCTAACAACACGCACTACTCATGGTGAAATCTTTCGTACTATGATCCCTCGAATTTGGGGTATAGATGAGGTGAGGATTAAGGATGTTGGAAGGAATGTTTTTGTCTGCCAATTCAGGAATTTAAGGGACAAGAGGAAGGTGGTGAATGAGGGACCATGGTTTTTTGATAAAGGGATTCTTTCATTGGAGGAGATGTGGGCTAATGCGAGTATTGGTGAGTTGGAATTTCGTTTTGTCTCTTTTTGGATTCACCTTCATGACCTTCTTGTTGCAAGTTTCTCTAAGGAGCTGGCAAAAGCTTTAGGGAATACCATTGGCAAGTTTGAGAAGTTAGATTGTGACGAGGATGGTTTATGTTGGGGACATTCCCTTCGAACGAAGGTTTCCATTGATGTGACCAAACCGCTTTGTCGAGGTGTATTTGTTAAGGTTGGCTCGATGGCAGATGAGTGGTGGATTCATATAACGTATAAGAAGCTCCCGGATTTTTGCTATGGCTGCGGAAAGTTGGATCATGTCCTTAAGGATTGTCTTGAACACCTTGACGAGGAAGGATCTCAACTCAGATCGTGGTTGAGGGAAAACCCTTTTTAGAGGAAATCTAGGAGACACGCTTTTGAAAGAGACGACCGACAAAGGAGTCGAGGCAGAGGGCGGAAAGGCAGAGGAATGGGGTCTTGGACAGATCTGAGCAACGAGGAGGAACAATAGAGCTCACTAGATGAGGGTAGCAGCTATGAATGACGGAGTGCAGTCCCTCGGGCGGTGTCTCCGACGACCTCCTCCGATGATGGTAATAATGGCAAGCGGGAGTTAAGGGACGCATTAATTACTGATAACGTCCGAGCTAATAAGGGATAATGGATAGAAACGGAAAATCCGATTAATATTGGAGCATATTTGGGGGATTTAATTGAGGAGATTGAGGGGAATATTAAAGATAATGGTGATCTGAGCATTAATTCATTCTTAAAGGAGTCCTTAAGCACAAAATTTAATGAGCCGAAGGCTAATGGGCCTGCCACTGGATCCATTATACCACAATCATTTGTGTCCAAGGAAAAAGATGAATGTTGTGGTTGAATTAAATTGGATATATTACGGTTTTGGCAATCCTCTTAATTTTGCCTGTAATTATGTCCTTTTATTTGTAATTTTCTCCCGAGTCTTTAGAGTTGCAATTAAGATGTAATTTGGTTAATTTGGAAGAGAGAAAGGCTGAAAATTAGCTTCAGACCCATTTGCGACAAAGATTTCGACCCGGTTCGATTTTCCTCCCTTTCGGTCCAGTTCGTGCTGTTTCAAGCCGGTTTTGGTTCTTGGAGGTTCGTTTCGAATTCTTGCAATGTGTTTTGGTCCGGTTTGAAGGGGTTCAAGGCTGATTCAAGCTTCTATAAAATTGTTTTTGTAATAATTTAGTTTAATTTAGCTGTAAGGATGCCAAAACCGGTCTAATTTCATTATTGATTTAATTATGCATTATGATGTATGAATTAAATGTTTTATCTTGAATGTGCATAATGTATGCCACTTAGATTTAAAATCCCAGCATAAGATTAAGCATGTATCATGCATTAGATATGTTATAAGTAACTATAATGTATAGTATGCATGATAAGTTCAAATTATGATTTGAATGTATGGTTATGGAGGATGCCTATTGTTTATAAGTGTTATAAAAGAGATAGACATTAAAATCCATAAAAAAGATAATATTCATGCTCACTTAGGGTTAAATGGCCAATGCAAAGTTTTCATAGGCAAAACTAGGTCGTTAACTCATAAACTGGTAAAACAAGAACACTCACCAGATAAAATCTTGTCTAAGGCTGGGGGTATTTAAGTTGACAGTTTATAGAACACCCCCTACCTGGAGATTGAATCGGTTCTTGAGTTGTGTTAACCAATTTCATGAGCATGCGTGAGTGGTGTGAGGTAATAAAATTGGTTCATCACCTAGATATCATAGGTTTAAATCCAATATTAGAGTTATATTTGGATCAAACACCTAGACTTAGGATATGTTTATTTAGCCTAAATATATGCCTAAGTGAAAGTATACCCTAAACCGTCTAGAACACTTCAGCTGGAGATTAGTAACGTACTATTAGCTCTAGCGTCCCTAAGAGTTCACAACGTGAGATCCATGCTTGGCTTCATGCCGCTCTGGGAGCGGCCTCCCTTCGAAGAGCGTTTGCATGGGTTATGAACAAGGTGAATACGGGAAGTAGTTCATAGTAAGTGGGTGAAGGATTAGTGTCAACAAAATCCTACGATCTCTTCCATTAGGTAGCACCATGAGAGTCCTATAATGCGCCTGCATGTTTGCCCTGGTGCGACCTTACCAATCGGAGGGTGGTATTATAGGATTCGAAACACCTCGAACTCCTAAAAGGATAGGATTTCTTAGATTCGTTTTCAATCTTGACTTTCCAATTTCGGGAGCATATTGATCCTAATCTTAGAAGTCTGAAAGTGGAAGGTCACACTTACAAGAATTACTAAGAGTTAGTATATTCTTGACCAAACCAAACGATAACTAAAGGCTATAGGAATAAGAGTTATTATGGTATTAACATTTAGTCAAGATTGTCTTGATTCAATGGAGGAATAGTCTGATGAGATGTGAATCCCGCAACGGAAGCGATGATTTTCATTCATAAATTTTGAGAAACAAAACAAAATGTGCAAAAATGAAATACAGGGGAAAGAAAAGGATTCCCTTTACCTTTGAAGAACTCTTCTTCAATGAATCCTCCTAACACCACCAAACGATCTTCCTTACTATCATCAGGGTGTGACGATCTTGCTTGTGGGAGCGTCAGTTTGGAACATGAGGGAGAATTGAGAGAGTGTTATTGAGAGGAATGCTTGAAAGTGCCTGTTCTGTTCTTAACAGAACCTTTCTGCAAAAACAAAAACCAAAAAAATTGTGACGTGGGGTAAGTCCCCACTCCGTTGCATTTTTGTAGGGGAGTTATATAGTAATTATAATTATATATATTAATATTATTAATAAATAATAATAAGTAATATATATATATATATATTTATTTAATCATATCACTTAATAAATAATAATTAATTATTAATCTAATTAACAATTAATATATATATATAAATCAAATAATAATTAAAACTTAATTATTTATTACAAAAATAGAATCATACTCTATAGCATTTCTCTCATATATCCTATAGTTGTAATGTACCTCTTATGCACATTATTTTTAACCTATATTTTTAATATGAATCATATTCATATTAATTTTATTTGAATCTCATTCAAATAATTTCTCTCATAATACATGGTTTTAATTAGAATTAACTACTATATATTATAATGTATCACTATACATATAATCCCTTGAGTAATTTGAACATTTTAAATTTTTTCAAAAACTTGATCCTCATTTTACCCGTTATGAGGTAACAATGGGACCTAATGGACCTACAGATTAGAAGCTCCAACAATGTGAGATTAATCGGTCAAACTCATCGACCAAGTTAATCAACATTCGTTAACTACGAGTCACTCAACTAAAGACCCACTCTTCTCACTGCAGAATGTTTTCGTTTCCATGGATATACGACCATTAATGACAAGTCAATCATTCACGAGTGCTCGTAACTCAAGCTGGGTCAAATTACCGTTTTACCCCTCAGTTACATCTTACTTCTTAAATACCACTACTCCTCTAGTGAACAACCGGGTTATGGTCCGACCAATAACTGGAAGTCCCTCTCGGGCCAGTGAGAGGGTGAGGCCACTTGTTCAAGTCCCGGAGTAAGCATTTAAGAGAACACTCATCTACTGCCTAAAGTCGGGGAGAAGTGAATTTCATCTTGTGAAGTTATGTTTCCAGCTCCTCAGTCGGTCTCGTCCCCAAAATGGTAGGAATATTGAGTCGGCGACTCGAGCCACTCTCACCCATACAGATCAAAAGACGAGTCCTGAGGGGTAGAAATCCATAACTCACTCAAGATTGAGAATGAGTTGCCTGGTCATTCTAAGAAATAGCAATTTGTTAGTTAACGTTGTTACATCTAAAAATTGACTATTTTGCGGTCTGGTCTTATACAAACTCATTATATAGGATACTCCTACTTGCATGTTTCCACACGAACGACCTGGATCGAGTGGTTTGTAACGTTTACAAAGTGGGCCGATCCATAGTGTTGCCAGGATAAGGTACCGGCCTTATCCATGTACTAGCATGAAATTTATCTGTTAATGAATAATGTCCTAAGACACCTCAAGAAGTTGAGGATATGAGACGCATACCCTATGCTTCATCAGTGGGCAGCTTAATGTAGCTATGCTATGTACTAGGCCTGACATTTGCTATGCATTATAGGGATGATCAGTAAGTATCAATCCAACCCAAGATATGATCACTGGACTGCTGTTAAGGGAATCCTCAAGTATCTTAGGAGAACGAGGGACTACAAGCTCGTGTATGACTCTAAAGATTTGATCCTAACAGGATATACTGACTCTGACTTCAAAACAGACAAGGATTTTAGAAAATTCACATCGGGGTCAGTCTTGACTCTTAACGGAGGAGCAGTAGTTTGGGGAAGCCTCAAACATGGATGCATCACAGACTCCACCATGGAGGCTGAGTACGTTGCAGCTTGTGAAGAAACAAAAGAAGCGGTTTGGCTTTAGAAGTTCTTAACCGATTTGGAAGTCGTTCCAAACATGAACTTGCGAATCACACTTTATTGTGATAACAGTGGCGCTGTGGAAAATTCTAAAGAAACTCGAAGTCATAAGAGAGGCAAACACATCAAAAGAAAGTACAAACTAATATGGGAGACAGTGCAACGAGGGGATGTGATCATCACAAAGATCGCTTCAAAGCACAACATTGCTGATCCTTTTACGAAGGCGGTCACAACTAAAGTGTTTTATGGCCATCTAGAGAGTCTAGGTCTTTGAGCATTGTACAATTAGTCTAGGGCAAGTGGGAGAAATGTAATGGGTATAATGTATGCCATAGTTTAATGTATTTGTCTCTTTGCTTTATGATTTTGTACACCCCACTAGAGTTTAGTTCAAGTGGGAGTTTGTTGGGTGTGTTGCCCTAAACTCGTAGTTTGGATTTATGTAAAAAAAAAGTTATATTCAATCAATTTGTTGTTGAATTCTTAGCATTACATTGTCCAAATCCAATAAACTAAACATCCAAGGTTATTATTATGTAACCGAGACAGTATATATACTAGGTATATATTTGATATTCCCTTGATATACAAGTAGGATAATGTCTCGAGAATAACATAAGCGGTCAATAGTATATGGATAAGGCTGGGTACCTTATCTCTTGGCAACACTATGGATATGACTCGCTTTGGAAATGTTACAGACGACCCGATCCTGATCATTCGTGTGGAGACATACGAGTGGGGGTATCCTATATAATGAGTTGGTATAAGACCGGACTGCGAAATAGTTAATCTTTAGATTTAACGCTGTTGACTAACAGATTGCTATTTCATATGATGACCACACAATTCATTCTCAATCCTGAGTGAGTAATGGACTCCTGTTCGTGAAGGCTTGTCCTTTAATCTGTATGGGTGAGAGTGGCCCGAGTTGCCGACTAAACATTCCTACCATTTTGGTGACGATATTGAGTGGTGAGCTGTGAACATAACTTCACAAGATGGAATTCAATCCTCCTCGACTTTAGCGAAGTTTATGAGTGTTATCTTAAATGCCTACTCCGGGACTTGAATAATGGGTCCCACCCTCTCACTGGCCTGAGAGGGTGTTCCGATTCTTGGTCGGACCATAACTAGGTTGTTCATTAGAGGAGCAGTAGTATTTAAGGAGTAAGATGTAACTCAGGGGTAAAACAATAGTTTGACCCAGCTAGACTTACGAGCACTAGTGTGATCTGCAGGTCATTAAGTCCCCTTGCTAGCTCACAACGGGTAAAACGAGAATCAACAATTATGAAATAATTTGACATGTTCAAATTATATAAGGGAATGTATATATTGTATATCGATACATTATATATAAACGTATATTAATTTTGGATAAAGATTCAAAATTAATACTTTATATTATGAGATAAATGTTTGAATAGGATTCAAATAAGTAATATGAATTGGATTCATATTAAAACTATGGTTATACAAGTGATAGTTTTTTTTTAATATAATTCAAATATATAGTTTTAATTAAAAGATAAATAATTAATTGTTAATTATTTATGTATTTATTTAGTTAATATTTGAATTTGATTAATTAACTACCAACAAAACAATGGATCTTCAGAAGGCGTATGACTCGGTGCATTGGGATTTCTTGTTTGGTCTGTTACTGGCCATTGGGACCCCGGCTCTCCTATGTTCTCTATTTTTCTGAATGGTTCGCTTGAGGGTTATTTTCCTGGTCGCTGTGGGCTCCGTCAAGGGGACCCTATTTCCCCTTATCTTTTTGTTATGGCCATGGAAGTGTTGTCACGTATGCTTAATCGCCCGCCGGCGGGGTTTTCGATATCATCCGAAGTGTGATCGGATTGGTTTGACTCACCTGTGTTTTGCTAATGACTTAATGATTTTTTCGCATGGGGATGTTGGTTCTCTTTCCTTTATTCGGGATTCTTTGGTGGAGTTTGAGGCGTTGTCGGCTCTTGTTGCTAATACTCGTAAGAGCTTTTTTTTTGGGGCCGGTCTTCCTCTTGAGGAGGTGCAGGGGTTGGCTTCTTTCTTGGGGTTTTCGGTGGCAACTCTCCCGGTGCGGTATCTTGGCGTTCCGCTCCTTTCTCGTTGGTTGTCTTTTCGAGATTGTAAGCCTTTGTTGGAGAAGATTAGTGCTCGTATTCGGAGTTGGTCGGCTCATGTGCTTTCTTTTGCTGGTCGTTTGCAGCTCATTCGCTCGGTGCTTCAGATTTTTCAGGTTTACTGGCCCAGTGTTTTTGTTCTTCCAGCCCGGCTGGTGCATGAGGTGGAGCGTATTCTTCGCTTGTTTTTGTGGAAGGGTTGTGAGGGTGGGTCCTCTGGGGCGAAGGTGGCTTGGTCTGAGGTTTGTCTTCCTCTTAGGGAGGGGGGCTGGGTGTTCGCCACTTGTCCTTGTGGGATTGTGTTGCTATTATGAAGTTGCTCTGGCTTCTTCTCATGCATGCTGGGTCGTTGTGGGTCGCTTGGGTGAAGGCTTATGCTTTACGGGGTTCTTGTATTTGGACTGTCCAGCCTTCGCCTCGGTTTTCCTGGTGTTGGCGGGATATTCTGGGTGTCCGGGATTCACTCCGTCCTCTGGTGCGTACTGTTCTTGGGGATGGTCGGCTTTGTTTTGTGTGGCACGATCCCTGGTTTCCGGGGGGTCCGATTCACCCGAGGTGTGGGGATAGGGTCATCTATGATGCTACTAGCTCTTCTCTGGCTAAGGTTGCTGACTTTTTGCTCCCTGACGGTTCCTAGCGGTGGCCTCGTGTTTCGATGGATCTTATTGAGCTTCTCCCGGAGGTGACGTCGGTGCGAGCCGTGGTTGGTCAGGAGGATCGCTTTGTTTGGTCTCCCGCGGTGTCTGGCCTTTTTTCGGTCTCTAGTGCTTGGGGGATTCTTCGTCCTCGTCGTCCCCCAGTTCCTTATTTTTCCTTGTTATGGTTTGGTGGGAATATTCCTAAACATTTGTTTCTTTCTTGGTTGGCCATTCGTGATCGCCTATCTACGCGTGATCGTCTTCGCCAGTGGAATGCGTTGGTGCCTGCTACTTGTGTTTTTTGTGCTGGTTTGGAGTCTAGGGATCATCTGTTTTTTGATTGCCCTTATAGTAGAGCGGTTTGGGCTGGTATGATTTCGTGGGCCGGTTCGTCTCATCAGGTTTCATATTGGTCTACTGAGCTTTCTTGGATTTGTCATGTTAGTGCTGGGTCGTCTGTTCGGCGGCATGTATGGCGGTTAGCTTGGACTTCGACTGTCTCTCTCCTTTGGAGGGAGCGGAACCTTCGTATTCATGGTGGTCAGGGTTGCTCGTCGTCTGTGCTCCTTAGGGTCATTAAAGCTGAGGTGTATTTTCGTTGCACTACTTGGCTAGGGAGTTGTTGTAGGAGCTCTGAGCCTATGCTTGTCTTTGCTTCAGACTTATTTTCGTGATTTTGATTGTTCTCTTTACCTTTTGTTTGGTTGCCTTGATCTCGGGCTGTGAGATCCTCCTTATGCTTTTCTTGTTTTAATATATTTTATTTACCTTTGCAAAAAAAAAAAAAAAGATTATCGTTCTCATGGAGAAAAGTTCTTCAAAGTTAAAGGAAAATTGTTTTCCTCTGTATTTTTTCTTTTTCTGTGTGTGTTTTTGTTCTAATAAATTCAAGAATAAGATCCCTGTTTTTGCTGCGGGATTAACGTCCTTTCACAGGAGGCTCGCCACCCCACTCGAAGGTTCGCCATCTTCCTCTTTGACGGCTTCCTCGATCTGCATCGCCTTCTGCACCATCCTCCTCCTCCTCGGAGGCGTCTCCTCTGTCAGAAAACAGGTAGTTCTCCTCTTTCGAAGCATCTCCCCAATTGGAGAGCAAGTAGTTTTTTTCCCCGTCTAATGGATGCCCTCCTGGGAAGGTAGGGCCATCCTCCAAAGGGGTGTCAACTCGAATAGGGTCACTGTAGGAAAATCCAAACATTTTCTTATTGCCAGATAATTAAAGGGCAGGGTAGAAGAGAAGGCTGCAATGACACGAATGCGAGGCGGGCCCTCAATTTAAAGGGAATGAAGACGATCCCTAGCCGTTAGATCAAGTGTTTAGGTGTCGCTTTGGCACAGGTGCATCACCTCACGCTCAGCTAAAGATGAAACGACGTGCCACACGGCCCAACGAATTTGCCTGGAGACGCACGCGGCATAATGACAAAAATAATACCGAAGGAGTGGCGGTTAGGTAACCGGAGAACAATTCCTAGTGCCTCAAGATAAGATAATTAGTAACTTGACATGTTCGAAATCATTACGGAACACCGCGCCACTACATGTCTTGTGGGGACACTCAAAGTTCCAAGGCTACCCTCGAGTCTAGATTACCCACGTAGCAGCCACTCGGCTGCGTGACAAGCCTTTGGAGAACTGATATTCCAAGGCATTTCCCCGAGTAGAGGACCCAAATAGGGCTCTCACTCAGACGTATTCTTGCCTTTATAGGAACACTCAAAGTTCCAAGGCTGCCTCCAAGTCTAGAATAGCCCATGTGACAGCCACTCGGCCGTGACCAAGTCTCTAGAGAACTGATGTACCAAGGCATCTCCTCGAGTAGAGGAATCGACTATGGTTCCCACTCGAACATATTCCCTACCCTCTAGGAACACTTGAAATTCCAAGGCTGCCCCAGAGTTCGGATAGCCCCGTGGTAGCCACTCGGCGTGAGGAAACCTATGGAGAACTGATGTGCCAAGGCAGCTACTCAAGTGTAGGACCCGGCAAGGGCTTCCATTCTGACGCATTTACTGCCTTCTAAAAACACGCGAAGTTCAAAGGCCACCTCCGAGTCTAGATAGCCCACGTGGCAGCCACTCGGCCGTGAGCAAGCCTCTGGAGAACTGATGTCATAAGGCTTCTCTCTGAGTAGAGGGCCCAGCTAGGGCTCCCACTTTGATATATTCCCTACGTTCTGGGAACACTTAAGCTCCCAAGGCTACCATCAAGTCTAGGTAGCCCACATGGTAGCCACTCGACTGAGAGCAAGCCTTCAAAAGGATGATGTTATGAGACATCTGGCCAAATAAAAGACTCTGCCAGAACTCCTCCTAGGACCTATTCCGACACGGACACTCCCTAAAGACGTCTCAGATTTTGAATAACGCCCCATAGAAGTTTAGCAAGCTAAAAAAATCTTTGAAATTTTGCAGTGACTTCTCACCACAAAGGTAGCTAAGAAACCGCTAGGGGGAGGGCGAAAGCAGTCGGAGATAGAGACAAAGTAAAAGTGGAGCAAACAAATAATATAGCAGTAGAAGTCAAACTGTTTTCATTAAAATTAGCTAAGGTCACAAAAAAATAAATAATAAGGAGCAAAAAACAAAGGCCCATACAAGCAGAATATTAAGTATGTGAGGGGGGAGGAGCAAAAGATCGCTCAGTATCAGCCAAATCAACCTCGAGACTTGCAGACCGAGCAGACTCTTGTCTCAAATAATCCAAAGCGGTCTCATAGGGCTCCTGAGACCTCGACATAGCAGGCTCGGCCACTACCTGCCCCTCATCCACTTTAAGTAGCCTTTCCTCATCCTCTGAGAGACACAACTCCAACTCAAAGATCCTACAACACAAGAAGTGGCCTCTGCCCGAGCCATCTTCAGGTCCTCCGTGACCTTATTTCATGCAAGACTCTGATTCAGTCACTTGGGCTAGACGGGACCATATCTCCCCTTCAAGCTCACTGACGCGCATCTTAACCTTAGCTGTAGTTGCTCGATGTTGAGTACAGTATAACTCAATACAAAGAAGGGCAGCCCTTGTCTCTACCCGTGAAACATCTTCTAGGGCAACTTTCCTTTCGGATTGAAGCTGCTCAGCCTGATCATGCGTGATGGTTGATTAGCCAGTCTCATTCAGCAAGGCACGAAGGCGTTGGCTGCCAACTCATCTTGAAAAACTAGGGGACAGGGCATGGAAGCGACCGGCCAACTAGCAGAAGTAACCCAAAGGAGGCGTCAGAAAAGGGATAGGGATGATAAAAGGAAAGGAAAAAGAGGAGAAGGCACATAAACCGCCTTGAAGACCCTGTCACAACATTCCTCCTATATACAAAAAGGAGGAAGGACCTGTTCTGGGTCGATCATACAATGTGCCATCTCCTGAGCTGACTCTCGAATATCACCAATGTGGCAGTACGAAATCAAAAGAGAAGGCTCCAGAGGGAGGTCAAAGCAGGAACGCGTAACATCCACTGTCGTCGTCTCCTTAGGACGCGGAGAGGACATGTCAGATTGAGGATTCTCCCAAACGAGAGCGTCTTCTATAGTCTCGTCCTCTCGTTTCACCAAATTCGGTGTAGCCCACAAGGCGAGCACCGCCCCTCGATCAGTGGCAAAAGGATCCGAAGAAACTGCATCGCTCAAACTAGGCTCTACTATTTGAGTAATTAGAAAGGCTGGTTCCTCAACCGGCTGCACCTAACCTAGCCAAACAATGACGTTTTATTGGGTGCATCGTTTCCTCTAGTTGAGTCAGTATCTCCAAAGAAGGACTTCCCCCGTTGGGCTTTGTCTCGAGGGTTGAAGAAACAGTGGCCGTCGCACTGGTCGATGCGACACTCCAACTACTGTCGAAACCATTGGAGGAAGCTGGCCTGATTCGCAAGAGGGGATGAGCAACAAGCTCATGCCTCGAAAGAGAGACCGACGATGGTCTCACCAAACTGCACAAATATTTGAGGGTAAGGAGATGAAGGGATCAGATCCCGCTGCGGAAGCGCGCGAATGCGTGTGCTTCACGCAAGAGGGGATGAGCAACAAGCTCATGCCTCGAAAGAGAGACCGACGACGGTCTCACCACACCTGCATAAATATTCGAGGGTAAGGAGATGAAGGGATTGGATCCCGCTGCGGAAGCACGCAAATGCGTGTGCTTCAATCTTGTCTTAGAATTACAACAAAGAAAAGACATATAAGAATGAATAAAGGGGAAGTTAGTGATACATACCTTTGAAGACACTTCTTCAATGTAGACACCAACGCCACCACAAAGTCTTCCTCGCTATCCTCTGGATCTTAAGAACTCGGTTTGTGGGAACCGTCTTATAATTGAAAGGGATATCGAGAGATCGAGAGACAGATTTCTCGTTTGGAGTTTCCGAAACTCAAGCACTATTGAACTGAGCGAAATGAAGGGGAGAACCTCCCTTTTTATAAGGGAGGAAGAGTGGTGGGGAAGTCACAACTTCCCCACTCACTACTCTCCCACTTCCGACCATTAACGGTGGGAAGTGGAAAACCTCCCCCACTTGCCACCATGGGAGATTTTCGTCTCACTTCTTCCTTTCCCTTTTTTCTTTTTTTCTTTTATTTTAATTAAAAAAATTTTAATTAAAATAATAATTAATTAAATCTAATTTAATTAATTACAAAAAGAATTATCAATTTAATTGAATTAAATCTAATTTAATTTAACCAAATTAATATATCACATTAATTTAATTAATTTGATTAAATCATATTTAATCAAGTTAACCTTAAATTAATCAACCATATTAGTATTCATCTCTCTCATAATTTTGAATCAAATTCAAAGTTAACTTTATATTATAATGTATCAACATACATTATAATGATTGCATCTTATACAATTAACCTTAATTCTCTTTAACTAATTTGAACAATTCAAATTCTTTTCAAAACTAACTGTTCTTAACTACCCTTTACGAGCTAGCAAGGGGATCTAATGGACCTACAGATCAGAAGCTTCAACGATACGAGATTAATTGATTAAACTCATTAACCATGTTAATCAACATTTGCTAATTGTCGATCACTCCACTAAAGACCCACATTGCACTCTTCTCACTGTAGAATATTTTTCATCCATGGATTTTGACCATTAATAGTAAGTCAATCATTCACGAGTGTTCGTAACCACAGCTGGGTCAAATTACCGTTTTACCCCTATGTTACATCTTATGCCTTAAGTACCGCTGATCCTCGAGTGAACAACTCGGTTATGGTCTAACCAATAACCGAAAGTCCCTCTCGGGTCATTGAGAGGGTGGGGCCCCTTATTCAAGTCCCGGAGTTAGCACTTAAGAGAACACAATTCCATCTTGTGTAGTTATGTTCCCAGCTCCCCACTGAGTCTCATCCTCAAAATGGTAGGCATATTGAGTCGGCGACTCGAACCACTCTCACCCATACAAATCAAAGGACGAGCCCTAACAGACAGGAGTCCATAACTCACTCAAGATTGAGATTGAGTTACTTGTTCATCCTATTGAAATATTAATCTATTAGCTAACGGTGTTACAGCTAAAGATTAATTATTTCGTGGTCCGGTCTTATACGAACTCATTATATAGGATACCCTCACTTGCATGTCTCCACACGAACGACCTAGATCAAGTCATTTGTAACTATTACAAAGTGGGCCATATCCATAGTGTTACCAGGATAAGATACCCAACCTTATCCATATACTATAGACCCTTTAGGTTACTACTAGAACATTATCCACCTGTTTATCGAATATATACTGTATATATATACACTGTATATCAAATATATACGATGTATATTAAATATATACTGTATATCTGTTCTTTAGTGAAAAGCTAAATGGAGCACAGCTTAACTACCCAACTTATGACAAGGAACTCCATGCACTTGTGAGGGCTTTACAAGTTTGGCAACACTACTTATGGCCAAAAGAGTTTGTTATCCATACCGATCATGAAAGTTTGAAGCACCTCAAAAGCCAAACAAAGTTAAATCGAAGGCATGCTAAATGGGTGGAGTTCATCGAGACATTTCCTTATGTCATTCATTACAAAAAAGGTAAGGACAATGTAGTGGCCGATGCATTATCAAGGAGGTATGCTCTATTTTCTTCACTTAGTGCAAAAATTCTTGGTTTTAAGCATATGATTGAGTTGTACAAAGTTGAGAAATCGGAATTTTATGATGTGTATGAGCAATGTTTGGAAGGGAAAAATATACATGATTATCTTGTGTTTGACGGTATGCTTTTTAGGAAAGGTAAGCTTTGTATTCCTAAGTGTTCCATTCGGGAGTTGCTTGTAAAGGAGGCTCATGGGGGAGGACTTATGGGACATTTTGGAGAATTTAAAACATATAGCATGTTGTGTGAACACTTTTATTGGTTACAAATGAGGAAAGATGTGAACAAAGTGTGCAAGCAATGTTTCAAATGTAAGGAGGCTAAGTCTAAGACTCAACCACATGGTCTTTACACACCTTTAGAAGTTTCTAGTGAACCGTGGGTTGACATTAGCATGGATTTCGTTTTGGGGTTACCAAAAACTAGAAGACATCATGATAGCATTTTTGTGGTGGTTGATAGATTTAGTAAAATGGCACATTTCATTCCATGTAACAAAACAGATGATGCTACTAATATAGCTAATCTTTTCTTTAGGGAAGTGGTTAGACTACATGGCGTTCCTAAAACCATTGTTAGTGATCGAGATGCTAAGTTTTTAAGTCATTTTTGGAAAGTTTTATGGGGCAAATTGGGTACCAAGCTTTTGTTTTCTACAACTTGTCACCCACAAACCGATGGTCAAACTGAGGTAGTTAATAGAACATTAGGGGCCTTGCTTAGGTCACTCATTTCTAAAAATCTTAAGTCTTGGGAAGAGACTCTACCTTTTGTGGAGTTTGCATATAATAGAGCTGTACATAGCACCACCCATTGTTCACCATTTGAGGTTGTTTATGGCTTTAATCCTCTAACTCCTTTAGATTTAACACCTTTGCCACCTAATATGTTTACAAGTGATGCAGCTTTGTCTAAAGCCGAATACATCAAAACATTACACAAAGAGATCAAGGAACGGATTGAGAACAAGAATCGAAAGCTAGTAAGTCGCAAGAACCAAGGGAGAAAGAAAGTTATTTTTAACCCAGGTGATTGGGTTTGGGTTCATCTACGAAAGGAACGGTTTCCAGATCAGAGGAAGTCAAAACTTCAACCAAGAGGAGATGGTCCTTTTCAAGTGCTTGAACGGATCAATGACAATGCGTACAAATTGGATCTTCGAGGTGAGTATAATGTAAGTTCTACTTTTAATGTGGCTGATTTGACTCCTTTTGATGTAGGAAATGAAGACCTTGATTTGGGGACAAATCCTTTTAAAGAAAGGGGGGATGATGCAAATCCAACCACGGATCCATTGACTGTACCCGGGGGACCAATTACAAGAAGCAAAGCAAAGAAGATTCAAGAGGTTTTCATAATACATCTTCAAAGGCTAGCTAATGCACACGAGGAGACAGAGATTTCTGAGGCAAAAATTCTTTACAATGTTAATTTAATGAGTCAAGAAGAGAATGAAGCAAAGATGGCACGGGAAAAGTTGTCTATTTTGAGAGATGGCACGGAGAACTTAAAAAAAAACATATTGAAATTCAAGAACTTTTGTTCCTTAACACTTTTGGTGTTGCTTCTTTCAAATCTTGCTTTAGGTTTGATGTTAAACCGATTCATTGGATTAGTCTCGATCAAGCTAATTCTGGAGTGAGTCGTCTTAGGATCTAGGAGTGACCATCGTAGATTCTAAGTCCGATCTAAGAGTGATTCATCTTCTAACCTTACTCTTGGTTGGAATCATTCGGTAAGTTAGTCGTTTTTGTGAATGTTTGCAAGGATCCTAGAAGGACCTCTAGCTTTGTAAACCCGAGCAACCTTGGCGCTTATCATTCTCTACCTTTAAAAAGATTAGAGACTCGTGCAAGCGCAGATGGTCACAAGTAATACTTGGGAGTCATCCAAGGTCGAATCCTCAGGGACTTGTTGCTTTTCAAAGCAATTTTAAAGAAGTGAATGGCTCAAAATGCAATTCTGGTTTATGAAGAAAATAGTGATGAAATGTTGTTGTTTGTGGTTTTAAATATCAAGCAATTTAATAAAACTCAACGTCCTTGCTTCCTAGCTTAGATTCGATGCAAAATATAGAAGATCCACACTATTGGAAAAATGCGCCAGGCGCAATCTAGCTCTTCTTGGGAATTTGAGTTATACTATTTCACTATCGCTTTTTGTTGCTGTAGAGGCTAGGGCAACCTACAATCATATTTCTATCATAGCGAATACTTATTAACTAATTTGCATTATGGGCCAGAGGGCCTACGTATATGACCATGTTTTATGCGCTTATGTCTAAGTCACATACTATATTGATTTCCTATTATTTTACCTAACCC
The DNA here is from genome assembly GCF_013281855.1 of Momordica charantia. NCBI lineage: Eukaryota > Viridiplantae > Streptophyta > Magnoliopsida > Cucurbitales > Cucurbitaceae > Momordica > Momordica charantia. The sequence goes on along the minus strand of NW_028275167.1, from coordinate 15,415,021 downwards.
ACCCTTCTCAAAGTTGGGCTTGAATATATAAATCAAAATCCCACTGTCCAAATGGAAAAAAAGACGTAGAGAGAAGTTTTTATAAACTAACCCAAAAAAGTGCCAAGTGCAATATGGGCAAAATCCCGAGTGTGTTGAAAATCAAACCATTTTGGATCCGAGCTTGTGTTACGTCTCCTATGTTTTCCATTTCACTGAATGGTTCGCTTGAAGGTTATTTTCCTTGTCGTTGTGGGCTCCGTCAAGGGGATCCTCTTTCCCCTTATCTTTTTGTTATGGCCATGGAAGTGTTGTCGCGTATGCTTAATCGCCCGCCGGTGGGGTTTCGATATCATCCAAAGTGTGATCGGATTGGTTTGACTCACCTATGTTTTGTTGATGACTTAATGATTTTTTCGCATGGGGATGTTGGTTCTCTTTCCTTTATCCAGGATTCTTTGGTGGAGTTTGAGGCGTTGTCGGGTGTTGTTGCTAATACTCGTAAGAGCTCTTTTTTTGGGGCTGGTCTTCCTCTTGAGGAGGTGCAGGGGTTGGCTTCTTTCTTGGGGTTTTCGGTGGCAACTCTCCTGGTGCGGTATCTTGGCGTTCCGCTCCTTTCCCGTCGGTTGTCTTTTCGCGATTGTAAGCCTTTGTTGGAGAAGATTAATGCTCGTATTCGGAGTTGGTCGGCTCGTGTGCTTTCTTTTGCTGGTCGTTTGCAGCTCATTCGCTCGGTGCTTCAGAGTTTCCAGGTTTACTGGGCCAGTGTTTTTGTTCTTCCGGCCCAGGTGGTGCATGAGGTGGAGTGTATTCTTCGCTCGTTTCTGTGGAAGGGTTGTGAGGGTGGGTCCTCTGGGGCGAAGGTGGCTTGGTCTGAGGTCTGTCTTCCTCTTAGGGAGGGGGGGCTGGGTGCCCACCACTTGGCCTCGTGGAATTGTGCTACTATTATGAAGTTGCTCTGGCTTCTTCTCACGCGTGCTGGGTCGTTGTGGGTAGCTTGGGTGGAGGCTTATGCTTTCGGGGTTCTTGTATTTAGATTGTTCGGCCTTCGCCTCGGTTTTCCTGGTGTTGGCGGGATATTCTGGGTGTCCGGGATTCACTCCGTCCTCTAGTGCGTACTGTTCTTGGGGATGGTCGGCTTTGTTTTGTGTGGCACGATCCCTGTTTGTCGGGGGGTTCGATTCATCCGAGGTGTGGGGATAGGGTCATCTATGATGCTGCTAGCTCTTCTCTGGCTAAGGTTGCTGACTTTTTGCTTCCTGACGGTTCCTGGCGGTGGCCTCGTGTTTCGCTGGATCTTATTGAGCTTCTCCCAGAGGTGTTGTCGGTGTAGGCCGTGGTTGGTCAGGAGGATCGCTTTGTTTGGTCTCCCGCGGTGTCTGGCCTTTTTTCGGTCTCTAGTGCTTGGGGGATTCTTCGTCCTCGTCGTCCCCCAGTTCCTTATTTTTCCTTGTTATGATTTGGTGGGAATATTCCTAAACATTCGTTTCTTTCTTGGTTGGCCATTCGTGATCGCCTATCTACGTGTGATCGTCTTCGCTAGTGGAATGCGTTGGTGCCTGCTACTTATGTTTTTTGTGCTATTGGAGTCTAGGGATCATCTGTTTTTTGATTGCCCTTATAGTCGAGCGGTTTGGGCTGGTATGATTTCGTGGGCCGGTTCGTCTCATCGAGTTTCATATTGGTCTACTGAGCTTACTTGGATTTGTCATGTTAGTGCTGGGTCGTCTACTCGACGGCATGTGTGGCGGTTAGCTTGGACTTCGACTGTTTCTCTCTTCTGGCGGGAGCGGAACCTTCGTATTCATGGTGGTCAAGGTCACTCGTCGTCTGTGCTCCTTAGGGTTATTAAAGCAGAGGTGTATTTTCGTTGCACTACTTGGCCAGGGAGTTGTTGTAGGAGCTCTGAGCCCATGCTTGTCTCTGCTTGGGACTTATTTTCGTGATTTCTATTGTTCTCTTTACCGTTTTGTTTTGTTGCCTTGATCTCGGGCTGTGAGATCCTCCTTTTGCTTTTCTTGTTTTTATATATCTTGTTTACCTTTGCAAAAATAAAATAAAAAAAATAACTACTCGGCCACGACTCCTAAACATGCTATACAACCAAAAAAGGTACAATGATTCTAGCATGAGTCATTCTAGATGTACATACAAAATGATATGCAAATTCTGAGACGGTGAGTGGCAGAAACTGGTCGGCTATCTCAATGAAACTCAAGTGCAGCCTGGTGGAGGAAAACAATGATAAACAGTGAGCTAGGAAGCTCAGTGAGTGGAATTTTAATAAGGAAATAATTTCATAAAACTTCTTCCATATAAACAACCGAAATTTAAACTCTTATAACAAACTTCTTTAAGTTGAAATAATAAGCTTTTCCAGCAAAACTTCATATACATTCTAAAAAAAACACTTTCTAAACACATATCAAATATCTTCTTTCAAACCTAAAACAGATTTAGGAAAACTCAACACCATATATGTATCGACATTCTATTCTGGTCTACTAGCACAGAGTAATCTCAATACGCACAACAGAATAATTCTATTTCTGGTCCACTGGCATAGAGTAATCTCAATATACACAGCAGAATATTTCTCTCAACGCGCAGAGTAAAATGGTCCCAAAGACCTTCAATTTCTGGGTATACTATAGAAACACATTCACATAGCATACGGATAATCACCTGGATACAACAATATGGTGGTTTGAAAACGATTCTCAGAAAATTCTCAATCTGATAAACAGTTTTAAAATTCTTCTCTCGTTCTTTCTAAGAACATTTCTTTCTCAAATCACTTCTAAACATATTTCTTTCTAATAATATTCAGTAAACACAACAGTTTCTCAGAAATTCATAAAACATTTTTATGTTCTCAGAAGCATTCATAAATTCTCAGCAAACTCAATTTCTCAGCAGAAATAATCAAACATACGTCATATATTTTTTTTCTTGAAATTCTATAATAGATATCTTAAAATATTTAGTAAAATAACCAGTCACAAATCCTATGAACGAGGTGAATTGGGTTGGTACGCTGCTCCAATTTCCGATCGTCCAAAATCAAGTTCCCAACCTCAAACCGGTTTCGGAAACTTCAATTTCATCCTCTCCTTCCTCTGTTTCGTTTTCGTTTCTTTGGTTTCTTTTTTTTTTTTCCTTCTCCTCTTTTCCTTTCGTTTTCTTCTTTGTTTCCTTTTTTTTTTTCTTTTGTTTTTCATCTCCACGTGGCTTCCTCCACAACACACACACACATCTCACTTTTCCACTTTCCTTTTCTTTCCTTTTCTTCTTTTCTTTTCTTTTTTCTTTTAAAAAAACCTAAAATTACGAAAACACCCTTATATTTTCGGTTTTAAACATTTCATTTATGTGTTTTAAGTTACATTTTAGCTAGTGGATGTTATGGCCATCATGTATTGGGAGTTACAACCTTTCAAATGCCTTTAGGTTACTTTTAGGGTTGTTTTGGAGGCTATAAATAGCCTAGCTTGTTTCCTTTGAAATAGAGATTTTGATGATTGAATGAAAGTTGCTATTTTGCTTCAAAAAGCTAAGAGCTTGTTTTTCCTTGCAATTCTTGAGTGTTAGATTTGCATGCTAGAATCATTCCAGTAGCCTTGATCAAGCTATTTTGTGGAGTGGTTCGAATCTTGAGTTTAGAAACAAGTTTTCTCTACTCTTGATATTGATCATCAAGGTAAATCCGTTCTAACTTCTTCCTTGGTTGACATCATCTCGATTTGGGGGTTTTAGCATTTGTGATCTAGGGGTTTGCATAACCATAAGGGTTCTTAGATCCAATTGGCTATTGTTTTTTTATCATTTGGTATCAGAGAACTAGGCTCTAGATCGGATATATGTTTCCGTTTTCGTATTGCTCTTCTTGTTCTTTATTATGAAATTTTTGTTCTTATTGTTCATCTCGTTACATTCTGTCCACGTATCTAAAATATAGAAAAAGTATCATTTCCATTAATCTTTTCGTCTTGTTGTCTTCTATCATGTTTGTAGATCTCTGTCTTATCTACAACTTTGTCTTCTTTCATATCTTCTGACTTGATTTGATTCTGGGTAAAAAGTTCAAACATTGACATTCTAATCTGGAAAACTGCTATACTCGAGAGCATGTGTTCTTCTTTGTTCTTTACATTTTTACTTCCAAATCATGCTAGATCTGAGTTGTGCTGTTGAAATTGCCTATTTTTGTTAATCTAGCTGTTGGTAATAAATCATATCAATTATGCTTTGATTTATTTCCACAACTAACCGTTACTCATTAAATGAATTTAAGTGCATCTCAAGCTTCATTTATTGCACGTCATCCATCAATTAATGGAACTACACTTGAAACTACTTCAAGTGAAGCTTCATTTATAATTGGGAGGTTACAAAGACTTTGAAGGGTGACCAAGACTTCAATTCTCGGATTTAAACCTATTTTTAACATATTTTCAGTTTTAAACATTTCTTTTATGTGTTTTAAGTTACATTTTAGCTAGTGGATGTTATGGCCATCATGTAATTGGGAGTTACAACCTTTCAAATGCCTTTAGGTTACTTAAGGGTTGTTTTGGAGGCTATAAATAGCCTAGTTTGTTTCCTTTGAAAGACAGATTTTGATGATCGAATGAAAGTTGCTATTTTGCTTCAAAAAGCCTAGAGCTTGTTTTTCTTTACAATTCTTGAGTGTTAGATTTGCATGCTAGAATCATTCAAGTAGCCTTGATCAAGCTATTTTGTGGAGTGGTTCGAATCTTGAGTTTAGAAACAAGTTTTCTCTACTCTTGATATTGATCATCAAGGTAAATCTGTTCTAACTTCTTCCTTAGGTTGACATCATCTCGATTTGGGGGTTTTAGCATTTGTGATCTAGGGGTTTGCATAACCATAAGGGTTCTTAGATCCAATTGGCTATTGTTTTCTTATCATTTGGTATTAGAGCACTACGCTCTAGATCGGGTATATGTTTCTGTTTTCGTATAGCTCTTCTTGTTCTTTGTTTTGAAATTTTTGTTCTTATTGTTCATCTCGTTACATTCTGTCCACGTATCTAAAATACAAAAAAAGTGTCATTTTTATTATTCGTTTCGTCTTGTTGTCTTCTATGAGTTTGTAGATCTCTGTCTTATCTACAACTTTGTCTTCTTTCATATCTTCTGATTCAATTTTCTTCTGAGTGAAAAGTTCGAAAATTGACATTCTGTTCTGGAAAACTGCTATACCCGAGAGCATGTGTTCTTCTTTGTTCTTTACGTTTCTACTTCCAAATCGTGCTAGATCTGAGTTGTGCTGTTGAAATTGCATATTTTTGTTAATCTAGCTGTTGGTAATAAATCATATCAATTATGTTTTGATTTCTTTCCACAACTAACCGTTACTCATTAAATTTTTGGAGGTTACAATTGTCTCAATTAATTTCCAGCATTTTGTTGTTCAAATGCTCAAGATGTTTTTCTTGTGTAACTCATATCTGTTATGAAAGGCTGAATTAAACTCCATAAATTCTCAAAATAGCCTAATTGTTCAAGAGTTACATTTTCTGGTCTTTTAAATTTCCTCTTGTTCCATCTTAATTATTCTGGTCATTTTCTTTCTTAAGCTTGTTTCTGATTTGAGTTTTGAATTTACTCCTATATCAAGTTATTTGAGTGTTTTCTTTGTGTGTTTTATCTAATCACTTGAGTTGCAGTCTTGCTCATCGGCTTACTTTTCAATATTGTAGTGTACTTTGCTGAGAGGGTGAGATTGAGCATTTGTGAGGGAGTGATTCATTGTTTGAGTGTTAAACACAAGTGAAATTCATTAACGAGTGGAAACACGTGAGGGAGTGCTTGTGAGGTCCATTTCTTGTTACTTTAACTTGTTTTGCAGCATGTCCAATCCTGAAGATAATACCATTCCCGATGCCCGAAGGAGAGAGGCACTAGAAGAAACTATGGAACGATTGATTCGTGGCATGGAGGCTTTGACAGAGCGGATAGGAAGGTTAGAGGCTCAAAACTAAGCTCCGGAGAGAATTCCACCACCACGTGTTCTAGATGAGGATGATTATGAAGGTGATGGATCTGATCATTGGGAGGATGATCAAGTTACAGTCTTGGCGGCTCCAAGACGGGGAGAGAGACATGTTGGTCGTGGCTTAGATCGAGGGCGAGGCCGAGGAAGAGGCTACCATAATCTCCAACGGAGAGCTCCACAGGAGGATGCTCATGTTGATTGAAACTTGGGAAATATCAAATTGAAGTTTCCAAAGCTCTATGGTAAGACTGATCCGGAGGCTTACATTCAGTGGGAGAAGCAAGTGGAGTACGTATTTGACTGCCACAATTTTAGCGAAGAAAAGAAGGTAAAAACTATGTATTGCTCAATTTAAAGATTATGCAATAACATGGTGGGACAAATTGATGTCAAGTAGGAGACGAAATCTTGAGGCGCCAATCGATTCATGGTATCAATTCAAGGAGCTGATGAGAAGACAGTTTGTTCCTAGACATTTCCAAAGGGACACGGCGCAAAAGCTACAAGTGTTGAGATAGGGTAGCAAGTCTGTGGAGGACTATTACAAGCAGATGGATTTGTTGATGGATCGACTTGATCTTGAAGAGGATATGGAGAATCTCATGGCTCGATTTCTGAATGGCTTAAACAAGGAGATTGCTGATAAGGTTGATCTACAACCTTACTTTAACATAGAGGAGATGTTGCATATTGCCATAAAGATCGAGAAGCAACTCCAACGAAAGTCCCAAAGGTATTCTACTAAACCTTCTTCAAGTACTTCTATATGGAAAAGGGATAGTAAGCATGCTGAATATAAGTCTAAGACCCGAGAGTTAAGTGAGAAACCTAAGGATAAGGGAGAGACTTCTTATAAGGGGAAAGAAAAGGTTGATGAGACTAAGGAAAGAAATAGAGACATTAAGTGTTGGAAATGTCAAGGGGTTGGTCACTATAGTAGAGATTGCCCTAATAGGAGAACTATGGTCCTTAGGGAGGGAGAGTTGGTGACGGACGATGAAGAGGAAGATGAGGTAATAGAGAAAGAAAATGATGATTGTGATAGTGAGGAGTATAGTGAAGAGGACCCTACACATATGTCCTTAGTCACTAGGAGAGCTTTAAGCACCCAAGTTAAGGAGGATAGCTTAGACCAAAGATAGAATTTATTTCACACTACGTGCCTTGTTCAATCTGTACCTTGTAGTATGGTGATCGACAGTGGTAGTTGCACCAATATTGTGAGTTCAATTCTGGTCAAGAGACTTAATTTAGAGACTAAACCACATCCTAGACCGTATAAGCTTCAATGGTTGAGTGATTGTGGGGAGGTAAGGGTGAATAAGCAAGTTCTTGTTTCTTTTACCATTGGAAAGTATGCTGATGATTTTGAATTTTGGAGTACAATATCTGGGTAAAGTATCGTGGCCTTTTTGGTTCATCTTCGGGGGCGGCGTCTAGGCTTGAGTGTTTTCCTCCAGTGGTGATGGATGGGGAGCTCGTTGCGGTTCCCTCTGATGATATTGTTGGGGAGGGAGAGAAGTTGTGGGCTAATTCTTTGGTGGGTCAATTTCTAGACTCTCGGCCTCCTTATGCTGTGGTTTCCCGTATGGTGGCTCGGATTTGGGCTAGTCTGGAGGAGCCGGTTATTACTTATCTAGATGACGGGCTCATCGTGTTCCAGTTCCTACATGCTTCTTCCTGTGATTGGGTTCTGTCCCATGGGCCGTGGCACATTGGGGGGAAGCTGCTCTTCCTTCGTCCTTGGACTCCTGGTATTGTTCCTCAGTCTTTTTCTTTTGCTTCTGTTCCAGTCTGGGTTAAATTGTCTAATATTCCGCTTGAACTGTGGACTCCCCGGGGGCTTAGTGTTATTGACAGTGTGTTGGGTGTGCCTCTATGTCTTGATAAGGCTACTGAGGATCGTAGCCGCCTGTCTTTTGCCCGTATTAGTGTGGAGATGCGCGCTGCGTCTTCCTTTCCATCGTCTGTTAAGGTGAAGGTTCGTGATGTCTTGTTTACAGTTGCTGTTGAGTATGCCTGGAAGCCACGGCGGTGTTCGAAATGCTGTATCTTTGGTCATTCTGATTCGACTTGTTCCGCTGAGCAGGTCTGGGTTCCTAAGGCGCCTCGGGGTCCGGTCCCCCAGGTGTCAGCTTCTCCAGCTTCGGTTTCCCCAGTTGTGGTGTCCGGCCCTGTTCGGGCCCTTCCTGTTGTTGCTCCTGCTCGTCCAGTGGAGCGGGCTGTTTCTGGCAATCGTTTTGAGGCTTTGTCTTTACCTTCTGAGCTTGCTTTGGATGGCCATGACTCTGGTCCTTCGGGTCGGGATAGTGCTAAGGCTGTCTCGGATGGTCATTTTCCTGGCCCTTCGTTTCGGGATAGTGGTGAGGAGGTGTTTTCGCCGCTTTTTGGGGATGGTTTTTTCTCAGGGGATGATCAGGAGGGTTTCACTACGGTTGTCTCTCGTCGTTGTCGCTTGTCTCCTGTTTCTAGGGCGGGTTCTTCTTCCTCTCCTGTAGCCCATGACTAGTTGGTGCTCGTGGAATGTGCGGGGTTTGAATGCCGCCGCGAAGGGCCGTGAGGTCCGCTCATTTCTGGGTAGTGTTCGTGCTGAGTTATGTTGTCTTTTGGAGACTCGTGTTTTGCAGCGTAATTTTGCCTCTGTCTTTCGCCCCTTCCAGGGGCATTGGCAGTGCGTCAGCAGTTACTCTTCTTCTGGTGTTGGTAGGATTTGGGTGTTGTGGCGCTCGGGACGTTATGATTTCTCCCCGGTTACTATTTCTGATAAGTTTGTGCATGGTGTTGTTTTTGATCGACTTTCTCAGCTTTCGGTGCAGGTTCTTTGTGTTTATGCTTCTAATTTCACCTCTGAGCAGGCTCTGTTATGGGACTCTCTGGTGTCCATTTGTTCAGCATGGTCTGGTCCTGGTGTGGTGATGGTGATTTTAATGCTATTTGGCACTCGTCTGAGGTGCTGGGTGGTAGTCCTGTTTTGACAGATATGTAGCGTTTTGATGATGTTTTGTTACAGGTCGATTTGGTGGAGCCTCGTGTTTCTGGATCATGATTTACCTGGACAAATAAGCATTTGGGGGCTGGTCTTATTCTCAAGCGCCTTGATCGTGTTTTGGTCAATTCTGCTTGGTTTGGTTCCATGCCTATTTTTGAGGTTCAGGTTCGCGAGTGGGGTGTCTCTGATCATTGCCCTCTTGTTTTTCTTGTTGGTGTTGTGGTGCCTAGGTGCCGCCCGTCTTTTCGGTTCTTTGACTATTGGGCTTTTGATCCCCTGTTCTTCTCAGTTGTTCGGGACACGTGGCAGGTTCATTCTCAGGTTTCGCCTCTTCTGAGTTTTGGTATGAATCTTCGTGCTTTGAAGCCTGTGTTGCATCGTTTCGGTCATCATATTGATACTATCCAGAAGGGTGTGCAGGAGGCGCGTGCTCTTATGCTTGCTGCTCAGGCTTTACTTTTGAGTGACCCTTCTTCGATAGGTGCTCAGGAGGAGGAGAGGGTCGCCTCTCGTGATTTCTGGGACTGGACTGTGATGGAGGAGGCTTCGTTGCGACAGAAGTCCCGGGTCTGGTGGCTTTCTTTGGGAGACCATAACTCTGCTTTTTTCCACCGCAGTGTTCGCGGCCGGATTTGGAATGATCTTGCCTCTTTGACTGATGATGTAGGTCGGGTTGTTACTGATCGCGCTGAGATTGCTCGACTGACGGTTGGTTTTTATCGTCGGTTGTTGGGGTCTGAGTGTGTAGGTTATCGTGATCTTACTGCTCGTTTGGCTGCTATTGTGGATTTTGTGTGGCCTCCTGAGTGTGGAGTGGAGTTGTGTTGTCCTGTTACTTCTCTGGAGGTGCGGGAGGTGTTGTTTTCGATGAATAGTGGTAAGGCTCCTGGTTCGGATGGGTTCTCAGTGGGCTTCTTTAAGGCGGCTTGGAGTATTGTTGGCGATGACTTTTGTAAGGCGGTGTTGCATTTCTTTGATACTTTCTATATGCCTTCTGGGGTGAATGCTACGTCGCTTACTTTGATCCTTAAGATCCCCAATCCTTCGGGGTTAGGGGATTTCCGCCCTATCTCATGCTGTAATGTGTTGTATAAGTGCATTACGAAGCTTTTAGCTAACCGGTTGAAAGTCTGGCTCCCTAGGTTTATTAGTAAGAATCAATCTGCTTTTGTGCCCGGACGTCGTATTGTGGACAATATTTTGCTCTGTCAGGAGCTTGTTGGGGGGTATCATCTTAAGAAGGGTATGCCTCGTTGTGTGCCTAAGGTAGATCTTCAGAAGGCGTATGACTCGGTGCATTGGGATTCCCTGTTTGGTCTGTTACTTGCCATTGGGACCCCAGTTCGGTTTGTTAATTGGATTCGGGCTTGTGTTACGTGATGTGAACCAAGGAAGCACCATTGTCATGCCTCAAGGACCCATAACGAGATCAAGAGCCAAGAAGCTACAACAAGCTTTACTTTCTCATGTTCAATACTTGGTGAGCTCGGCTAGGGATCATCAAGAGAGAGATGGAACTTTTCAAGTGAATATCTTCCAAGTCGAGCTTAAGGGAGGCATTGCATTAAATGAACTCTAAGTTCATTTAATGGAGCTGAAGTTGAAGTGGAGTTTAACTCAAGTTGCATTCAATAAAGCCAAGTTCAATTCAAGGAACTCAAGTTGCATTAAATGAACTTAAGTGCATCTCAAGCTTCATTTATTGCAAGTCATCCATCAATTAATGGAACTACACTTCTAACTACTTTAAGTGAAGCTTCATTTATAATTGGGAGGTTACAAAGACTTTGAAAGGTGACCAAGACTTCAATTCTCGGATTTAAACCTTTTTTTATTATATTTTCAGTTTTAAACATTTCATTTATGTGTTTTAAGTTACATTTTAGCTAGTGGATGTTATGGTCATCATGTAATTGGGAGTTACAACCTTTCAAATGCCTTTAGGTTACTTTTAGGGTTGTTTTGGAGGCTATAAATAGCCTAGTTTGTTTCCTTTGAAAGACAGATTTTGGATGTTGAATGAAAGTTGATATTTTTGCTTCAAAAGCCTAGAGCTTGTTAGAGTCATTCAAGTAGCCATGATCAAGCTATCTTGTGGAGTGGTTCGAATCTTGAGTTTAGAAACAAGTTTTCTCTACTCTTGATATTGATCATCAAGGTAAATCCGTTCTAACTTCTTCTGTGGGTTGACATCATCTCGATTTGGGGGTTTTAGCATTTGTGATCTAGGGGTTTGCATAACCATAAGGGTTCTTAGATCCAATTGGCTATTGTTTTCTTATCATTACGTCTCCTATGTTCTCCGTTTCTCTGAATGGTTCGCTTGAGGGTTATTTTCCTGGTCGTCGTGGTCTACGTCAAGGGGATCCTCTTTCCCCTTATCTTTTTGTTATGGCTATGGAAGTGTTGTCGCGTATGCTTAATCGACCTCCGGCGGTGTTTCGATTTCATCCGAAGTGTGATCAGATTGGTTTGACTCACCTGTGTTTTGCGGATGACTTAATGATCTTTTCGCATGCGGATGTTGGTTCTCTTTCCTTTATCCGGGATTCTTTGGTGGAGTTTGAGGCGTTGTCAGGTCTTGTTGCTAATACTCGTAAGAGCTCTTTTTTTGGGGCCGGTCTTCCTCCTGAGGAGGTGCAGGGGTTGGCTTCTTTCTTGGGGTTTTCGGTGGCAACTCTCCCGGTGCGGTATCTTGGTGTTCCGCTCCTTTCTCGTCGGTTGTCTTTTCGAGATTGTAAGCCTTTGTTGGAGAAGATTAGTGCTCGTATTCGGAGTTGGTCGACTCGTGTGCTTTCTTTTGCTGGTCGTTTGCAGCTCATTCGCTCGGTGCTTCAGAGTTTCCACGTTTACTGGGCCAGTGTCTTTATTCTTCCAGCCCGAATGGTGCATGAGGTGGAGCGTCTACTTCGCTCGTATTTTTCCTTGTTATGGTTTGGTGGGAATATTCCTAAACATTCGTTTATTTCTTGGTTGGCAATTCGTGATCGCCTATCTATGCGTGATCGTCTTCGCCAGTGGAATGCGTTGGTGCCTGCTACTTGTGTTTTTTGTGCTGGTTTGGAGTCTAGGGATCATCTGTTTTTTGATTGCCCTTATAGTCGAGCAGTTTTGGTTGGTATGATTTCGTGGGCAGGTTCGTCTCATCGGGTTTCATATTGGTCTACTGAGCTTACTTGGATTTGTCATGGTAGTGCTGGGTCGTCTACTCGGCGGCATGTGTGGCGGTTAGCTTGAACTTCGACTGTCTCTCTCCTTTGGCGGGAGCGGAACCTTCGTATTCATGGTGGTCAGGTGATACGAATCCATTTGTGACCAATTACATATATCAAAGGAGCAATTATTACAAGAAAGGCAAGGAAGATTCAAGAGGCTTTTACACTGCACCTTCAAAAGCTTGTTAATGCACAATAATCAACAAAGAGTTTTGAGCCCAAATTTATTCATAATGTTACTTCAATGAGTCAAGAAGAGAATGAAGCAAAGATGGCATGGGAAAAATTGTCTATTTTGAGAGATGGCACGGAGGACAAAAAATGTGTGCATAATTGTGAATAGGTGCCTTGGCAGATTGCACCCCTTGGGAGTTTGTGAAGTCAAAGCTTGTCAAATGTCATCCAAATGTGAAGCGCCTCCTACAGCACATAGACAAGACCATTTGAAGCGTGACTACGTTTTCTGGTCTGCATTTAAGTGTCTAGAATGATGTGCAATCAAGTTTTAATTTGCATGTGTTATTTTCTACAATTTGCATTAAGTAGTATTCTGAAAAACTTTTGGTGTTCTTATGTTGACTGACCATTTGGCCTATTTAAAGGCTTCTAATGCTCTTGTTATGGAGAACTTAAGATTAAACATATTGAAATTCAAGAACTTTTGTTCCTTAACACTTTTGGTGTTGCTTCTTTCAAATCTTGCTTTAGGTTTGATGTTAAACCGATTCATTGGATTAGTCTCGATCAAGCTAATTCTGGAGTGAGTCGTCTTAGGATCTAGGAGTGACCATCGTAGATTCTAAGTCCGATTTAAGAGTGATTCATCTTCTAACCTTACTCTTGGTTGGAATCATTCGGTAAGTTAGTCGTTTTAGTGAATGTTTGCAAGGATCCTAGAAGGACCTCTAGATTTGCCAGAGCATCGGCCTTCTTGTTTTCGGCTCTTGGGACGTGCTCCATGTGATAAAGGAACTAACTCAATTATGCATGAGAACTCTCTTATACAAGGTGAACCCCCACAACAATAATAAGAATAACCCCAATAGCAAGATGATGAATCAACCCCAAGAAAGCTAAACATATTTGTGCTTGGAAAAGATGATCAATGATCAAGAATAAAGGAGAACTTGTTCCTATATTCAAGATTTCAAACTCTTCACAACCTAATTGATCAAACTAGATTGAAAGTTCTAAACATGCATTCTAAACACAAGAATACAAAGAAAGCTTAAAGCTTGAGAGTGATTAAACTCAATCTGAAGTTTTCATTCATCAAATGTTGTGTTTGAAAAGCAAATGTACATCCCTATTTATAGTAATTCAAAAGACATAATGAAAAGACACAACCCTTGGATGAAAAGACACAACCCTTGAAAAATACATAATAAATTAAATATGTGGATGAATCTGGATTTTTAGATTCATGAAGTTTCTTGGAGGACAAGATGTCTTTTCAAGGTTGAAGGGATGCAACTCTTCACCAAGTGTGAACATCTTAGCTTGGAAGTGACCATTCAACCTTTCTTGTAGTCTTTTAGCTCTAGCTCTTGTGATTGGACCTTGTGGCATAATGATTGGCTCATGATTGGGTTGACTTTGAGCATAAGCTTCATTTGAGCTGATTTGAGCTTCCTCCTCTTGTAGGCTTTCCTCGTACACTCCGTGATCACTCATTTCTATATCACCATGGTCACAGTTTCAAAATTTCCCAACATCTGTCTGGCGTAATTGAAGTAAGGTATTAGGTTTTCATGTTTCACCTCATACTCAAGCAACAATTGATTAATTATCAGTTTCGAGTCTCCATAGATTTGCATATATGTCACGCCAATTTCTAAGGCTATCTGAAGACCGATAATGAGTGCTTGATATCCAGCGACATTATTTGAACACAACTCGCCAAAAAGTGAAACTGTATGGCAACATGTGCTTCTCTGGCGAGATGAAGATTATACCTGCCCCCGCACCGCTTCTTCGAGCTGCACCATCGAAATACATTGTCCAAGGCTCAGTAATTTCAATATAGAAGATCTCCTCGTCAGGCAAGCTTTCAGATAATTTCCAATCTGTTGAAACTGGATGATCTGCTAAGAAATCTGCAATGGCCTGTCCCTTTACTGCCTTTTGCGGAACATAGACAATGTCGTACTGTTGGAGTAAGATCGCCCATTTAGCCAGTCGTTCTGAGACAATTGGCCTAGATAAGACATATTTGATTGGGTCCGCTTTTGCCACCAAGTGTATTGTGAAGGCTTGCATGTAATGCCTCAACTTATCGATGGCAAAGAAGAGTGACAGACACATCTTCTCGATGGGTGAATAACTTAGTTCTGCCCCATTCAAAGTTCTACTTAGGTAGTAGAGAGCACATTCTTTACCTTTCTCTCTTTCTTGTGCGAGTAATGCTCAGAGTGACTTTTCTTGTGCAGTAATATACAACACTAAAGGTTTTCCAGCTGTAGGGGCCGCCAAGACAGGTGGGCTAAGCAAATATTTTTTTATGCTATCGAAAGCATTTTGACATGCCTGATCCCACTCAAAGGTCACATCTTTCCTCATTAGTCGTTGAAAGGGTTGACATCGACCAGCTAAATTTGAGATGAATCTTCTTATATAGGCCAAACGTCCTTGAAGACTTCTCAACTCACGTAAGTTTCGTGGCTCTGGCATTTTTTGGATGGCATCAATCTTGGATTGGTCAATCTCAATTCCTCGATGCCGTACTACAAAGCCAAGAAACTTCCCTGATGTTACACCAAAAGCGCATTTGAGAGGATTCATTTTCAACTGATATTTCCTTAGGCACTCAAAGACTATTCTCAAGTCCTACAGATGATCTTCGCGTTTTTTCGACTTAACTACAAGATCATCAACATAGCACTCGACATGTTTATGGAGCATGTCATCAAAAATCTTTTGCATAGCACGTTGGTAGGTTGCTCCGGCATTCTTTAATCCAAAAGGCATTACTTTATAACAGTATATCCCTTTTAGAGTTCGAAATGCAGTCATTTCTTCGTCCTCGAGAGCCATCCGAATTTGATTGTATCCTGACGATCCGTCCATGAAAGATAAAGCTTCATGTCCTGTAGTAGCATCAACCATAATCTCAGTGATGGGTAAATGGAAAGTCATCTTTGGGACATGCATTGTTCAGATCACGAAAATCGACGCATACACGAAGTTGGCCGTTCTTCTTTTTCAGCGGAACGATATTGGCTATCCATGTTGGATATTTCACTTCACGGATGAAATCTGCCTCTATTAATTTGTTGACTTCATTTTCGATTTGAGGTATAAGTTCTGGCCAAAATCGTCGTTGTGCTTGCTTTACTGGACAGTACCCTTGCTTGATTGCAAGGTGATGGACTGCTATCTTCGGGTCAAGTCCTGGCATTTCTTTGTAAGACCAAGCAAATATGTCTTTATATGTGGAGAGCAAACTCATACAGTCAATTTCTTCCTCGCTGGAAAGTGAAGCACTTATGAACGTCAGACGTGGCTCTTCTACTGTACCGAGGTTCACTTCTTTAAGTTCATCAACAGTTGATTGACTGCCGTCCTCTAGTGATGATGGTGCCTCTTCAACGTCCTCCTCTAATATTTCATCGTCTAACATTTCGTCAAAGGAGATGTGGCAACAACTAACATCGTTTTCTCCATGCTCTTGATCTTCCTTGGCTGGATTGGTTAAAATGATTAACTGTCGCTTCACTCTTAATGGACCTTTTGTGTTTATAAGAACAGAAAGCTTTCTTTTCATTCGTGAAGGGAGAACTATGAAGTCCGTTATTATTCTTCATTCCATCGAGTTGGCTTGTTTCCAAGGACTCTGACTTAGGCTCATGTTGATTTTCTACTCTTTCGAGGCGGTCGAAAACGGATCTTGACGATTGATCTTTCATTTTTGATGTCGACACACTCAGTCTTTGAAATGCCGAAGGTCGTGTAGGAATATGTCCCAGACGTTGGCTTTCTATTTTCATTGACCCTATGTTCAACCTTTGGTGTACCAAGATACGAACAGTTGGAACCTCAATGCGATTGAAGACTGAAATTCTTTGACTAATGGAATGTTTCTTTTCCTTGGAGTCATCGATCTCTTCAACCGTGATGTGATTGCTATTCTCCACTTTTTCTTTTCCTTTTTTCACTATATACACTGGTTCTGACGGTTTGTAACCAATTCCAACCTTTGATGTAGGTATATTGTAGCCTGACTTCAAAAGTTTCTTCTGTGTTGTAGAAAGTTCCCGCTTGTCATCGAAAATCCTCAAGCTTTTGAACTCAGTGTGAGTTGTGAAGTCGTAGCCTGCTTTTTCCAGAAGTTTGTATGCTTTGGGATCGAAGCCATCCTTCGTTCACTTCACAGAAAGAAACTGTTTCATACTGAGATCTTCAGACTTCTTAATCTCTTGACTTGATATCTTAGTAAGAGGCAGTGTGATATGAACCAAGGAGCTACCTTTGTTATGCCTCATGGACCGATTACAAGATCGAGAGCTAGGAAACTTCAACAAGCTTTGCTACTTCGTGTCCAAGCGTTCTTGAACTCGACAAGAGAAAAAAATGAAGATGTGCAAGAAGTTGGAACTATGCACTTCAATTTGGTGCAAGTTATGCATTTTTAAGTATTTTTAAGGCAAGTCAAAGTCCAGTTGGTCAAGGTCAAAGTCAACTCCATCAAGACAAGTCAAAGTCAACTCATTCAATTCAAAAACCAAGTCAAACAATCACATCCCTCATTATGGACGAGATTGCACTTATTTTGGTTGGCTTTCCATGTTCTTAACCTTTTCATTTGCTTGTCTTTTCATTTCTTGTAAGTTATGTCTTCTCATTTACAAGTCTTTTCATTTCTTGTAAGTTACAAGTCTTTTCATTTGCTTAAGACTTTTCATATGGCTTGCTAGGATGGCTATATATAGCCTTGAGATGTCTTGTTGTAAACACAATTTTAAGTTTAATGAAAAGTGAGTTTTCTCATTAGCTTGGTTGAGAGCTTTATCTCCCATTTCTTGTGCAATTTCTTGAGTCTTTAGAATTTGCATGTTAGGATCATTCAAGCGGTGTTGATCATACCTCTTGTGGAGTGATTCGAATCACGAGTTTAGAAACGAGTTTTCTCTACTCTTGATATTGATCATCAAGGTAATCCGTTCTTAAACTTTTCCTTGGGTTGATTCCATACTTGTTTTCGGGGTTTTTGGGATTGAGTTCTATGGGTCTTGTTCGTTAGCAAGGTTCTTAGATCCAACTCTCAAGGGTTTCTTAACATTTTGGTATCAGAGCTTTAGGCTCAGGATCGGATATATGTTCCTTTGCGTTTCTGTACAATCTATCTTTGAATTTTTTTTGTTTTGTTATGTTCTTTCCATTCCATCAGTCACAAAAAAAAAAGAAAAAAAAATCATATTTGCGTACATCTTTTGATCTTTTAGTCTCCTACGTTTTTCTAGATCTCGTTCTTGTCTAAAACTCTGTCTTCTTTGATATCTTCTAAATCAGTTTTTTTCAAGGTGAAATCATTCAATTTCGTAAATCTGTCAAGAAAAAATTAAAAAAAAAATCGAGATTATGATTTCTTTTGTTCTTATTTTGTTATTTACACCTTCATGTTCGATTTTACTTCAGCATGTTTAATCCCTACTTTGGTTTTTAAAACTAGCCATTAGCTATTTAATATTATGGTTACACTTTCTATTCATTTACTAGTCTTGCATTGAATTCTCATTCTTAATTTTGCCACTTCATTGTTGTTTAATTCCAAACCATCTATATGTTTAACTTTGCTTTCATTTCTTTCTAGCTCCCATTATAATTGTGTCCATTATTCTTTTTTTTATTCACTTGTTTCTTTGTTGTTATTCGGGTTACTCCTAAAATCACGCTCTTGTATGAGTTCTTATGTGCTATCTAAACCGCTTGAAATGCACATTGCTCTTTGACTTTGCTACTCACTTACCAATTTATTTGATGTGTGTAAGAGTGAACTAAGTCGTGAGGGAGAGATTGAAAGGGAGTGATACATTATTTTGAGTGTTGAGTGTTGAGTGTTAAACACGAGTGAACTTCATTAACGAGTGGAATAGTAAGGGAGTGCTTGTGAGGTCAATTTTTCTTTGTTACTTTAACTTTGTTTTGCAGCCATGTTTCACACTGAACGTTCACAGAAATCGAAGTTCCACCATAGTCGAAGACAATATGATAACCACCATGGCGACGATCCATATACGAAGGAATTGGTCGGGATTCGCAAAAACATAAATGACCTCAATGAATTGTGCCAAGAGTTCAAAATGCTATACGAAGACATGAGGAGGCATGCTACAAAATCGGTTAAAAAAGAGAACGATTGTCCTATGCCTCAAGAGGAAAATCATCAACACATTCCAAATGAGGTAGAGAATCAAGATGCCGTTGACGATACGAATGTTGAGACTGTTATGCATGCCCGACAAGAAGATTTTAATATTGATGTTGTTATTTATGATGCTGAAGAAGATGTGCATGTTGAGGTTTTGACGCCTGATGAGTACACAACCATAGAGGAGGTACTTATTGAGAAAGCACTCGAGATTACAAATATTGTGCAACTTGGGGAGAGTAAGAAAAGCACGCAACTGCAAAATGCAGACCTCGGCAATACTCAGAAGCAACATTCACTCATTGCTTCGTTGCCCTTGAAAAATCAAATACCATGGACTCGTGGTCCAGTGTATTGGGGATTTAAACCAGCAATTTGGAAAAAGACTGCAAGGTTTTTCTTCACTACAAGCAATTACAAGTTTATCATACAAATTTATTATCTTATCAACCTGTTTGAACGAGCTCAAGATGCTGAGTACAAGGTTGCATTGCAAGGAGATCCTATAGATTCGAGGACGAATCCTTCTGAAGATGGGGAGGATGATATGAACCAAGGAGCTACCTTTGTTATGCCTCATGGACCGATTACAAGATCGAGAGCTAGGAAACTTCAACAAGCTTTGCTACTTCGTGTCCAAGCGTTCTTGAACTCGACAAGAGAAAAAAATGAAGATGTGCAAGAAGTTGGAACTATGCACTTCAATTTGGTGCAAGTTATGCATTTTTAAGTATTTTTAAGGCAAGTCAAAGTCCAGTTGGTCAAGGTCAAAGTCAACTCCATCAAGACAAGTCAAAGTCAACTCATTCAATTCAAAAACCAAGTCAAACAATCACATCCCTCATTATGGACGAGATTGCACTTATTTTGGTTGGCTTTCCATGTTCTTAACCTTTTCATTTGCTTGTCTTTTCATTTCTTGTAAGTTATGTCTTCTCATTTACAAGTCTTTTCATTTCTTGTAAGTTACAAGTCTTTTCATTTGGATCTAAGAAACCCTTGAGAGTTGGATCTAAGAACCTTGCTAACGAACAAGACCCATAGAACTCAATCCCAAAAACCCCGAAAACAAGTATGGAATCAACCCAAGGAAAAGTTTAAGAACGGATTACCTTGATGATCAATATCAAGAGTAGAGAAAACTCGTTTCTAAACTCGTGATTCGAATCACTCCACAAGAGGTATGATCAACACCGCTTGAATGATCCTAACATGCAAATTCTAAAGACTCAAGAAATTGCACAAGAAATGGGAGATAAAGCTCTCAACCAAGCTAATGAGAAAACTCACTTTTTATTAAACTTAAAATTGTGTTTACAACAAGACATCTCAAGGCTATATATAGCCATCCTAGCAAGCCATATGAAAAGTCTTAAGCAAATGAAAAGACTTGTAACTTACAAGAAATGAAAAGACTTGTAAATGAGAAGACATAACTTACAAGAAATGAAAAGACAAGCAAATGAAAAGGTTAAGAACATGGAAAGCCAACCAAAATAAGTGCAATCTCGTCCATAATGAGGGATGTGATTGTTTGACTTGGTTTTTGAATTGAATGAGTTGACTTTGACTTGTCTTGATGGAGTTGACTTTGACCTTGACCAACTGGACTTTGACTTGCCTTAAAAATACTTAAAAATGCATAACTTGCACCAAATTGAAGTGCATAGTTCCAACTTCTTGCACATCTTCATTTTTTTCTCTTGTCGAGTTCAAGAACGCTTGGACACGAAGTAGCAAAGCTTGTTGAAGTTTCCTAGCTCTCGATCTTGTAATCGGTCCATGAGGCATAACAAAGGTAGCTCCTTGGTTCATATCACAGTGTGAAGTTCCCCTTCAACATTTATACGTCGTTAGACTTCATATTATTTGAGTATTCCATGAATGGCGATTCGCCCTTTTTTCGTCAAGATAGAGGGACATATCGCAAGATGGTAGAATTTTGTGAGGCTTCTTTCTTAAAAGCTTCCGTTTTTAGAGAACTAGCAGATGCTTCATTTGCGATGGCCTTGACAGCATGAACTTCTTTTGTCAGCTCTCCTGTCTTGATCGTTGGCTGTATCGAGCTAGAGTTGTCCTTGTTGTTCTTGGTTAAAGAAGCATCTATTGGCACGTTTTTTCTATTTGATCATTACTCGTATAAAACTTTGCATCTGCGTAGTGCGATTCTGCTTCCGAGAATGGATTAGTGTCAGCCACAACTTTTCTAACTCCATCTTGATAGAATTTGAAGCACTGATGCAACGTCGAAGTTATCACCCCATTCTCATGAATCCAAGGACGTCCTAACAATAATTTGTAAGTAGTCTTGGAGTCTATGATGTGGAAGATGGTAGTGGCTTTAAGGTCTGCAATGATCAACTCCAGCCTAATCATGCCAATCGCTCGTTGTCCACCTTGATTAAAACCTTGGATTACCAATCTGCTTTTCGTGAGCTCTTCCATTGAAATGCCTAACTGCTTCATGGTTGATTTAGGCATTATGTTGTCAACTGAACCATCATCGATAAGAATCCGGCTAACTTTCTGCTCACGAATGTAGCCCGAGACGAATAAAGGCCTATTATGGAGTTTAGACCCTAACAGCAAATCTTCATCTGTAAAGGCGATAGACATACAACATGGGGCACATGTGTTTATGGAGGATTTGGGAGTGCTAGCATCTTTCAGCGCTTCAATGAGAGTATCTTTAGCCGCTTGTGGGAGTGCTAGCAAGTCATTCATGAGATGAACTAGGAGATCCTCTTGTTCCACTACTTCTTCAGGTGCCTCTAGCACGGAGTTATCACCTTCTATCACATGTGTAGCGTGACATGTGACAATTTCATAACCTTCTTCTTGTTCGTTATGAAGGAAGTTCTTTGGGAAGAATTCTTCCAATGTCACCTGCTGGCGAGGTTGGAGACTATCCTTACTCTCCTCCTTTACAGGCCGAAGTTTTCTCATATCTTTCTTTCCCTTCGTCTTTTTTGGCATGTTCTTTCTTTTATAGTTTCGGAACATGCGAGACTCTTTCTGAATGAATCGTTGTTTCTGCTTCTTTCGGCGAGTCACGAAAGTCCATCCTTCCTCTTCATTGACATTAAGCTTGGTCTCATCTTGAAGAGTGGTTCTTGGTATCGCGTGTTGCCACCAAATTGCTACAGGCTCTAGAGTCCCAAATTGGATCAACTTTACTTCTTGGTTGTGGACCGCATAACCATTAGAGTTTACTGCAACATGGTTTGTTTGAGCTACCTCGTCGAGGTCAAGCTCGATCCTCCTCTCTCGAGCTAACTTTAGGATCAACTCTTTCAAGACGAAACATTTTTCCACTGGATGACTAATGACCCGATGGTACTTGCAGTAATTGGGATCATTGGTTCTTCCCATCTCTTCCGGACTTTTGCATTCGGGAAGTTCAATTAGCCGTTTCTCCAGTAGCTGCTTCAACATATCTGGAATATCTGAATCGGGAAAAGGATATACTTTTTCCTGTCTCTCCTTCAAAGTTGGACGCCGCTTCTCGTTTCCAGCCATTTGTCTTCCATCCTTTTTGTCGTTGAAGTTTCTTCCTTTCGTAGAAAACTTAAACGAAGTCATGTTGATGACCATGGATTCTTTCTTAGAACTCTTAGCAATTTTATCAGGGTTTTTTACTTCCTTCTTCTCCTTCTTGAGGTCCGAGACCAGATGATCTTTGTTCCCTCGGCTAGCGATACTTAGTTCCATGTCGTGGGCACGAGTTGCTAGTTCTTCAAACCTTCGGGGTTTTATTCCCTGAAGAATGTAGAGGAGTCCCCAATGCATGCCCTGAGTGCACATTTCTACTGCAGACACTTCAGTCAATCGGTCTTTTCAGTCGAGGCTCAGAGCTCTCCACCTATTGATGTAGTCGACAATAGGTTCATCTTTCCGTTGCTTAGTGCTAGTTAGCTCCATCATGCTAACAGTTCGTCTTGTGCTGTAAAAGCGATTTAGGAATTCTCTTTCCAGTTGCTCCCAGTTGCTGATGGATTCAGGCTCCAAATCTGTGTACCAATCAAAGGCATTTCCTTTCAGCGTCCTGACGAACTGCTTGACCAGTAGATCTCCTCTAGTGCCAGCATTTTCACACGTTTCGACGAAATGAGCAATATGTTGCTTGGGATTACCTTTTCCATCAAATTGCTGGAACTTGGGAGGCTGATATCTGTTGGCAATCTCATATTGTCAATTATCTTGGTGTACGGCTTGGAGTACAGGAGGGAATTTTGAGCCGGTCCGCCATACAGAGCTCTGATCGAATTTGTGATCATATCTTGGAGCTGTTGGACGGACAGTGAAGCAATTGAGACAGAATGTTCTTGTTGTTCTTCTTGCACGGTGTTCTTTCTTTTCTCACTAACTTTTGCAGCAAGATTCTGGCTGGATTCAGCAACGTCTTGAGCTTCGATCTTGTTCATGAGGGAAGCGATCTTGTAATTCTTTTCCTCAACCATCTTCATCAGCATGCAGAGTCTCTTCTCCATATCCGCCATTTTTTCTTCCATGGTGGATGCATCAGCCATCATGACAGAGTACATGACGTTCGGAGTAGATGTCCCCTTGTGATGCGCAAAGGAATGAGCGAATTCACTCTCCGAGCTGGAGTTGAATAGGGCATCCATCATTTCTTTGGCTCGGTTGCGAGTAATTGGGCCCAAGTAAGAGTCGCTTGAAACATCAATCTTGGATGAAGCTTCCTTGAATGTCATCGCTTCTTGGTTGAGAGAAAAAGATGAGAGGTAGAGAGGTCCCACTAGGCGTGCCAATTTGTTCGACGAGAAATTCAGATGAACGAAACTCGACTTTAATGAACTTGATTTATATTTATGTATAAGTGTTACAACTCTACTGTATGATCCTCTGATTAATTCTCTCTGACGTAAGCTCGCTTCGAGGGTTAATGAACTTGTTCTCGAATCAAGGAGGTTGTCACTTTCAGTCTCGAGCGTATTGAAGAATCTTTACAATCTTCGGCTGTGAACTAGATGTTTGATGAAATCTTCGGCTTGCGAATTCTTCAGCTTGCAGCTTGTGAAGTCTTCGGCTTGTAGCTTGTGAAGAGTTCCTTTGCTTGAAGTACAGCTTGGGAGATTTTTAAGTGTTGAGAAGAATTCTTCAATCGATTGCTTGGCGAAGTGACAATTCAATCTTCAAGTCTTCAAGTTAGACTCTAGATTCTTCGCTTGACACCGGATGCTGAAAACTCTTAGTCTGAAATTCTTCTCAATCCTCTGAATGCCTCTGCTCTAGATCCGCTTCGCCCTCTGAACAGTTGTAGATGACTCTGAATGCACCGAATGCTCTGAATCTCCGATGCTTCTGGATCTCTCCTCCCCTTAAATGGGAGGTGACCCCCTCTATTTATACAGCTTGGTGGGTCTTGTATGGGCCATCGGCCTTAATGGGCCATGGGCTTGGGCCCGATCTCTTTAAGGTTTTTTTTTAAACCCAATTAGTTGATTTCATCAGACGACCCTAAGAGAGACACGTGTCACAATTTTGATTTGCCGATTTAAAATTAATTTAGGACACGTGTAATTTTATGATTGGTCCCAAAATATAATTTTAAATTATGATGTGGCATTTAGTAATTTGTCAAAATTTCTCATTCAACAGGTACTGTTTTGGATGGGTACAACGTGTTTGATGGATTTCTTTTTAGGAAAGGTAAGTTGTGCATTCAAAATTGCTCTATTCGTGAATTGCTTGTTAAAGAAGCTCATGGAGGAGGATTAATGGGGCATTTTGGACTAGCAAAAACATGTGACATGCTTTCTGAACATTACTTGTCACATGCTTTCTGAACATGTGACAACCTCATAAAGTTTGTGAGCATTGCATTTCATGTAGGCAAGCTAAATCTAGACTTAAACCGCATGGCTTATATTCTCCTTTGCCCGTTCCAATTGCTCCTTGGTTGGATATATCAATGGACTTTGTCTTAGGTTTACCAAGGACTAGGAAAGGTAGAGATAGTATATTTGTGGTTGTTGATAGATTTAGTAAAATGGCTCATTTCATTCCATGTCACAAAACTGATGATGCTAAATACATTGCGGATTTGTTCTTTAGAGAGATTGTTCGATTGCATGGCATTCCATACAGCATTGTTAGTGATCGGGATGTAAAATTCTTGAGTCATTTTTGGCGTGTCTTATGGGGAAAGTTAGGTACTAAGCTAGTCTATTCTACTACATGTCACCCTCAAACGGATGGTCAAACTGAGGTAGTAAATAGGACATTGATTACTATGCTTAGGGCTGTTATTGATAAAAATATCAAATCTTGGGAGGATTGTTTGCCACTTGTTGAATTTGCTTACAATAGGCTATCCATAGTACTACTAAGTGCACTCCTTTTGAAATTGTTTATGGCTTTAATCCTATAACACCTCTTGATTTGCTACCTTTGCCACCTACTGAATTTGTGAATTTTGATGCTAATTCTAAGGTTGAATATGTTCATAAGCTACACAAGGAGGTCAAGGAGAGGATTCAGAAGCAAAATGCCAATATTGCATCCAGAATTAATAAGGGACGAAGGCATTCAACCCGGGAGATTGGGTGTGGGTGCACTTTCGAAAGGAGAGATTTCCCGTCCAACGACATTCTAAGCTCAATCCTAGAGGAGATGGTCCATTTCAAGTTCTCGAGCGCATCAATGACAATGCTTATAAAATTGATTTACCAGGTGAGTATGGTGTTAGTGCAACCTTTAATGTTTCTGATTTGAGTCCTATTGATGTAGGTGATGGCTATGATTCGAGGACGAATCCTTCTCACGAGAGGGAGGATGATGTGAACCAAGGAAGCACCATTATCATGCCTCAATGACCCATAACGAGATCAAGAGCCAAGAAGCTACAACAAGCTTTAGTTTCTCATGTTCAATACTTGGTGAGCTTGGCTAGGGATGATCAAGAGAGAGATGGAACTTTTCAAGTCAATATCTTCAAAGTAGAGCTTAAGGGAGGCGTTGCATTAAATGAACTTAGTACATCTCAAGCTTAATTTATTGCAAGTCATCCATCAATTAATGGAACTACACTTCAAACTACTTCAAGTGAAGCTTCATTTATAATTGGGAGGTTACAAAGACTTTGAAGGGTAACCAAGACTTCAATTCTCGGATTAAACCTCTTTTTATTATATTTTCAGTTTTAAACATTTCATTTATCTGTTTTAAGTTACATTTTAGCTAGTGGATGTTATGGCCATCATGTAATTGGGAGTTACAACCTTTCAATTGCCTTTAGGTTACTTTTAGAGTTGTTTTGGAGGCTATAAATACCCTAGTTTGTTTCCTTTGAGAGACGGATTTTTGATGTTGAATGAAAGTTGCTATTTAGCTTCAATAGCCTAGAGCTTGTTTTTCTTTGCAATTCATGGGTGTTAGATTTGCATGCTAGAATCATTCAAGTAGCTTTGATCAAGCTATCTTGTGGAGTGGTTCGAATCTTGAGCTTAGAAACAAATTTTCTCTACTCTTGATATTGATCATCAAGGTAAATCCGTTCTAACTTCTTCCTTGGGTTGACATCATCTCGATTTGGGGGATTTAGCATTTGTGATCTAGGGGTTTGCATAACCATAAGGGTTCTTAGATCCAATTGGCTATTGTTTTCTTATCAATGACTAACCCAAAGGAACTAGAACCTGATAAGCGCCAAGGTTGCTCGGGTTTACAAAGCTAGAGGTCCTTCTAGGATCCTTGCAAACATTCACAAAAACGACTAACTTACCGAATGATTCCAACCAAGAGTAAGGTTAGAAGATGAATCACTCTTAGATCGGACTTAGAATCTACGATGGTCACTCCTAGATCCTAAGACGACTCACTCCAGAATTAGCTTGATCGAGACTAATCCAATGAATCGATTTAACATCAAACCTAAAGCAAGATTTGAAAGAAGCAACACCAAAAGTGTTAAGGAACAAAAGTTCTTGAATTTCAATATGTTTTTTTAATCTTCTAGGTTGCATGACGTTGGCAAAGTTATTTCGTCCTCTTCCTCTCCCATTTCTTCTTCCTCCAACTTGTCTTTCTTGTTCAGCAAGGTCAAACGCATCATCTTCTTGTAAGGCTCGTTCTTCTCTTTGTTGTTGCGCTCTCCTTTCTTGTCTATCTTCCATCATCATTTCCATCATTCCTTGAATTGCTTGAAGAATCACCATGTTAGGATCTTGCGGTACTTGTGGTACTCCATCCTGTGCCATTTTGTTAGAAACAATAATAATGATAATAAGGACCTTACCACTCTTCTCACCAAGATTTCACTCAAGGACACTCGTGTTTATCACTCAAGGGTAGGCTTTTGGTACTAGGTCAAAGATGTAAGGGTTGGCTTAAATTTTGGTGCAATCTTGCTTAAAGCTTGATATAACTAATTCAATGATCAACTCTCACAAACTAAGACTACAGAAACTCAATCTCAGGATAAACAACTTGATAATTTAAACAAAACACAACATAATGAAAAGAACCTTTCGTGTGCCTCGGATCTTCGAATGCTTTTTTTTTCTACGGTTTTCTTTCTTTTTGCTACTGTTTTTGTTTCTTTTTGCTACTGTTTTTTCTTTCTTTTGCTTCTGTTTTTTTTTTCCTTTTTTTTTCTTTTGCTTCTAATTTTTTTTTCTTTGCTAATGATCCGAGAGCAAAATACAAGAATTTCAAGACAAGTTATGTCTTGTTACACTTTGTAAGAAACTACTTTCGAAAAAGGAAAATAACAGAAAAATAAAATTAAATAAAGTAAAGATATTTCACCTCTAGAACCGGCCAAAGGATGTCGACCAATTCTCTGATACCAAATGATAAGCGCCAAGGTTGCTCGGGTTTACAAAGCTAGAGGTCCTTCTAGGATCCTTGCAAACATTCACAAAAACGACTAACTTACCGAATGATTCCAACCAAGAGTAAGGTTAGAAGATGAATCACTCTTAGATCGGACTTAGAATCTACGATGGTCACTCCTAGATCCTAAGACGACTCACTCCAGAATTAGCTTGATCGAGACTAATCCAATGAATCGGTTTAACATCAAACCTAAAGCAAGATTTGAAAGAAGCAACACCAAAAGTGTTAAGGAACAAAAGTTCTTGAATTTCAACATGTTGTTTTTAATCTTCCAAAACAAGGTGATTACAAGCCTTTAAATAGGCCAAAGGGTCGTTCAACATGAGGAACACCATAAGTCTTTCAAATCCTATTTAATGCAAATTGTAGAAAATAAGACATGCAAATTAAAACATGATTGCACATCAAACTAGACAACTAAATGTGAGTCCAAAAATGTAAAATTGCTTTAAATTGTCTTGGAAATCACATGTAGGAGGCGCTTTACGTTTGGATGAGATTTGACAAGCTTTGACATCACAAACTCCCAAGAGGTGCAATCTGCAAAGGCACCTGTTCACCAATCTGCACACTTTTTTTGTCCTCCGTGCCATCTCTCAAAATAGACAACTTTTCCCGTGCCATCTTTGCTCCATTCTCTTCTTGACTCATTAAATTAACATTGTAAAGAATTTTTGCCAAAAGTTTTTCAAAATACTACTTAATGCAAATTGTAGAAAATAAGACATGCAAATTAAAACTTGATTGCACATCATTCTAGACACTTAAATGCGGATCAGAAAACGTAGTCATGCTTCAAATGGTCTTATCTATGTGCTGTAGGAGGCGCTTCACATTTGGATATGGTTTGACAATTTTTGACTTCACAAAATCCAAAGAGGTGCAATCTGCAAAGGCACCTGTTCACGAATCTGCACACTTTTTTTGTCCTCCGTGCCATCTCTCAAAATAGACAACTTTTCCCGTGCCATCTTTGCTCCATTCTCTTCTTGACTCATTGAAGTAACATTATGAATAAATTCGGGCTCAAAACTCTTTGTTGGTTCTTGTGTATTAACAAGCTTTTGAAGGTGCAGTGTGAAAGCCTCTTGAATCTTCCTTGCCTTTCTTGTAATAATTGCTCCTTTGATATATGTAATTGGTCACAAATGGATTCGTATCATGGAGTGTCGGGGCCTTGGGTACAAATGGTCAAGGGCCGATACGAATCGAAGAGTAAGACTTGGAGGACTAACATAACATGATGGGCTAGAGTGAGTTGGTTAAGCTAGGGGTCAAAGGGCTCTGTGGCCGAGGTACGGTCACGGTGAGACTTCGAACTTGGGAACGAGTGATGCATATTGATTTTCCGTTTCTTTTCTTATGAAAGCTGATTATGGTTTGTATTTCTGTGCTGTTATTGCAATGTCGAGCATGTTGTGTGTTTTTAGTTAGTGAGGGCTACTTACGGAGTATTTTACATACTCACCCCCCTCTGCAATTATGGTTTTCAGGTGTAGACCGAGTCATTGGCAGCGGTGGTGACGAGAAGGAGGCTTGACCGAGGAAGGACCATTTAGGCTACGTTAACCTTACCTAGGATCATTGAATTGTAGATTGAATGTTGTGACGTTGGGATTTATTGTTAGTAGTGGATTAGTTATTATTGTTTCTGACGCGCTAAAGAATTTTGTTCCTTTCCATTGAACCTATGTTGTCAATTGTTTGGATTTCCCGTTTATCCTAGATTTGTTGGTCGAATAGCATTTACTTGTGTTTCTTTTGTTGATTAGCCCACGGAGGGCAAATTTTTTTTCGGTATAAGGTTGAATTGAAATATGGGTCCTCCCTGTGGTTTATCTTCTATTTTTTTTGGCTTATGCATTCCTTCGAGGGGGGGTTTGAATTGGGAGTTTGTTAAGGTTACCTCGGGAGTGTCTTGAAATTCGGGGGCGTCACACTATGGATACGACCCACTTTGTAATAGTTACAAATGACTTGATCCAGATCGTTCGTGTGGGGACATGTAAGTGGATGTATCCTAGATAGTGAGTTTGTATAAGATTAGACCCCGAAATAATTAATCTTTAGCTGTAACACCGTTAGCTAATAGATTATTATTTCATAGGAAGACCAGGTAACTCAATCTCAATCCTGAGTGAGTTATGGACTCCTGCCTATAAGGATCGCCTTTGACTTCTATGAGTGAGAGTGGCCCGAGTGGCCCGAGTCGCCGACTAAATATTCCTACCAGTTTGGGGATGAGATCAAGTAGGGAGTTGGGAACATAACTACACAAGATGAAATTCACTCCTTCCCGACTTTAAGGTATGTAGATGAGTGTTTTTTTAAGTGCTGACTTCGAGACTTGAACAAGGGGCCCCACCCTCTCACTGGCCCGAGAGGGACTTCTGTTTAATGGTCGGACCATAAACAGGTTGTTCATTAGAGAATAAATAATACTTAAGGTGAAAGAGGTAACTTAGGTGTAAGACGGTAATTTGACCCAACTGAAGTTACGAACACTCATGAAGGATTGACTCACCGTTAATGATCAATATCCATGGACGCAAAATATTCTACAATGCGAAGAGTGCAACTGTGGCTCTTTAGTGGAGCGACTCACTGTAAGGACTGTTTGGTCTTTTTGTGAAAAGAAAGGAAGAGAAATTTGGAATTATTGAAGTTTAAAGTTTAGAGGGCATAATGGTCTTTTAGATTAAAGAGAAGGGAAAAAAAATTGGTTTGGGTTTTGAGGGCATGTGTGTCCTTGTGGACATGTGGCTTAAGGGAAAAAAATTAAAAGAAAAAGAAAAGAAGAAAGAATGAAAAGAAAGAAAACGTACAGAGAAAAGAGAGAGGAAAAATAAAATCCTTCTTTTAGGTTTTTTTTTTTTGGTTTTCTTGAAACAGAGGGGAAAGAGGAAGAAATTGAAGAAGGAGAAGCTTTCTGATTTTGATCAAAAATTTAGAATTGGTAAGTTACTAGAGATCAGATAGGAAGAATCCATGGAAATATGAAGTCTTTTAAGATTTGTATTTATGGATTTTATGAAATAAGTGTCTTTGTCAGTTTGAGTTTTATCGGTATTCAAAGAACGGGAAAAACTCTTATTATTCTTAGCTGAGAAGGAAGGATGAATTTACGGGGTTCAATTTTATAGAGGATGTACGATTTGGTTGGATTTTATGGTAGAAACTTTATGAGAAAACGTTGGTTTTGTAATGGTGGATTTAGAGGTGAGAAAATGAGGAGGGATTAAGTAAAATATGGAAGAAGGAAGAAGAAGACGAAAAATTAACAAAAAAATTGGGGGAAACTGGTGCTTAGCTCTCGATTGAAAGGGATGAAAATAAATTAAGAGTTTACTTTGTGGGTTTCTTGAGGCTTAGTTGGGAAACATTAAAGGTTTCGAAAGAATAAGATGAAGATGGAGAATAATGGAAGAGAGAGAAAGATAATTTGGATAAAAATAGATAAGACAAAATAGGAAAAAAATGGTGTAATCAGGTGGTGTTGGGAAGGAAGAGAAATTGAGTAGGTAATGGTGGGATCCACTTGTAAGATAGAAGAGATAGAAGAAGTGATGGTTTTAAATGAGGAGAGAGAATGAGGTTGTGAATTTGGATAATTGGTTTTGTTTGAACATATTGTGATTAATGTTTAAATTAAGTTTCTGTTAGAATTAAGTGAGTTAAATTTGGTATTGAATCGATAGTTCAAGTCATACAGAAGTTGGAGCTGCGACGACCGAGTTTAAAGGATTCGTGAGTGATTATTTTATTAAACGTTTCATTATCTAGTATTATAGAATTTCGAGAAATTATATATATTATGTATGATTTAGCATTTTTACTGAGAATGAAAGAAAATGTGTTAGAAAGAATTATTTTAGAAACGTTCATAAGAATTTAGAAATCCTTTATGATTTTAAAGAAATGTTTGAAGCTTATGAAATGTATTTAGAAAGAGATTTCAGAAAATGATTTTATAATTTCATGAAATGTTCTTTGAAAAAAATATTTGAGAATTGATTCGAGAAAGTTAGAAAAGTTCTGAGAAATAAGAAGAAAAGAATTTTAGAACAGTTTTTGGAATTGAGAATAGTTTTCAAATCACCATAGTATTGTATCTAGGTGATTACCCGATTCGTGGGAGTTGGCCATGCGCTAATAGCCTTAACTTTCTCACTATCCACCTCAACTCCTCGACTAGACACAATGAAACCAAGAAAATTAACCCTTTCCATGCAAAAATTACATTTCTTTAGGTTAGCATACAATTTCTCGTTTCTAAGTGTAGTCAAAACAGCACGCACATGCATTACATGATCTTCCAAAGACTTCGAATACACAAGTATATCATCAAAATAAACAACCACAAATTTTCCCAAATATTCACGCAATACATGGTTCATCAACCTCATGAAAGTACTAGGAGCATTAGTTAAACCAAAAGGCATAACAAGCCACTCATACAATCCATATTTGGTCTTAAATGCAGTTTTCCATTCATCTCCAACATTCATACGAATTTGATGATACCCAGATTTCAAATCAATCTTAGTAAAGAGACTACAGCCATGCAATTCATCTAACATATCATCTAACCTAGGAATAGGATGACGATATTTAACAGTGATCTTATTAATGGCCCTACAGTCTACACACATTCTCCAAGTTCCATCTTTTTTAGGCACTAAAATAACAGGCACACTACAAGGACTAAGGCTTTCGCGTACATACCCATGAGCTAACAATTCATCCACTTGCCTTTGAATTTCTTTGGCTTCAGTAGGATTAGTCCTATAAGCTGGTCGGTTAGGTATGGTAGCACCTGGAATGAAGTCAATCTTATGCTCGATGCCACGAAGTGGTGGCAATTCCTTGGGCATCTCCTCGGGAAACAAGTCCTCAAATTCCTGTAAAAGAGACAAAAATACTAGGCAAGGAGGTGTTAAGCTCGTTAGTAAGAAAACAAGACCCTTTGTACAAAAGTACAAGAACAGTCCGTTTCGCCATTAAAACATTCCTAACCTCACTTGAACTAGCATACAAGCTCACCGTTTTGGCTTTTCTCTCATTTTTCCCGCTAGGCTGATTGCTACTCCCTTGCTTTTCACTCAAACTCTTTTTTTCTCTCAACTCATTTTCTTTTGTTTCCTTTTCACTTTTTGCTTTTGCATCAGCCTCTTGCCTCTTCTTTTCAAGTTTGCATTGATCAACATGCACATCTTTTGGTGACAAAGGTACAAGAGTAGTTTTTCTTCCATGATGAGTAAAAGAATAGCGATTGGCATACCCATCATACATTACCCGACGGTCAAATTGCCAAGGTCTACCCAACAATATATCCCCGGCATGCATAGGTACAACATCACACAAAACATCATCAACATATTTTCCAATAGCAAAAGAAACAAGAGCTTGTCTACTCACCTTTACCTCCCCACAATCACTCAACCATTGAAGTTTATATGGTCTAGGATGTGGTTTTGTCTCTAAGTTAAGCCTCTTGACCAGAATAGAACTTACAACGTTGGTACAACTACCACTATCAATAATCACACTACAAGGCACAGTTTGGACAAGACACCTAGTGTGAAATAAGTTCTCTCGTTGGTCTAGGCCATCCTCCTTAATTTGAGTACTGAGAGCTCTCCTAGTGACTAAGGACATATGTGTAGGGTCCTCTTCACTATACTCCTCACTCTCACATTCACCATTGTCGTCCTCTTCTACCTCATCTTCCTTCTCATCTTCTGTTACAAACTCTCCTTCTCTAATTATCATAGTTCTTCTATTAGGGCAGTCTCGACTGTAATGTCCCACTCCTTGACATTTCCAACATTTAATATCCCGATTTCTCACATTAGGTTCATCAACTTTCTCTTTCCCCTTCTTGGAACTCTCTCCTTTCTCAAACTTTTCTTTTGGTTTCTCATATGCCTCTCGATTTCTAAGTTTAGAATCAGCACTCTTACTATCCGTTTTCCATGTAGAAGATGAATGGGAAAAGGGCTTAGTAGAATACCTTTGAGATCGCCTTTGGAGCTGCTTCTCAATTTTGATGGCAAGGTGCAACATCTCTTCGATGTTAAAGTAAGGTTGTAGATCAACCTTATCCGCAATCTCCTTGTTTAAGCCATTAAGAAACCGTGCCATGAGATTCTCCATGTCCTCTTCAAGATCCAGCCGATTCATCAACGTATCCATCTCCTTGTAATAGTCCTCCACAGACTTACTACCTTGTCTCAACACTTGGAGCTTTTGCGCTGTGTCCCTGTGGAAATGTCTAGGAACAAATCGCCTCCTCAACAACTCCTTGAACTCATACCATGAATCGATTGGCGCTTCAAGGTTTCGTCTCCTAATTGACATTAATTTGTCCCACCATGTTACTGCATAATCTTTGAATTGAGCAAGACATAGTCGTACCTTCTTTTCTTCACTGAAATTATGGCAATCAAACACGAACTCCACTTCTTTCTCCCATTGAATGTACGCTTCCGGATCAGTCTTACCATAGAACTTCGGAAGTTTTAATTTGATGTTTCCCAAGTTTCGATCAACTTGAGCATTCGCTTGTGGGGCTCTTTGGAAATTATGATAGCCTCTTCCCCGGCCTCTCCCTCGATCTAAGCCACGACCAACGTGTCTATCACCCCCTCTTGGAGCCGCTAAAACTGTAGCCTGATCGTCCTCCCAATGATCGGATCCATCACCTTCATACTCATCCTCATCCATAACACGTGGTGGTGGAGGTGGTGGAACTCTCTCCTGAGCTTGGTTTTGAGTCTCCAACCTTCCTATCCGTTCTGTCAATGCCTCCATGCTACGAATCATTCGTTCAACAGTTCCTTCTAGCGCCTCTCTCCTCCGGGCATCAGAAATATTGCCTTCATCTCCAAGATTAGCCATGCTGTAAAAACAAAATAAAGTGACAAGAAATGGACCTCACAAGCACTCCCTCACTAATTCACTCGTTAGTGAAGTTCACTCGTGTTTAACCCTCAACACTCAAAATAATGTATCGCTCCCTTACAACCTCTCCCTCACAACTTAGTACACTCTTATGCACTTCAAACAAATCGGTAAGTGAGTCTAGCAAAGTTAAAAGCTATGTGCATTTCAAGTGGTTTAGACAGCACATAAGAACTCAAACAAGAGTGTGATTTTGGGAGTAACCCGAATAACAACAAAGAAACAAGTTAAGAAAAAAAAATAATGGACAGAATTATAATGGAAGCTAGAAAGAAATGAAAGTAGAGTTAAAGATAAAGATGGTTGGGAATTAAGCAACAAGGAAGTAGCATGAGATTTCAATGCAAGGCTACCCAAATAAGTAATGACAAATGGGGTCTTCTATGCTTTTTTCTTCTTTCTTTCTTTTTTTTTTTCCAGTTATGGATCAGCAAAAGCACAATAATGCTAACAATAAATGCTTTCACGTTCAGTTTTTTTTTTTTTTTTTTATAAATCAATCAGCAAAGTGCACAAATTTCACCACTAAGAAAGTCGAATCATAAGACTTCAAAGAAGACAGATTTGTAGATAAGATCCAGATCTATAATAATGCAGCAGACGAAAATTGGAAAAGATGAATGAAATTGATACTTTTTTTTTTGTAATTTTTTGACAAAATGCATATGCTTAGATATAATAAAACATAAGCAAGGAACACAGAATTCAAAGAGATAAATGCAAGGAAACATATATCCGATCAAAGAGCCTAATGCTCTGATACCAAAATGTTAAGAAACCCTTGAGAGTTGGATCTAAGAACCTTGCTAACGAACAAGACCCATAGAACTCAATCCCAAAAACCCCGAAAACAAGTATGGAATCAACCCAAGGAAAAGTTTTAGAACGGATTACCTTGATGATCAATATCAAGAGTAGAGAAAACTTGTTTCTAAACTCGTGATTCGAATCACTCCACAAGAGGTATGATCAACACCGCTTGAATGATCCTAACATGCAAATTCTAAAGACACAAGAAATTGCACAAGAAATGGGAGATAAATCTCTCAACCAAGCTAATGAGAAAACTCACTTTTCATTCAACTTCAAAATTGTGTTACAACAAGACATCTCAAGGCTATATATAGCCATCCTAGCAAGCCATATGAAAAGTCTTAAGCAAATGAAAAGACTTGTAACTTACAAGAAATGAAAAGACTTGTAACTTACAAGAAATGAAAAGACTTGTAACTTACAAGAAATGAAAAGACATAACTTACGAGAAATGAAAAGACAAGCAAATGAAAAGGTTAAGAACATGGAAAGCCAACCAAAATAATTGCAATCCCGTCCATAATGAGGGATGTGAGTGTTTGACTTGGTTTTTGAATTGAATGAGTTGACTTTGACTTGTCTTGATGGAGTTGACTTTGACCTTGACCAAGTGGACTTTAACTTGCCATAAAAACACTTAAAAATGCATAACTTGCACCAAATTGAAGTGCATAGTTCTAACTTCTTGCACATCTTCCTTTATTTCTCTTGTCGAGTTCAAGAACGCTTGGACATGAAGTAGCAAAGCTTGTTGAAGTTTCCTAGCTCTCGATCTTGTAATCGGTCCATGAGGCATAACAACAGTAGCTCCTTGGTTCATATCATGGAGAGTTTCCTCGTAATATGTTTCAAAACAATGATTTAAATGAGATATTGGGACGTGGTAGAATCTCTTCGTAATATGTACCTATTTAGTAGGGGGAAACAAAAGATCCTATAGCCTACCATATCTAATTTATTTTTATAATAAATAAATAATAAAAGAATATATTAATAATATATAATATAAATATTAATAAATATTGGATCGGGCTTTTGGGCCGGCCCTACGGGCCAATCCAAATACGGCTCAAGCGGGCCAGCCCAAATTAAAAAATGAATATCCATATCCAATCCAATTAATAAAAGGGTTGGATTGGGTCGGGCCGGTCAAACGTTGACCTTGGATCGACCTTGGATCGAGCTTGGGCTGGGCCTGGGCCAGACTTTAGGCCTCGGGCCCGATGATGAGGCTGATTAGAAGATATAATCTAAGGTCTAACTAATTTTAAACCCCTTTAAAATTAATCAACTTAGACCATATGTTTGCATGCAATTCTTTATTATAGATTTTAATTTCTTTCTACCACAATTTATAACTCTTATAAACTTTAAGAAATTAAAACTATAATAATGCATTGTAAGCATACATTAATATAACATTTATATTAACCAAAGTAATGTCATGCTCAATGCAACTTTATTTTCATCTAATTAATACAACACTTATATTAATTATGAAAATAAAACATGCATTCATATATTATAACATTTATAACTATATGATGCATGACCATACATACAACTATATATCAAACATACATATTATGCATGTAACCTATGGTGGGATTTTAAAACTATATGGCATACCATATGCAATATGATTTTAATTAAAATATACATTCATAATGCATAAAATAATTAAATAGCAAAGTTGGAACGGTTTTTGGCACCCTAAGAAAGCAAAATAATAAAAAAAATACGGAAACGACTACAACCGCCCTCGAACCGCGAACCGAAGCCACGGAAACGCGCCAAGAAACACCCGGGACAGCGCCTTCGGTGCCTAAGGACAGCGCTGCGGCGCCCAGACATGGCGCCATGGCTTTGCATAGCGCCGCGGCGCTACAGTGCAGCGCTGTGGTGCTGTGTGCTTTCCCTGCAGCGCCGTGGCGCTACGCTGTCTGCGCAATCTGCTTTGTCTTCTTCGCTATTTTCAGCAATTTTTCGCCAAATCTGACGCCACGAACGACTTTCGAGCGACCCGAACTTACAGAAACAATATAGAAACACAATGCCCAAAGCACCGGGCGCTTACATGATCAAATCAAGACTTAAATCACAATCTACATGCCAGAAACCGGAAATTTTCCAACCCGCAAACCCATATTTCGAAAATATGAAAACACCCACCATAAAAACCGATTTCGCTCCCAAAAATCAGAAAAACAACCTTGCTCTGATACCAATTGAAGAGATGTAAATCCCGGAGCGGAAGCAGACCGTTATTCGTGACATTTGGGAAACAAAATCACAAAGTGCAAGAAGAAAAACATAGGGGAAAACCATTACCTTTGAAGAACTTTTCTTCAATGGTTTCCACCCGAACACCACCACCGAGTCTTCCTTAGTATCCTCTTGGGTTTCGAGAACACGCTTGTGGGAGCGTTTCGTTTTGAAGAATAAGGGATTTTGAGAGAGATTGATAAGAATCATGGTGTTCCGCACGTCTCCACTGGACCTATTACACGAGCCAAGGCTAAGAAGCTTCAACAAGCATTCCTTATTCACGTACAAAATTGAATAGGCTCAGTTCAACCTTTATTTCAGATGCTGCAAAATAATCCAAGAGAGGACGATGTTGTGAAGGTCAACGTTTGCAAGATTGACGTTGTGCCAACATTTTAAAGATTCAATTGTTGTTTCTAAGTCATCAAATTTTGCTTGTAATTTTTGAGTTTTTGGTCTTCCAAATTATGGTTTCAACTTTAAAGTTCAATTCTAAGAGGTTATTAAGTAGACCAATTGTGGTCATTACTACTTATGGGAAGTGAAGGGTTGGGGGTTTCAATCATATAATGGCTATAAAAAGCCCCATCCAAGCTATGTAAAAGGCAGATTTTAGCTGAATGAAATTTGATCTCTCAAGAAACATTTTCTTTAGAAATCCCATTGCCATTTCTAAGGTTTCTTGCAATTCTTGTGATAGATTGCATTTTGAGTCATTCAATCCAGCCTTGATCAAGTTTGATTGTGGAATGACTCATTCTAGAACAAGATCTCAATTCTTGCTTCTAGATCTTTGATCATAGAGGTAATCAATTTCTAGCCTTTCTCTTGGTTGATTCTAACTTGTTTAAGGAGGTGTTAATTTCTTTGATTCAAGGGTTCTTGCTCAACAAAGCTTGGATCATTGGGCTGAGAATTAGGATTGCCTTATCATTTGGTATCAGAGCATAGGTTGCATCTTTGTTGTCTACTCTAGAATTGATTCTATCTTTCATTTCAATTGTTCAGTGTTGATTTCTTGAAAAAAAAAATCCAGAAGTTGTTCAAGTAGTGTTCTTGAGTTGTTCATTCATATTTCTCTTTAATCCGATTCAAATTGCACGAAACTTTGTTGTTCATTGATAGTTATAATCAAATGTTGTTGTGACTGTCCAAATTTGTAACTGCAGCATTTAATGATTGTAATGCCTATTGAAACTCCTTGATAACGTTCGAATTTAATTGTTTCTTCTGAACTGAAACGTTAGATCTGAATGTTACCTTTCAAAGTTAAGAAGACCATTTAGTCAAAATCATAAAGTAATATATTCGTTTTTGGAATTCCGTCTCTGTGTGCAATTTTAACGGAAAAATCCTGCTTTGCTTCTATACTTTATTCTTTTCAGAATTGAAGGAATTTGTCATTCAAATTTATTCTCTTTGCTTCATAAAGACTAATTCTATCATATTTAGGGCTGTCTCTTTATTTGTGTGGCACATATCTCTGAATTTCGTAGAAGGCATCCTATCGTTGTTTTCTTTGTTCTAGTTGAGATTTCATAATTATCTTGTCTTGGCTGTTTTGTAATGTTCACTATTACAAGAATTGCTTGGACCACAAGTTAGCCTACCCAATATCAACATTTAGTCTCTTTCCCAAATAGCCTACCTTTGTGTGTGATAGACACGAGTGTTCCGAGTGAAAATCAGTGAGTTGAGTGTGTGAGGTCCTAAACATATTTAACTACTGTTTGTAACGTCATGAATCCAGATGGGGGAAATGGAGCGGATATTAGTGAAGCTAGGTGGAGAGAAGCACAAACCGGGGCCATTACTCGTTTAAACCAAGTAATTAGTACCTTGGCAGACCGGATGGAGCGAATTGAAGTAGCTTTAGGAAATCATCAAGGAAGGGAAGTTAATGAAGGAGTTGAAAATGAAGAAGAAGATGACAATGTAACCCTTTTAGCCGGGCACAATCCGAGGGAAGTAAGAGGTGCAGGCCGGGGGAGAGGAAGGGGAAGAAGAGTGGGAAGAGAAATGTTACCACTAAGAAGGGTTGATAGGGAGTACCAATATGAAAGGGAAGAGAGAGGGGCCGGGGGAGTGAAGCTTAAAATTCCATCCTTTCATGGGAGATCAGATCCGGAGGAGTATTTGCAATATGAAAGCAAAATCGAGCATGTATTTGATTGCAACAATTTTAGTGAGGAAAGAAAGTTGAAACTTGCAGTGGCTGAATTTTGTAATTATGCCAATATTTGGTGGACATCTTTGAAATCAAAATGGAGGAGAAACTATGAAGAACCAATTGAAACTTGGGAGGAATTAAAGGCCTTAATGAGGAAGAGGTACATTCCTAAGCATTATTCTCGAGAACTCAAGCAAAAACTCTATGCGTTGCAACAAGGATCCAAAAGTGTGGAAGACTATTACAAAGAAATGGAGGCCCTTATGAAGAGAGCTGGAATTGATGAAGATGCGGAGGATACAATGGCTAGGTTCCTTGGGGGGTTGAATCGACCGTTGGCTCATCAAGTGGATAGACAAACTTATTTTGATATGAAAGAGTTTGTTACACCTTGCTGTCAAAATTGAAGGCCAATTAGAATGGGAGAAGGAGAACTCCAAGAGGTATACTTCTTCTAAGTCAACTTCTTTTTCTACTAATACTTGGAAAAAGAATGCAGATTTCAAACCTAGAGGAAAGTATGAGCTTGATAAAAAGGACAAGCCTGAGAGCTCCAAGGGCAAGGAAAAAGTGGAGGGATCTAAAGAGCTTCGAGAGAGAAACAGGGACATCAAATGTTGGAAATGTCAAGGGATTTGTCATATTAGCCGTGATTGTCCAAACAAGAGAGTCATGATCATTAAGAATGGAGAAGTTGTTACGAATGGTGAAGAAAGTGACCAAGATGAGCTAATTGAAGAAAAGCTCCAGGAGGATGAGGAGGAATTGGAAGATGGGAGTCATTTGGCACTTGTTACAAGGAGACTTCTTAACACTCAAGTTAAGGGGGATGATGTTAATGACCAAAGAGACAACCTATTCCACACACGGTTTTTAGTTAATGGGACTCCTTGTAGTCTTGTTATCGACAGTGGAAGTTGCACCAATGTAGTAAGTACATTCTTGGTCAAAAGGCTGCAAATTCCAACTCAACACCATCCTAAACCTTACAAGCTTCAGTGGCTCAACGATAGTGGAACAATGAAGGTTGTTTCTCAAGCTTAATTTCTTTTACCTTAGGAAAGTATACAGATGATATTTTATGTGATGTATTACCTATGCATGCCGGTGACATCTTGCTTGGCCGACCTTGGCAATTTGATAGGAAGGTCATCTATGATGGTTATTTGAATAGGTACTCTTTTACAAAAGATGGTAAAAAAACAACTCTTGTACCTTTGCGTTCGGAAGATGTATTTGCTGATCAATTAAAGTTGGAGAAGAAAAGAAAAGAGTTTGAAGAAAAATAATTGAAAGAAAAGAATGAGATGGGTGAAAAAATAGAGGAAAATGAGAGAGAAAGAAATAGTGGAGAAAAGAGCGAAAAAAGAGATGAAATTGATAGAAAAGAAAAGAAAGTCAGTTGTTTGGCTAGAGTGGGAGAGGTGAGAAGAGCAATGTTTTCCCAAAAGCCCATATTTGTACTTATGTACAAAGAAGGGTATTTGGCTTCTAACGATAACCTTTTGCCTTTGCCGAGTTTGTTTCAACCTCTTTTGCAGGAATTTGAGGACATGTTCCAAGAAGATATACCTAAAGGGTTACCTCCAATTAGAGGTATTGAACATCAAATAGACTTCATACCGGGGGCTACCATTCCAAATAGACCAGCTTATAGAGCAAATCCAACTGAGACAAAGGAAATTCAAAGGCAAGTGGAGGAGCTCATGGAGAAAGGCTATGTTCGCGAAAGTTTGAGTCCATGTTCAGCACCGGTCATATTGGTGCCAAAGAAGGATGGAACTTGGCATATGTGTGTGGACTGCAGAGCCATCAATAAAATCACTGTAAAGTATCGTCATCCTATTCTTAGGCTAGATGATATGCTTGATGAATTGCATGGTTCTTGTCTATTTACAAAGATTGATTTGAAATCTGGATATCATCAAATTAGGATGCATGTAGGAGATGAATGGAAAACAACTTTCAAAACTAAAGCTCCTAGTACATTTATGCGCTTAATGAATCATGTTTTGAGAGAATACTTGGGGAAGTCTGTTGTTGTGTATTTTGATGATATTTTGATTTATTCAAAGAATTTGCTTGAGCATGTAGAGCATGTTAGATCCGTTTTGATTACACTTAGAAAAGAGAGGCTTTATGCTAATTTTAATAAGTGTTGCTTTTGCATGGAAAAGGTTAACTTTCTTGGCTTCATAGTTGGTAAAAATGGAGTTGAAGTTGATGAAGAGAAAGTTAAGGCAATTAGGGATTGGCCAACACCAAAAAATGTCAGTGAGGTTCGGAGTTTTCATGGTCTAGCTAGCTTCTATAGAAGGTTTATAAAGGACTGCACCATTGAATGACTTAGTGAAAAAGAATGTTGTTCTTGAATGGGGGAAATGCAAGAGAGAGCTCTCAATGAACTTAAGGGAAAATTAACCAATGCACCATTACTTGTCTTGCCTAACTTTGATAAAACTTTAGAAATCGAGTGTGATGCAAGTGGTTTGGGCATAGGTGCTGTTTTGATTGAAGATGGAAAGCCCTTAATGTATTTTAGTGAAAAACTAAATGGGGCTTCGTTGAACTATCCTACCTATGATAAAGAATTGTTTGCTTTAGTTCGTACATTGCAGGTATGGCAACACTACCTGTGGCCGAGAGAATTTGTGATCCACACCGATCATGAAAGCTTGAAGCATCTTAAAGGTCAAAGCAAGCTAAATCGTAGGCATGCAAAGTGGGTAGAGTTTATTGAAACATTCCCCTATGTTATCAAATATAAGCAAGGTAAGGACAATGTGGTTGCTGATGCATTATCAAGAAGGTACAATCTCTTTACTTCTCTTAGTGCAAAAATTCTTGGATTTGAGTATATGAAGGAGTTATATAGAGATGACCATGACTTTGGAACTATTTATGCATCTTGTCTTGGTGGGAAAGCTGTGGATGATTATTATGTGTTTCATGACCTTTTGTTTAAAAAAAGTAAGCTTTGTATTCCTAAATGTTCTATAAGAGATTTGCTTGTGAAAGAAGCCCATGGGGGTGGATTGATGGGACATTTTGGGATTCATAAAAGTTATGATATGTTGCATGAACACTTCTTTTGGCCTAAGATGAAACATGATGTGCATAAGGTTTGTAGACAATGTTTTAAATGTAAATCGGCAAAGTCTAGATCACAACCAAATGGTTTGTATACTCCCTTGAATGTACCTAATAAACCTTGGACTAATATATCTATGGATTTCGTTCTTGGTTTGCCTCGAACTAAAAAGGGTAGAGATAGTATTTTTGTTGTGGTGGATAGATTTAGTAAAATGGCTCACTTCATAGCATGTAACAAGACAGATGATGCAAAGCATGTGGCTGACTTATTCTTTAGGGAGGTGGTAAGGTTGCATGGCATTCCTAGAACTATTGTTAGTGATAGGGATGTTAAATTTTTAAGCCACTTTTGGAAGGTGTTGTGGGGTAAGTTGGGTACTAAATTGTTGTTCTCAACTACATGCCATCCTCAAACTGATGGTCAAACCGAGGTGGTTAATAGAACATTGGGAGCATTACTTAGGACTATTATTTCTAAGAATATTAACTCTTGGGAAGAAAGTTTGCCATTTGTAGAGTTTGCATATAACAGGGCAATTCATATAACAGGGCAATTCATAGTACCACACATTGTTCTCCTTTTGAGGTTGTTTATGGATTCAATCCACTTACACCCCTTGATTTGCTTCCTATTCCATCTAATGAATTTGTGAGTGATGCAGCCACAAGTAAGGCCGATTTGATCAAAACCTTACACAAAGAGGTCAAGGAGAGGATTGAAAAACAAAATTCAAAAGTTGCTTTATTAACAAAGGACGGAAAGAACTGATTTTTCAACCGGGTGATTGAGTTTGGATACATTTTCGTACGGAGCGCTTTCCCTCGAAACGGAAGACAAAGTTCATCCACGAGGGGCTGGTCCTTATCAAGTTCTTGAAAGAATTAATAATAATGCATACAAGATTGATCTTTCAGGTGACTTTTCAGTAAGTTCTACTTTCAATGTTGCTGATTTGAGTCCTTTTGATGTAGGTGATGACTTATCTGATTCGAGGACGAATCCTGTTGAAGAGGTGGAAGATGATAAGAATCATGGTGTTCCGCACGTCTCCACTGGACCTATTACACGAGCCAAGGCTAAGAAGCTTCAACAAGCATTCCTTATTCACGTACAAAATTGGATAGGCTCAGTTCAACCTTTATTTCAGATGCTGAAAAATAATCCAAGAGAGGACAATGTTGTGAAGGTCAACGTTTGCAAGATTGACGTTGTGCCAACATTTTAAAGATTCAATTGTTGTTTCTAAGTCATCAAATTTTGCTTGTAATTTTTGAGTTTTTGGTCTTCCAAATTATGGTTTCAACTTTAAAGTTCAATTCTGAGAGGTTATTAAGTAGACCAATTGTGGTCATTACTACTTATGGGTTTTATTTTGGGAAGTGAAGGGTTGGGAGTTCCAATCATATAATGGCTATAAAAAGCCCCATCCAAGCTATGTAAAAGGCAGATTTTAGCTGAATGAAATTTGATCGCTCAAGAGACATTTTCTTTAGAAATCCCATTGCCATTTCTAAGGTTTCTTGCAATTCTTGTGATAGATTGCATTTTGAGCTATTCAATCCAGCCTTGATCAAGTTTGATTGTGGAATGACTCATTCTAGAACAAGATCTCAATTCTTGCTTCTAGATCTTTGATCATAGAGGTAATCAATTTCTAGCCTTTCTCTTGGTTGATTCTAACTTGTTTAAGGAGATGTTAATTTCTTTGATTCAAGGGTTCTTGCTCAACAAAAGCTTGGATCATTGGGCTGAGAATTAGGATTGCCTTATCAGAGCTCAATTGAGAGAGTTGGGAGAAGAGCTGTTTTC
This sequence comes from Momordica charantia, assembly GCF_013281855.1. NCBI lineage: Eukaryota > Viridiplantae > Streptophyta > Magnoliopsida > Cucurbitales > Cucurbitaceae > Momordica > Momordica charantia. The sequence goes on along the minus strand of NW_028275167.1, from coordinate 15,370,471 downwards.
TCCGTTCTTTTCTTTTCTATGTAAAACAGTTCTGCAATCCCAGAAAAAACCAGTGACGTGGGGAGTTACCCCACGTCACATAACTCCCCACTCCCCTGCAATAATGCAGGGGAGTTAATAATTAATTATATCAATTAACTATATTAATATAATTAATAAATTAAATAATTATTAATCAAATTAATAATTAATTAATTAAATGTAATATTAAATAATTATTAATCAAATTAATAATTAATTAATTAAATGTAATATTAAATAATTAACCATTAATTATTTAACATTTAATTAAATATCTCATATTTAATTAAACCATATTCTCTTATGCACATTATTTTTAACCTATAATTTTAATATGAATCTTACTCATATTAATTTTATTTGAATCTCATTCAAATAATTTCTCTCATAATATATAGTTTTAATTTATAATTAACTATATATTATAATGTATCAATATACATATAATCCCTTAAGTAATTTGAACAATTCAAATTCTTTGATCCTCGTTTTACCCGTTATGAGCTAGCAAGGAGACCTAATGGACCTATAGATCCGAAGCTCCAACAATACGAGATTAATCGATCAAACTCATTTACCGAGTTAATCAACATTCGTTAACTACGAGTCGTTCCACTAAAGACCCGCAGTTGCACTCTTCTCACTGCAGAATGTTTTCGTGTCCACGGATATACGACCATTAATGACAAGTCAATCCTTCACGAGTGCTCGTAACTCAAGTTGGGTCAAATTACCGTTTTACCCCTGAGTTACATCTTACTCCTTAAATACCACTACTCCTCTAATGAACAACCCGGTTATGGTGCGACCAATAACCGGAAGTCCCTCTCGGGCCAATGAGAGGGGTGGGGCCCCTTGTTCAAGTCCCAGAATCAGCATTTAAGGGAACACTCATCTACTCCCCTAAAGTCGGAGAGGAGTGAATTCCATCTTGTGAAGTTATGTTCCCAGCTCCCCACTCGGTCTCGTCCCCAAAATGGTAGGAATGTTGAGTCTGCAACTTGGGCCACTCTCACCCATACAGATCAAAGCATGAGCCCTCACGAGTAGGAGTCCATAACTCACTCAGGATTGAGAATGAGTTGTCTGGTCATCCTAAGAAACAATAATCTATTAGTTAACGGTGTTACATCTAAAGATTGGCTATTTCGTGGTCCGGTCTTATACAAACTCATTGTATAGGATACCCCCACTCGCATGTCTCCACACGAACGACCTGGATCGAGTCGTCTGTAACCTTTACAAAGTGGGCCGTATCCATAGTGTTGCCAGGATAAGGTACCCAGCCTTATCCATATACTATAGACCTTTTAAGTTATTCACGGGACATTATCCACTTGTATATCAGGGTATATCAAATATATACCTCGTATATCAGGGGTATATCAAATATATACCCAATACATATATTGTCCCTGTTACACTAAAATAACCTTGGATGTTTAGTTTATTGGATTTTGGACAATACAATGCTATGAATTCAACAACAAATTTATTGAATAAAACTTTATTGAATATACATTTGTTTTTACACAAAATACAAACTACGAGTTTAGGGCAACACACCCAACAATATGGGCGTCAGCATCAATCTCATGTTGTTATCAATTTATAACAAGTTGGGCATTGGAGAAGCAAGGCACACAACAATGACATTGCAGCTGGTGGATCGATCCATTACGCATCTAGAGGGAAAAATTGAAGACATTTTGGTACAAGATAAATTTAGTTTCCCTGCTGACTTCATTATTTTAGAAAAATTGAAAACGTTTTTGTTCCTATTATTCTTGGAAGACCATTCCTGGCAAGTGGAAGAGATTTGGTAGATGTCGACAAAGGAGAGCTGACAATGCGTGTGCAGGATCAAGAATTGAAATTCTCGGTGCATGACTCCATGAAATTTCCTACTGAATCAAAAGAGTGCTCAGCATTAAAGATATTGGATGAAGCATTAATGGAGGAGTTGGAGACAGAAGCTATGCTGGAGCATCTAGAAGCAGTTGACGCTGAAAGTGTTGCCGATGCATTTGAAGAGGAACTAGAAGATGTACAGTCAGAATGCATGAATGCCAATGAAGGATTTGTGAAGAGAATGTATGAGTCCTTAGACCTTGCAAACCCAGAGCTTAGATTACTAAAGCCATCTATTGAAGAGTCGCCAGTGCTGGAGCTTAAAGCATTGCTGCAGCATCTGAAATATGCTTACCTGGGTTCATAAAAAACACTGCCAATCATCATAGCAGCGAACTTACCCTTGGAAAAGGAGCAGATGCTATTAAGTGTACGTAAGGCACGTCAGAGAGCAATTGGATGGACTATTGCTGGTATCAAGGGGATAAGCCCCATCTTTTGTTTGCATAAGATCGTTCGAGCCAAAGGTCAACACAAACGGAGTTTCTACAGTAGATTATCTTAGGGTTGTACGGTAAGACCATCACACCTCTGGCCATTTGATTATCTTATTGATTGCTTCAGCTTGGCCATTTGTTTGAGGGCGAGTAGAAGATGTGCTTAGATGCTTGATTCTGAGCTTGGAACAGAAGTCTTTAAACTTGGCGTTGTCAAATTGCATGCCATTGTCACTCACTATGGCTCTAGGTATGCCAAATAGACATACAATGTTCCTCCAGATAAATTAGTGATCCAAGCTTCGGTTATTGTGGCTAAGGGTTCTGCTTCACCCCACTTGGTGAAATAATCCATTGCAACAACGACGAACTGAATTCGTCTGTTGCCAATAAGGTCGACCCCCATTGTGCAAACGACCAGAGACTTGTAATCGGAGTAAGCAGCTCGAGCTGCTCATGGATTGTGTTTGCAAATCTTTGGCAATTATCTAAAACCTTAATGAACTGATATGGATCCTCGTTAAAGGTCACCCAATAGTAACCTTGTCGTACGATATTAACTACCCAGGATATGGCCCTATAGTGATTTCCATAAACCCTTTCGTGAACTTTGTCTGACATGGTTCACCTTTTCTGAATCCAAGCACCTTAGTAAAGGTAGTGAGAAGTCTCTTTTGTAGAGTTTCCCATCTCGAAGCACATATTGTGCTGCCTTTCGACTGAGCTTCTTCATCTCCATTCAATATACTAGTAAATTACCTTGGATGAATCCCAAGGGATTCATCCAAGATGACTGCTCAGCTTTAGTGCCTATAAGATCTTGTTCTAAAATGGACGGCTGATAACTCCTCAAAAGAGAGTTATTTTCATAAAGATTTGGACTTAATTAAGCATAATTGTGAGGGTACATACCAAAATGTCGTGCTAAGTTAGGAGTAAAACAATAAATAGAATAAATGAACCTTTGATGTATGTTTTATGATGAACTTAAAAGTTTTGGCTTAGTTTTGGTTGTTTTTTATCGCTCGCATAGGTGTTACTATACCATCAGGAGTATGGCACGTGAGTTGGATAGTTGTGCTAGGACATGTGATGTTGGAGCATTAATTTCACAGAAATAGCATCATTAACTTGTTTTAGTGAATTTAATGTTGTCTGTACCTATTGCGTATCCACAATTGATGTGAAAACAAGTGAAAGTATGCACTATTCTCGTCGACTATGGTATAAATAAGATCGTACAGGGACTAAAGATATTACTCTAACATGCGTTTAAGAATACCAAAATGTAAATAAAAGATAATCGGTGTTTGTCTAACTAAACTAATTAAAATGCTATTTAGAAATAAGTTTATTCTGGGTGTCCGGGATTCACTCCGTCCTCTGGTGCGTACTGTTCTTGGGGATGGTCGGCTTTGTTTTGTGTGGCACGATTCCTGGTTGCCAGGGGGTCCGATTCACCCGAGGTGTGGGGATAGGGTCATTTATGATGCTGCTAGCTCTTCTATGGCAAAGGTTGCTGACTTTTTGCTCCCTGACGGTTCCTGGCAGTGGCCTCGTGTTTCGATGGATCTTATTGATCTTCTCCCGGAGGTGATGTAGGTGCAAGCCGTGGTTGTTCAGGAGGATCGCCTTGTCTGGACTCCTGCGGTGTCTGGCCTTTTTTCGGTCTCTAGTGCTTGAGGGCTTCTTCGTCCTCGTCGTCCGCTAGTTCCTTATTTTTCCTTGTTATGGTTTGGTGGGAATATCCCTAAACATTCGTTTATTTCTTGGTTGGCAATTCGTGATCGCCTATCTACGCGTGATCGTCTTTGATATGAACCAAAGTGTCTTAGTCTTCAAAGAGTTAAAGGAAGTTGTTGGAGAATCCTATGTCCAAGTTGACAACAAATTGGAGTTGCATTAAATGCACTCTAGTGTCATTTATGGCAACCTCAAGTGGCATTGAATGAAGTCAAGAACAAGTCCAACTTCATTTACTACAAACTCAAGTTGCATTAATGGAAGTCTAAGTTGAACTCAAGATGCATTAAATGAACAAGACTTCAAAGTACTTGAAAGTAGTTCAAACTCCAGTTCATTCACTCTTGAAGGGTTACAAACTCTTGGTTTTATGGTGGAGGAGTTTCATTCTCGGATTTAAAGCATGTTTAATTGTATTTTCAGTTTTAAACATTTCATTTATGTGTTTTAAGTTTTATTTGTGTTAGTGGTGGTTATGGTATTGATGTAGTAGGGAGTTACAACCTTTACAATTCTTTTAGGTTAATTGAAGGGTTGTTTTGGAGGCTATAAATAGCCTAGCTTGTTCCCTTGGAAAAACAGATTTGAGATTGGAGATTGGAGATTTGAGTTTTGAGATAATGAAATTTAAGCTTATTGAGCCATGAGCTTTTCCTTTGCATTTCTTGTGTTTTAGAATTGCATGCTAGAATCATTCAAGTAGCCTTGATCAAGCTATCTTGTGGAGTGGTTCGAATCTTGAGTTTAGAAACAAGTTTTCTCTACTCTTGATATTGATCATCAAGGTAAATCCGTTCTAACTTCTTCCTTGGGTTGACATCATCTTGATTTGGGGGTTTTAGCACTTGTGATCTAGGGGTTTGCATAACCATAAGGGTTCTTAGATCCAATTGGCTATTGTTTTCTTATCAGTCTTCGCCAGTGGAATGCGTTGGTGCCTGCTACTTGTGTTTTTTGTGCTTGTTTGGAGTTTAGGGATCATCTGTTTTTTGATTGCCCTTATAGTAGAGCGGTTTGGACTGATATGATTTCGTGGGCCGGTTCGTCTCATCAGGTTTCATATTGGTCTTCAGAGCTTTCTTGGATTTGTCATGTTAGTGTTGGGTCGTCTGTGCGGCGGCATGTTTGGCGGTTAGCTTGGACTTCGACTGTCTCTCTCCTTTGGAGGGAGCGGAACCTTCGTATTCATGGTGGTCCGGGTCGCTCGTCGTCTGTGCTCCTTAGGGTCATTAAAGCTGAGGTGTATTTTCGTTGCACTGCTTGGCCAGGGAGTTGTTATAGGAGTTCTGAGCCCATGCTTGTCTCTGCTTGGGACTTATTTTCGTGATTTTGATTGTTCTCTTTACCTTTTTGTTTTGTTGCCTTGATCTCGGGCTGTGAGATCCTCCTTATGCTTTTCTTGTTTTAATATATTTTATTTACCTTTGCAAAAAAAAAAATGCTATAAAAATGCATAAAAGAAATTCCAAGAAAGAGAATGCGGTAATCATGGATGCTAGGGCATACAAAAACAGAGAAACGGTTAAGAATAAGAGAGGAATCAGGGGGGATTCACTCTAAACGATCTCACTCACTCCCAGTGGATGCTCTAGCAAAACTTACAATGCCAATTGCCCAAACAGACACTGCTTTCTCCTGAGATACCCAAACATACTTAAACCCAACTCCCGATGTAGCTCAAACAATACAAACAGTTTATAGGCACGATAGGGTGAGCCTCTTCCTTGAGAACTCACCATCCTACTACAAAGAGAGGAACCTAACACAAATAGAGATTATCATGCATCAAATGAACTTTCCCAAGTCTCAAATGATCTAGAAAATTGAAAAATGATAGCCACACACAATTAGTAAGATGAAAATATTAAAGCATCTCTATTAAACCAGTAGAGTAAGCAGCTGCAACAACATTGTTTGTAAGTTACAGCAAGCAAATTACCCCAAAAAATGGGGTTTAGTCCATAATAAAAGAAAATAAAGTAGTGGGTAGAAGAGAAATATGGCCCGTTAAGAGAAAAAGCTTCAGCAGCAGCAGGAAATCCTCAGCTCAGTGATGAAGAAAGGGGCAGCTCCTCCTTCGTCAGCTTCTTCCTCGAAATGAGTGAAGAGTTTTCTTGCCTTTTGCACCCTATTTTGTAGTATTGTTCTCTCTCGGGATCTATTCCCCCCCTTGGGGATTGATAATGAAACAACCTCCATCTTGTTGCTTATATAGATCCCTCGAAAATTAGTGTAAAATCTGATAAAACGCACATTGTATGGACACCAGTAATACCGCATAAACTTGTTCCTACGCTTTCTTAGATGTTGAAGCATATGACAGACACCATCAAGCTCTAGCACAGCAACTTTAGCAAGGCTCCAACATTCTTGTAGCATTCTGACACAACATGTTCAAATCTGTAAAAACATTCTAAAATAGCAGAGATTTAGCTTGAACTTGCACAACTTTGAAACATTGAGAATTTTATTCACCATAAATGAATGCTTCACTCAAGTCCTCGATTTACATGTTAATTTAGACAAGGACGCTCACATTGAAGCACTAATTTACTCATTTAAACACCATAAATACTCTCTTTTGGAGAGTTATCACACCCTCAAACTTAAGATATTGCTTGTTTTCAAGTAAGTACTACACTCTGCAACCCAAAAGAAAGTTTTGAATGTGCAATACATCACATCTTGCACTCAGCTTTACTTACTCGGTCACCCACAATGCATACACATTTGGCAGCTCATTCGTTATACCTCCACTTTGAACATCAAAAGAGTAGATGAGATCTTGCCCTAACTCTAGAAAAGGTTATTTCCCTAGTGTTGGGACTTTTCTCTACCTTTAAAAAGATTAGAGACTCGCGCAAGCGTACATGGTCACAAGTAATACTTGGAAATATTCCAATGTCGAATCCTTAGGGACTTGTTGCTTTCGAAATAGTTTTTATGAAGTGAATCATTCAAATATGCAATTGTGGTTTATGGAGAAAATGGTGATAAAAAGTGTTGTTTGGGGTTTGAAATGTCAAGCAAATTAATAAAACTCAACCTCTTTGCTTCCTACCTTAGTTTCGATGCAAAATATGAAAAATACACACTGTTGGGAAAATGCACCAAGCGCAATTTTGGCTTTTCTTAGGAAATTGAGTTCTACTCTTTCATTACCGCTTTTAGTTGCTACAAAGGCTAGGGTGACTGAAAATCATATGTCTATGTGTGATTATCATCCGAGAGAATATTTATCAACTCATTTGAATTGTGGGTCAAGGGACCTATGTCTAGGACCATGTTTTATGCACTTATGTCTAAGTCACATCCCATATTGGTTTCCTATTATGTTACCTAACCCACCCTTCTCAAAGTTGAGCTTTAGTGTATAAATCAAAATCCTACTAGCCAAATGGAAAAAAGATGTAAAGAGAAGTTTTTAGAAACAAACCTAAAAAAGTGCCAGGTGCAATCTGGACAAAATACCGAGCATGTTAAAAATCAAATCATTTTGACTAAGGCAATCCACAAAAAGGTTGATAACTAATCTAGTTCATAATTAGAGGAAAGAAAATGCACGAAAACATAAAGGAAGTAATTTTCATTGAATTACAAGGAATAAATAAGCGATACAAGGAGTTTTGGCTTGAAAACGAATAAATAAACTCACTTAAGAACTAGAGAAGAGCAGAATAAATGAATAACAAAAGGTAGAACTTGAATTAAAAGCAATACAGTAAGCAAAGTTATGAAAGCACAAGGAAATAACAACTAAAGCATAAACAAATAAAGAATAAATCTAAAGCATATGAACAAGTTTTACAACTAAAGAGAAAGTAAATGGAGCTGAAAACGAGCTTGGAAAAGATGATTTGCTGTTGAGGGAGAGGCTCCCTTTTATAGGCCCTTGAGTTGGTTGAACTCCCCGTCATTTTAGGTGGAAATGGGTTGAGATTCACCTAACAAACTTGGAGTCACGGTTGTAGCTTGATTCAAACATGTTGGAAATATCCCCCATGCCCTTCATTAAGTGAAACATAAGTTTTGGCAAAATTGGACTCTAAAATTGCGCCAAGCGCAATTTCCCTGCAAAATGGATTATGTGATTCTTCGAACTTTGACCACGGTTTTCTCATTTTTTTTTCCTGAAGTACCATATATTGCAATTTATCCATAAACGTTCTATACATGTTCTACTTTAAGAATTTGTAATTATTTTGGAAAAATAATGATGGGAAAGGATTGAAATTCGTGGTCACACATGCCTACTAACACACATTTATGTAGTAAAAAGTCAACCCTAACACACCCCTAAACTTAGCCATTTGCTTATCCTCAAACAAAAAACAACAACAACAAATCCATAACAATCAACATGTTAGAAAGATGAATGAGCAACAATCCCAAGATTCTCAGGACGGACTCCATAAGTTAAACATCCTAGTCTGATCTGGGTGGAGAGTATATGGACTTAAGATTCAAGAACTATATGATAGAACATAGAATTACATCCCAACTCTCAGCACCTGGTACGCCTCAACATAATTGTGTATCAGAAAGGAGAAATAAAACCGTGTTAGAGATGGTTCGATCTATGATGAGCTATGCTCAATTGCCTGCCTCGTTTTGGGGTTATGCAGTAGAGACTGTTGTATACATTTTGAACAAAGTTCCATCAAAAAGTGCTTCTGAAACACCGTTTGAACTTTGAAGGGGACGTAAATATAGTTTACGTCACTTCAGAATTTTGGGATGTCCAGCACATGTGTTAGTGACAAACCCGAAGAAACTAGAATCTCGTTCAAAAGTGTGCCTATTCGTAGGTTACCCCAAGGAAACGAGAGGTATACTATTCTTCGATCCACAAAAAAACAAAAGTTCGCAAAGAACGTTCGTAAGTTAGTGAGTCAATCTGGACTTTTCTTCAAGGCCCTTTATCTTAACTTTATCTTAAGTTGTTTGAATCAACAAACGCTACATTCTTGGAAGAAGATCACATTAGAGATCATATACCATGAAACAAGGTTGTGTTACATGAGATTTCTGACGAAGCTACAAATACATCAACAAGAGTTGTTGATAAAGCTAGCACTTCAACAAAAGTTGTTGATGGCGCTAGTACATCACATTAGTCACATCCATCTCAAGAGTTGAGAGTGCCTCGACGTAGTGGGAGGATTGTGTCACAACCTGATTGTTACGTGGATTTAATAGAAATCTAGGTCGTCATACCTGATGATGGTGTTGAGGATCCATTGACATACAAAAAGGTAATGGAAGATGTTGATAAGGACAAATGGATCAAAGCTATGGACCTTGAAATGGAGTCTATGTACTTCAATTCTGTCTGGGACCTTGTAGATCAACCTGATGGGGTCAAACCTATAGGTTGTAAGTGGATTTACAAGAGAAAACGAGACGTCGAAGGAAATGTACAAACTTTTAGGGCTAGACTCATGGCAAAGGGTTACACCCAAAGGGAAGGGTTGGACTATGAGGAAACCTTCTCCCCGGTTGCCATGCTAAAGTCTATAAGAATACTCTTGTCCATTGCCACATTTTATGACATACAAAAAGACAATGGAAGATGTTGATAAGGACAGATGGATGTTAAGACTGCTTTTCTGAATGACAATCTTGAAGGAAGTATTTATATGTCTCAACCAGAAGGGTTCATTAAGCAAGGTCAAAGCAAGAGGTTTGCAAGCTTAAACGATCCATTTTTGGATTAAAACAAGCATCTCGATCTTGAAATATAAGATTTGATACCGCTATCAGGTTTTATGGTTTTGACCAGAATGTTGATGGGCCATGTGTATATAAGAAGATCATCAACAACACTGTAGCTGTTAAGAAACCCTTGAGAGTTGGATCTAAGAACCTTGCTAACGAACAAGACCCATAGAACTCAATCCCAAAAACCCCGAAAACAAGTATGGAATCAACCCAAGGAAAAGTTTTAGAACGGATTACCTTGATGATCAATATCAAGAGTAGAGAAAACTTGTTTCTAAACTCGTGATTCGAATCACTCCACAAGAGGTATGATCAACACCGCTTGAATGATCCTAAGATGCAAATTCTAAAGACACAAGAAATTGCACAAGAAATGGGAGATAAATCTCTCAACCAAGCTAATGAGAAAACTCACTTTTCATTCAACTTCAAATTGTGTTACAACAAGACATCTCAAGGCTATATATAGCCATCCTAACAAGCCATATGAAAAGTCTTAAGCAAATGAAAAGACTTGTAACTTACAAGAAATGAAAAGACTTGTAAATGAAAAGACATAACTTACGAGAAATGAAAAGACAAGCAAATGAAAAGGTTAAGAACATGGAAAGCCAACCAAAATAATTGCAATCCCGTCCATAATGAGGGATGTGAGTGTTTGACTTGGTTTTTGAATTGAATGAGTTGACTTTGACTTGTCTTGATGGAGTTGACTTTGACCTTGACCAAGTGGACTTTAACTTGCCATAAAAACACTTAAAAATGCATAACTTGCACCAAATTGAAGTGCATAGTTCTAACTTCTTGCACATCTTTCTTTATTTCTCTTGTCGAGTTCAAGAACGCTTGGACACGAAGTAGCAAAGCTTGTTGAAGTTTCCTAGCTCTCGATCTTGTAATCGGTCCATGAGGCATAACAACGGTAGCTCCTTGGTTCATATCATCCTCCCCATCTTCAGAAGGATTCGTCCTCGAATCGAAGTCATCAACTACATCAAAAGGAGACAAATCAGAAACATTAAAGGTAGCACTCACTCCATACTTACCTGGCAAATCAATCTTATAAGCATTATCATTGATCCGTTCAAGGACTTGAAAAGGACCATCGCCTCGTGGTAGCAACTTAGACCTTCGTTGAGTTGGAAACCGTTCCTTTCGAAAATGTACCCAAACCCAATCCCCTGGCTGGAAAACAAGGAGCTTGCGTCCTTTATTGATGCGGGAAGCAACCTTAGTGTTTTGCTTCTCAATCCTTTCCTTAACTTCTTTATGTAGCCTATGGACAAGATCAACCTTTGTGCTAGCATCATAACTCACAAATTCATTAGGAGGCATAGGCAACAAATCAAGTGGGGAGATAGGATTGAAACCATATACAATTTCAAACGGTGTGCATTTAGTAGTACAATGGACAGCCCTATTATATGCAAATTCAATTAATGGCAAACAATCCTCCCAAGTTTTAAGATTTTTATCTATGATTGCTCGAAGCATGGTAACCATTGTCCTATTTACTACCTCAGTTTGTCCATCAGTTTGGGGATGACAAGTAGTAGAATAAACAAGTTTGGTTCCCAACTTTCCCCATAACACACGCCAAAAATGACTTAAAAATTTTACATCGCGATCACTAACAATAGTTCTAGGAATGCCATGCAAACGAACAACTTCCCTAAAAAACAAATCAGCAATCAATTTAGCATCATCGGTTTTATGGCATGGTATGAAATGCGCCATCTTGCTAAACCTATCAACCACTACAAATATACTATCCCTACCCTTCCGAGTTCTTGGTAAACCAAGGACAAAATCCATAGAAATATCAACCCAAGGAGTAGTAGGAACAGGCAAAGGTGAATATAAACCATGTGGTTGTAACCTAGACTTAGCTTGTTTGCATGCAATACAATGCTTACACACTTTATGCACATCATGCTTCATCTTAGGCCAATAAAAATGTTCAGCAAGCATATCATAAGTTTTAGAAACACCAAAATGAGCCATTAAACCACCCCCATGAGCTTCCTTTACAAGCAATTCACGAATTGAACAAGATGGAATGCAAAGTTTTCCTTTTCGAAACAAAAATCCTTCAAACAACATGTAATCATCAACAACAAGTCCTTTTTCACACGATTCAACAATAGGAGCAAAGAACACATCATCTAGATACAAGGACTTGAGATGTTCAAATCCTAAAATCTTAGCATTCAAAGTATTAAAGAGAGCATACCTTCGTGATAAAGCATCTGCAACAATGTTCTCCTTACCTTGTTTATACTTAATCACATATGGAAATGTCTCTATAAACTCCAACCACTTGGCATGTCTGCGATTCAGTTTGCTTTGCCCTCTCAAGTGCTTTAGGCTCTCATGATCCGTATGAATGACGAACTCCTTTGGCCAAAGATAATGCTGCCAAGTGTGCAAAGCTCGTACCAAAGCATAAAGTTCTTTGTCATAAGTTGGGTACCGCAAAGAAGCACCACTCAACTTTTCACTAAAGAACATTAGTGGCTTATGGTTTTGCATTAGTACAGCCCCAATTCCAATCCCACTTGCATCACATTCAATTTCAAAAGTCAAATCAAAGTTCGGTAAAGCAAGTAGAGGAGCATTGCACAACTTATCCTTTAAAACATTAAAAGCATGCTCTTGGGATGTACCCCAAACAAAAGGAACATTTTTCTTTACCAATTCATTTAGAGGTGAAGCTAGGGTGCTAAAGTCCTTAATAAAACGCCGATAAAAGCTAGCTAGCCCATGAAAACTTCGAACCTCCCCAACATTCGTGGGAGTTGGCCATTCGCTAATAGCCTTAACTTTCTCACTATCCACCTCAACTCCTCGACTAGACACAATGAAACCAAGAAAATTAACCCTTTCCATGCAAAAATTACATTTCTTTAGGTTAGCATACAATTTCTCGTTTCTAAGTGTAGTCAGAACAGCACGCACATGCATTACATGATCTTCCAAAGACTTCGAATACACAAGTATATCATCAAAATAAACAACCACAAATTTTCCCAAATATTCACGCAATACATGGTTCATCAACCTCATGAAAGTACTAGGAGCATTAGTTAAACCAAAAGGCATAACAAGCCACTCATACAATCCATATTTGGTCTTAAATGCAGTTTTCCATTCATCTCCAACATTCATACGAATTTGATGATACCCAGATTTCAAATCAATCTTAGTAAAGAGACTACAGCCATGCAATTCATCTAACATATCATCTAACCTAGGAATAGGATGACGATATTTAACAGTGATCTTATTAATAGCCCTACAGTCTACACACATTCTCCAAGTTTCATCTTTTTTAGGCACTAAAATAACAGGCACACTACAAGGACTAAGGCTTTCGCATACATACCCATGAGCTAACAATTCATCCACTTGCCTTTGAATTTCTTTGGCTTCAGTAGGATTAGTCCTATAAGCTGGTCGGTTAGGTATGGTAGCATCTGGAATGAAGTCAATCTTATGCTCGATGCCACGAAGTGGTGGCAATTCCTTGGGCATCTCCTCGGGAAACAAGTCCTCAAATTCCTGTAAAAGAGAAACAAAAATACTAGGCAAGGAGGTGTTAAGCTCGTTAGTAAGAAAACAAGACCCTTTGTACAAAAGTACAAGAACAGTCCGTTTCGCCATTAAAACATTCCTAACCTCACTTGAACTAGCATACAAGCTCACCGTTTTGGCTTTTCTCTCATTTTTCCCACTAGGCTGATTGCTACTCCCTTGCTTTTCACTCAAACTTTTTTTTTCTCTCAACTCATTTTCTTTTGTTTCTTTTTCACTTTTTGCTTTTGCATCAGCCTCTTGCCTCTTCTTTTCAAGTTTGCATTGATCAACATGCACATCTTTTGGTGACAAAGGTACAAGAGTAGTTTTTCTTCCATGATGAGCAAAAGAATAGCGATTGGCATACCCATCATACATTACCCGACGGTCAAATTGCCAAGGTCTACCCAACAATATATCCCCGGCATGCATAGGTACAACATCACACAAAACATCATCAACATATTTTCCAATAGCAAAAGAAACAAGAGCTTGTCTACTCACCTTTACCTCCCCACAATCACTCAACCATTGAAGTTTATATGGTCTAGGATGTGGTTTTGTCTCTAAGTTAAGCCTCTTGACCAGAATAGAACTTACAACGTTGGTACAACTACCACTATCAATAATCACACTACAAGGCACAGTTTGGACAAGACACCTAGTGTGAAATAAGTTCTCTCGTTGGTCTAGGCCATCCTCCTTAATTTGAGTACTGAGAGCTCTCCTAGTGACTAAGGACATATGTGTAGGGTCCTCTTCACTATACTCCTCACTCTCACATTCACCATTGTCGTCCTCTTCTACCTCATCTTCCTTCTCATCTTCTGTTACAAACTCTCCTTCTCTAATTATCATAGTTCTTCTATTAGGGCAGTCTCGACTGTAATGTCCTACTCCTTGACATTTCCAGCATTAGGTTCATCAACTTTCTCTTTCCCCTTCTTGGAACTCTCTCCTTTCTCAAACTTTTCTTTTGGTTTCTCATATGCCTCTCGATTTCTAAGTTTAGAATCAGCACTCTTACTATCCGTTTTCCATGTAGAAGATGAATGGGAAAAGGGCTTAGTAGAATACCTTTGAGATCGCCTTTGGAGCTGCTTCTCAATTTTGATGGCAAGGTGCAACATCTCTTCGATGTTAAAGTAAGGTTGTAGGTCAACCTTATCCGCAATCTCCTTGTTTAAGCCATTAAGAAACCGTGCCATGAGATTCTCCATGTCCTCTTCAAGATCCAGCCGATTCATCAACGTATCCATCTCCTTGTAATAGTCCTCCACAGACTTACTACCTTGTCTCAACACTTGGAGCTTTTGCGCTGTGTCCCTGTGGAAATGTCTAGGAACAAATCGCCTCCTCAACAACTCCTTGAACTCATACCATGAATCGATTGGCGCCTCAAGGTTTCGTCTCCTAATTGACATTAATTTGTCCCACCATGTTACTGCATAATCTTTGAATTGAGCAAGACATAGTCGTACCTTCTTTTCTTCACTGAAATTATGGCAATCAAACACGAACTCCACTTCTTTCTCCCATTGAATGTACGCTTCCGGATCAGTCTTACCATAGAACTTCGGAAGTTTTAATTTGATGTTTCCCAAGTTTCGATCAACTTGAGCATTCGCTCGTGGGGCTCTTTGGAAATTATGATAGCCTCTTCCCCGGCCTCTCCCTCGATCTAAGCCACGACCAACGTGTCTATCACCCCCTCTTGGACCCGCTAAAACTGTAGCCTGATCGTCCTCCCAATGATCGGATCCATCACCTTCATACTCATCCTCATCCATAACACGTGGTGGTGGAGGTGGTGGAACTCTCTCCTGAGCTTGGTTTTGAGTCTCCAACCTTCCTATCCGTTCTGTCAATGCCTCCATGCTACGAATCATTCGTTCAACAGTTCCTTCTAGCGCCTCTCTCCTCCGGGCATCAGAAATATTGCCTTCATCTCCAAGATTAGCCATGCTGTAAAAACAAAATAGAGTGACAAGAAATGGACCTCACAAGCACTCCCTCACTAATTCACTCGTTAGTGAAGTTCACTCGTGTTTAACCCTCAACACTCAAAATAATGTATCGCTCCCTTACAATCTCTCCCTCACAACTTAGTACACTCTTATGCACTTCAAACAAATCGGTAAGTGAGTCTAGCAAAGTTAAAAGCTATGTGCATTTCAAGTGGTTTAGACAGCACATAAGAACTCAAACAAGAGTGTGATTTTGGGAGTAACCCGAATAACAACAAAGAAACAAGTTAAGAAAAAAAATAATGGACAGAGTTATAATGGAAGCTAGAAAGAAACGAAAGTAGAGTTAAAGATAAAGATGGTTGGGAATTAAGCAACAAGGAAGTAGCATGAGATTTCAATGCAAGGCTACACAAAGAAGTAATGACAAATGGGGTCTTCTATGTTTTTTTTTCTTCTTTCTTTCGTTTTTTTTTTTTTTCAGTTATGGATCAGCAAAAGCACAATAATGCTAACAATAAATGCTTTCACGTTCAGTTTTTTTTTTTTTATAAATCAATCAGCAAAGTGCACGAATTTCACCACTAAGAAAGTCGAATCATAAGACTTCAAAGAAGACAGATTTGTAGATAAGATCCAGATCTATAATAATGCAGAAGACGAAAATTGGAAAAGATGAATGGAATTGATACTTTTTTTTTTTGTAATTTTTTTGACAGAATGCATATGCTTAGATATATTAAAACATAAGCAAGGAACACAGAATTCAAAGAGATAAATGCAAGGAAACATATATCCAATCAAAGAGCCTAATGCTCTGATACCAAAATGTTAAGAAACCCTTGAGAGTTGGATCTAAGAACCTTGCTAACGAACAAGACCCATAGAACTCAATCCCAAAAACCCCGAAAACAAGTATGGAATCAACCCAAGGAAAAGTTTTAGAACGGATTACCTTGATGATCAATATCAAGAGTAGAGAAAACTTGTTTCTAAACTCGTGATTCGAATCACTCCACAAGAGGTATGATCAACACCGCTTGAATGATCCTAAGATGCAAATTCTAAAGACACAAGAAATTGCACAAGAAATGGGAGATAAATCTCTCAACCAAGCTAATGAGAAAACTCACTTTTCATTCAACTTCAAATTGTGTTACAACAAGACATCTCAAGGCTATATATAGCCATCCTAACAAGCCATATGAAAAGTCTTAAGCAAATGAAAAGACTTGTAACTTACAAGAAATGAAAAGACTTGTAAATGAAAAGACATAACTTACGAGAAATGAAAAGACAAGCAAATGAAAAGGTTAAGAACATGGAAAGCCAACCAAAATAATTGCAATCCCGTCCATAATGAGGGATGTGAGTGTTTGACTTGGTTTTTGAATTGAATGAGTTGACTTTGACTTGTCTTGATGGAGTTGACTTTGACCTTGACCAAGTGGACTTTAACTTGCCATAAAAACACTTAAAAATGCATAACTTGCACCAAATTGCAGTGCATAGTTCTAACTTCTTGCACATCTTCCTTTATTTCTCTTGTCGAGTTCAAGAACGCTTGGACACGAAGTAGCAAAGCTTGTTGAAGTTTCCTAGCTCTCGATCTTGTAATCGGTCCATGAGGCATAACAACGGTAGCTCCTTGGTTCATATCAGTAGCTTTCTTGGTGTTGTGTGTCGATCATATCCTACACATTGGGAATGATGTAGGTTTCCTAACCGACATTAAGAAGTGGCTAGCAACTGAATTCCAAATGAAAGATTTCGGAGACGCTCAGTTTGTTCTGGGGATTCAAATCATAAGGAATCAAAAGAACAGAATGCTAGCGCTGTCTCAGGCAACTTATATCGACAAAATGCTTCTCAGATATTCAATGCATAATTCCAACAAAGGTTTACTACCGTTCAGATATAGAATCTCTCTATCTTAGGAACAATGTCTTAAGACACCTCGAGAAGTTGAGGATATGAGACGCATTCCCTATGCTTCAGCAGTGGGCAGCCTGATGTATGTCATGTGTGTACTAGGCTTGACATTTGCTCTGTAGTATGGATTGACAGTAGGTATCAATCCAATCCAGGATATGATCACTGGACTGCCGTTAAGGGAATCCTCAAGTATCTTAGGAGAACGAGGAACTACATGCTTGTGTATGGCACTAAGGATTTGATCCTTACACGATACACTGACTCTGATTTCCAAATTGACAAGGATTCGAGGAAATCTACTTCGGGATCAGTATTCACTCTTAATGAAGGAGCTGTAGTATGGCGGAGCATCAAACAATAATGCATTGCAGACTCCACAATGGAGGCCAAATATGTTGCTGCTTGTGAAGCAGCAAAAGAGGCGGTGTGGCTTAGAAAGTTCTTATGAGAAATGTACAATATAGTCTAGGGCAAGTGGGAGACTTGTAAAGGGTTTAGTGTATGCCCTAGTTTATTATATTTGTACTTTATTGTACAACCCACTGTTCCTTTTAGCTTTTGTACACCCCACTATAGTTTAGTTCAAGTGGGAGTTTGTTGGGCTTTCCGCCCTAAACTCGTGCGTTGTAAACATAAAACAAATATTCATTTAATAAAGTTGTTATTGACATTTCTCTTATAATTGCATTAACCTAAATCAAATAAACTAACATTCGAGGTTATGTCATGTAACTGGAACAGTATATAACAGATATACAATATATATTTAATATACAACATATATATTTGATATATAGTGTATATATATAGAGTATATATTGGATATACAAGTGGATAATGTTCCTGTAGTAACCTAAAGGGTATATAGTATATGGATAAGGTTGGGTACCTTATCCTAGTAACATTATGGATGCAGACCACTTTGTAATAGTTACAAATGACTTGATCTAGGTCATTCGTGTAGAGACATGTGAGTGAAGATATCCTATACAATGAGTTTGTTTAAGATCCGACTGCGAAATAATTAATTTTTAGCTATAACACAGTTAACCAATAGATTATTATTTCAATAGGATGACCAAATAACTCAATCTCAATCTTGAGTGAGTTGTGGACTCCTGCCTGTTAGGGCTTGTCCTTTGATTTGTATGGGTCAGAGTGGCCTAAGTCGCCGACTCAATATTCCTACCATCTTGGGGACGAGGCCGAGTGGGGAGCTGGGAACATAACTACACAAGATAGAATTCACTCCTTCCCGACTTTAGGGTAAGTGATAAGCGCCAAGGTTGCTCGGGTTTACAAAGCTAGAGGTCCTTCTAGGATCCTTGCAAACATTCACAAAAACGACTAACTTACCGAATGATTCCAACCAAGAGTAAGGTTAGAAGATGAATCACTCTTAGATCGGACTTAGAATCTACGATGGTCACTCCTAGATCCTAAGACGACTCACTCCAGAATTAGCTTGATCGAGACTAATCCAATGAATCGGTTTAACATCAAACCTAAAGCAAGATTTGAAAGAAGCAACACCAAAAGTGTTAAGGAACAAAAGTTCTTGAATTTCAATATGTTTTCATCTTTAGTTATCCATAACAAGAGCATTACAAGCCTTTAAATAGGCCAAATGGTCGTTCAACATAAGAACACCAAAAGTTTTTCAAAATACTACTTAATGCAAATTGTAGAAAATAAGACATGCAAATTAAAACTTGATTGCACATCATTCTAGACACTTAAATGCGGATCAGAAAACGTAGTCATGCTTCAAATGGTCTTATCTATGTGCTGTAGGAGGCGCTTCACATTTGGATATGGTTTGACAACTTTTGACTTCACAAACTCCAAAGAGGTGCAATTTGCAAAGGCACCTGTTCACGAATCTGCACACTTTTTTTGTCCTCCGTGCCATCTCTCAAAATAGACAACTTTTCCCGTGCCATCTTTGCTCCATTCTCTTCTTGACTCATTGAAGTAACATTATGAATAAATTTGGGCTCAAAACTCTTTGTTGGTTCTTGTGCATTAACAAGCTTTTGAAGGTGCAGTGTGAAAGCCTCTTGAATCTTCCTTGCCTTTCTTGTAATAATTGCTCCTTTGATATATGTAATTGGTCACAAATGGATTCGTATCAGTAAGTAGATGAGTGTTCTCCTAAGTGTTGACTCCGGGACTTGAACAAGGGGCCCCACCCCTCTCACTGGCTCGAGATGGACTTTCGGTTATTGGTAGGACCATAACTGGGTTGTTCATTAGAGGATGACTGGTACTTAAGGTACAAGATGTAACACAGGGGTAAAACTATAACTTGACCCAGAAGTGGTTACGAGCACTCGTGAATATTGACTTACCGTTAATGGTAAAATTCCATGGATGCAAAATATTCTACATTAAGAAGAGTGCAGCTGTGGGTCTTTAGTGGAGTAACCAATAGTTGACGAATGTGGATTAATATGGTTAATGAGTTTAATCAATTAATCACGTATTGTTGGAGCTTCCGATCTATAGGCCCATGGTCCCCTTTCTAGCTCGTAAAGGATAGTTAAGACCATTTTGTTTTGAAAAGAATTTGAATTGTTCAAATTAGTTAAAGGGAATTAAGGCTTTTTGTATGAGATGCAATTAATATAATGTATGTTGATACATTATAATTTAAAGTTAATTTTGATTTGGATTAAAAATCATGAGAGAGATGGATATTAGAATTTGATTCTAATATGGTTGATTAATTTAAGTTTAATTTAATTAAATATGATTTACTTAAATTAATTTGATATGTTAATTTGGTTAAATTAAAATAGATTTAATTTAATCGAATGAATCATTATTTTGCAATTAATTAAATTAGATTTAGTGAATTATTAATTTAATTAAAATAGTTTTAATTAAATTAAATAATTAATTAAAAAAAGAGAAAAAAGGGGAAGTGGGAGCTCTCACTTCCCACCATGGGGAGGTTTTCCCAGTCTCACCTGTAATGGTGGGAAGTGGGGAAATGGTGAGTGGGGAAGTCGTGACTTCCCCCTCACTCTTCCTCCTTTATAAAAGCGAGGTTCTCCCCTTCCGTGGTTCCCAAATCTTCAATAGTATGAGTTTCAGAAAATCTAGCAAACAACCCCTCTCTCAATCTCTCGGTCTCTTTCTTAGTTTTAAGACGGTTCCCATAAACCGAGTTCTTAATATCCAGAGGATAGCGAGGAAGAGTTTGTGCTGGCGTTGGTGTCTACATTGAAGAGGTGTCTTCAAATGTATGTTCACTAACTTCCTATTACTCATGCTTATGTTTTTTCTTTGTTGTAATTGTAAGACAAGATCGAACCACACGCGTTCGCACACTTCCACTGTGGGAACCGATCCCTGCACACCCACCCCTGGTACTACTTACTCAAAACTAAGCTTCCAATTCTTGCATCAATCCCACACATAAGCATTAAAACATCAAAACAACAAGTTAGTTATATGTTCCAGCCTTTGAAATCAACTCTAAGGGGTTCGAAGTGCTCATTACCATAACAACAACTTCATTTAGGTGTGGGTAACCTTAATCTTGCTCGAAAAGGTATGGGTAACGTGAATCGAGCCTTGAACGGAACTGGATAATCGCTGAGCACCAAGAACTAAGCTGTTTTGCTTTTTACAGTAAGGGAAATGCTCCAAAACCACCTCTGACGTTGCTGGCTGCAACAAATCGGGCATTATCTGCACAAGGGTCAGGTCGTTGAGGTCAAGGTCGGGTTATGGGTTGCGCCGCCACGAACTTATTCAATCAACGTCATGGGTCGTCGACCGTCAAGGCGCGCGAGCTGCTGCAGAAGTCGAACGAGGTGTCATCGTCGTCGACACTGCTCAAAGATCACCGTTCGTGGTTCGACTAACCAGAATCAGGCTGCTACAACTAGAGGAAGGCGAGATCTAGTGATTTGGAGAGTGTCGCTGATATGAATCTCCAACATATTCAAATCAAATACAAGTCAACTCAAGCGTCATTCAAGACAAAAGCATCAATTATGGATTTCAAGTTCATGCTACATTAAATGAGACTTCATTTAATCCTTTAGAGTTACAAAACTCTTGGTTTCCTGATTTAATATTTATTTTCGGATTTATGGTGTATTTTTAAGTATTTTAAGTTTTAAGACTTTCCATTTACTTTTTAGGTTACGTTTAGTTAATGGTTGTTTATGACATTGATGGAGTTGAGTGTTCCAACCCTTCATATGGCCATATGTTACTTTTAAGGACTATTTTGAAGGCTATATATAGCCATGTATGTCAGCTTTGAAAGGATAGAATATAGATTTGAAGATGTAATGAAATGAGTCTTTGAGCCTTTAGCTAATGTA
Organism: Momordica charantia; assembly: GCF_013281855.1. Lineage (NCBI taxonomy): Eukaryota > Viridiplantae > Streptophyta > Magnoliopsida > Cucurbitales > Cucurbitaceae > Momordica > Momordica charantia. The sequence continues at coordinate 15,348,817 of NW_028275167.1, read as the reverse complement.
TTTTGCAATCTAGTGATAGCTTGCAGGTTTAGGATCATTCAAGTGAGACTTGATCTATCTTGCTTGTGGAGTGATTCGGATCTCAAACAAGGAGCGAGTTTTCTTGCCTTGAGATATTTGATCATCAAGGTAATCCGTTCTTAAAACTTTTCCTTCGGTTGATTCCATACTTGGTTTTGGGCTTTTTGGGATTGAGTTCTATGGGTCTTGTTCGTTAGCAAGGTTCTTAGATCCAACTCTCAAGGGTTTCTTATCATTTTGGTATCAGAGCTTTAGGCTCAAGATCGGATATATGTTTCCTTTGCGTTTTTGTTCAATCTATCTTTGATTTTCTTGTTATCTGAATTTCATAAACTTTTCGTATTCTGTCAAAAAGCATAAAAAAGTCATATTTCCATTCATCTTTTGATTTCTTTGCCTTCTATGTTTTTATAGATCTCTTTTTGCTCTAAAACATTGTATTTTCCGACTCTTACCAGTTCTGATTTCTTCATGGTGAAAAACGTTCATTTTCATAATCTGTCATAAGAATCCGTGATCATGTTCTTCATATGTTTATCTTCCATTCTTCTTTTGTTCTCCATGTTAGATGTTATTTTAGCAAATTAATCTCTGATTGGTGTTTACAACTAGCCAATAGCCATTTAATATCGTTGGTTACACTTTGATGCATTAATTGTGCTAGTTGGTGGACATTAACTTGGGAGGTTACACTTTTGCTATTTATTCCAGTATTTAATTAATCTCATTTTTTCATCTTGTTTGATTTATTAGTTTCTTTCCACAAGTCAAGTTAGCTTGTTTATGTTCTAAGTGTGCTGCTATCTACTGGATTGCAAACTATTATGGCTTCTCCATTTTAAATTTTGAGAGCAATGTATCACCAAAGAGAAAGTCCATACAAATTCATGTCTCCTCATGGACGACGACGTCGTGAGAACCACTATAGTACAGATCCATATGCGAAGGAATTGGCCGAGATTTGCAAATGCATAAATTCCCTCAATGAATTGTGCCAAGAGTTTAAAGTGATATATGACGACATGAAGAGGGATGAAGACATGAAGAGGCATGTCGCACAATCCTTTCAAACAGAAGAATAATGTACTATGCCTCATGAGGATGACCAACCAATTCAACAAGAGGAAGATCATCCTACGCTCCATGTTGAAGTTTCCGATTGTGAGGTTATTACACAAGTTGTGGAAAGCAGCAAAGAAAGTGTGGAAATCTCTATTGATTCATGTCAACTTGAGTCAAGGAGTAACAAAAGTGAGAAGTATGTGACAAACATGATAGAGGATTATATGGAGATTGATGTTGAAAAGAGTTCGGTTACAAGAGTTTGTGAGGATAGCATCGTCTTGTTTTCAAAACGACACATACAAGAACTTGTAAATGAAAGGACTTGCTTTCTAACAGGTCCACATAGGCCAAGTGTGCCAAGCTTTTCTTTTGAGTTCTTGCAAAAAGTTAAAATGCTTATTGAAAAGCAAGATCCAAGGGCTGCTTCTCAATTGAGCCAATACCGTTCACATGTGAAGTACGAGACACGGGGGCTATCTAAGAAACATCATTTCAACTTCACTTCCAAATACATCCATGACCAAAACTCCAAAGTAAAGGGAGATTCAAGAAGAGTAAGACCATGGGATGCACATGACTTCAAATTTGCCCTACAAGGAGATCCTTTAGATTCGAGGACGAATCCTTTCCAAGAGGGGGAGAATGATATGAATCTCCAACATATTCAAATCAAATACAAGTCAACTCAAGCTTCATTCAAGACAAAAGCATCAATTATGGATTTCAAGTTCATGCTACATTAAATGAAGCTTCATTTAATCCTTTAGGGTTACAAAACTCTTGGTTTTCTGATTTAATACTTATTTTCGGATTTATGGTGTATTTTTAAGTATTTTAAGTTTTAAGACTTTCCATTTACTTTTTAGGTTACATTTAGTTAATGGTTGTTTATGGCATTGATGGAATTGAGTGTTCCAACCCTTCACATGCCCATATGTTACTCTTAAGGACTATTTTGAAGGCTATATATAGCCATGTATGTCAGCTTTGAAAGGATAGAATATAGATTTGAAGATGTAATGAAACGAGCCTTTGAGCCTTTCTTTTAGCCAAGAGCTAATGTATTTTGCAATCTAGTGATAGCTTGCATGTTTAGGATCATTGAAGTGAGACTTGATCTATCTTGCTTGTGGAGTGATTCGGATCTCAAACAAGGAGCGAGTTTTCTTGCCTTGAGATATTTGATCATCAAGGTAATCCGGTTTTTACTTTCCTTGGGTTGATTCCTTAATCGGTTTCGGGGTTTTTGGGATTGTGTTCTATGGGTCTTCTTCGTTAACAAGGTTCTTAGATCCAACTCTCAAGGGTTTCTTATCAGTCGCTGTTGATCGTCAGTTATCGCCGCGGAGCTGCTGTAGGAGGACGTCGGCCAATGCTTGTGCTGCTTGCTGGAGTAGCCAAAGGACGCCATCGCTGCTGCTTTGCAGAAGAAGATGAATCTAGGGGGTGGCTGGTGTGGTTGAAAGAAAAAGAATAAGAAGAGAGAGAATGAGAAGGGAACTTAGGGTTTCCTTATTTTTATTTCTTTATTTTTTTTGTTTTGTTTTATTTAATTTTCCTTTTTGTTTTCCAACCAAAAATAACCCAAAACAAAATAACAAGGTCAAGTCTTTGGCTCTAGGAAAGGAAAAAAAAGAATTTTTTTCCGAATCCTTTTCCAAAAAGAAAACTCATTCTCAAAAGGGTTGAAAAATTTATCTTAGAGATTAACATAAACTCTAAAACATAATAATAAAGTCCAAAGGGGGAAAATCAAATTTCCAAATCGTTAGAATAAGATTTAATTAAAAATATCTTATCAAAATCGAGAATTTAATTTATCTTAACTAACGAAATTAAACTCAAACTTTAATTCACCCAAAAAATAGAACTCCAGAATTACAAAATCCAAGATTTTAAATTATCCACTTAAGGGAAAATTTAAAAGCACGATTTAATTCTTAAACTAAACGAGCCAGAGAATGCGAGGCGTTACACTTGCCCCCAGATCAGAGAGTGCTTGGCATATCTTCTGTCCTCCAATGGAAATGGTTATGGTACAGCTCCAGGATCCTTCATCTTTTTCGGAAATTTTCTTGTGAGGATAGTGCTGCAAGACTTGGTCATTGCCACACTTTCATATCCTCCCAACATTCTTTTATTTGTGAGAATGTCCTTAAGAAATCGCACATAAGTCGGCATTTGCTCCAATGCTTCCACCAGCGGTATGTTGACATGCAGCTGCTTCAGCACATCCAAGAACTTTCTAAATTGCACGTCCTGCTCTTTCTCTTGCATCCACTATAGATATGGTGGCGCGGGTCGATACTTGGCTAGAGCATTTTCATACTCTGTCTACTTCTGTTTTCCAGTCATGTGCATATGTGATGCTTCTGCTTTAGCTGCCCTAGCTTCTACTGGGTTAACCTATTTCCTGGTGTTGTTTTGTAGTTCCACTATCTACTCGTTTCTGTCCACTAACTGCCTGAAGTTTGCTCTTTTTTTGATTGGCATGATTATAGGTGTTCCAGCTGACTAGCATTCTTCTGTTTGTAGCCCACTTCTTTCATTTTGATTTAACTCTTTGTGGATTCCTGAAACATTTGGATGGGTAGTAGGCAATGTATTGCCACTCCGCAATGTCAGAGCATTACATCGTTTCTTCCTATCCCTATTGGGCACCTTAATATAACTGGGCAGCGCTCCATAAGGCCTATTCTTCAGATCTGCTGCCAACTGACCCACTTGCATTTCCAGGTTCCTCAGCGATACTGCCTGACTTTGCACCGCGGAATCATTCTTTTCCATATAATGTTTCATCAGATTCTCCAAAGATGCGAATGATCCTTCAGATTGCCTTTACGCTATTACTTGACCTTGGTTTGAGTAGCCAGGGGGTAATCTCCTTTTTGCTTATATGTTGGAGCATTGGATGTACCCACATTGTTTCCTCCCTGATTTTCACTCCAACCCGGATTGTACGTATTGGAGTATGGATTGTTCCTACTGTTCTTCGGAGAATTGGCAGGGCAATTGTTGTAGTGGTGATCTCCCTCGCAAAAAGAACAAGAAATCCCTTAAATGTGGCTGACATTTGCCTTACCGACAGATACTCCTACTGTGTCGTGTTGTGTCATACTTCTCATAACCAAATTTGTCAAATTCTCAATATTTGAATTTAAGGTGATGAAAAACTTTGATTCATTCAATCCCTTGCCTCCTATCCCATGAATGGCTCAGGGTCAGACCATGAGTGATTGTTCGATGATATCCTCTCCAAGATGTTGAATGCTTCAGCATAAGGTTTTGATAACAAAGCCCCATTTGCTGACACATCGATGACCAAGTACGTCACATCGTCCAAACCATTGTAATACCTTTCTATCTGGATGCATCTCGGGATCCCGTGGTGGGGGCATTTTTGCAGAAGTCACTTGACACGCTCCCAATATTCACTAATTGACTTCGCAATAAATTGCTGAAAGTTTTTTATTTCGCTAGCATTTTTGCTTGGTGGGAAGTACTTCATCACAAACATTCCCGCCAAGCCATCCTAGCTTCTAATTGATTCTAAAGGGAGTGACTACAACCAAGTCCTCGCTTCATCTCTGAGTGAATAAGGGAACAACTTCTGCTGCATAACTTATTTGCTGCAATCTTCATCCTTAAATGAATTGCAAACTCCTATAAAAAAAACTCCATATGTAAATGCGGGTCCTCCATAGGATGTCCGTGAAATTGACCCACTGTGTGGAGCATCTGAAACATAATTGGCTTAAGCTGAAATTTTGGGGCTGCAATTTCTGGCTCCGTGATTATTGGGTTAAAATTATAAAATGTTGGAGCTACATATGCCTTGATTTCTCTGTCGATGTCATCTACTAGTAATACAGGATTGAGAGGGGTACTACTACCTCAGGGACAGCAGCAATAGGAACGCCGTCTACTATCTCCTCAATCCTTACATTCAGTGGAATAGGTTGGTGCAAATTTGAGTTAAGTAGATTCATATTTGCTTCAACTTGGACTCTCCTTTGTTCTCTTCGATTCCTATGGGAAGGGCATTCTATCTCGTGGCCTATAATATATTCCAAGCTCTCAAAATCGTTCATGCACCTACAACCACACAAAAATGTGAGAAAGAGAAAACGTGATCAAGCATCGTATCTACAAACACTATGTTTAAAATAAAATCACTATGTCCCCGGTAATAGCACCAAAAACTTGTTGCGTCCACACAACCGTGTTGACAACACGTGCAACTATACACAAAATTGCCTATTGTAGCACGAAACGAGGTCAAATCCACAGGGACTTTGGATTATATTCTAATCTATGCTCGCATATACCTAACATATAAAAACAAGAAAATATAGATGATTTTATTGAAAGTAAAAGAAAAGGTCATAAACAAAGCAGTAAATGATCTTAACAGTAAACACACTTCAAAATGTTGATAACAGAAAGGAGTTACAACACATAACAACGAAATGAGGGTTAATTGATATGAAAGAGTGGGTGGAGACTTAACATGCTTTCATTAACTTCTCAACCTACCCTCTAGCAAAACAACATTCATTAGTGCTCAACTCGACATGGTTCCCTTCCGAGACACCCAAACATGAATACCCACAACTCCCGTTGCTAGATTTCCAATCATTATACACAAGTTCTAAGCATGATTAGGGGACCCCCTTCTTGAGTATCCACAAATAACTATAGAAAAGTACTAATCACAAGTAGAGCAAGTCAGCTACTTGTAAGCCCTCCCCGGTCAATATAGATGCTAGCATACAGAATAGGTGATGAACAATGTCAGCTAGAGTTTCGATTGTTCATCAGCTACAGCACGTAAATCTCCCCTAAAATGGGGTTTCGTTCATGGAGAAATAAGAAAATACAATGGGTAAAGGAATAAGACAACCCATTTCAAGAAAATAGCAGGAAACCGAGAAAGAATATGACAGCTCGAAGATGCAGTCAAATATCCTCCTCTATCGTTAGCTTTCTCACCTCAAAATGGAGAGATTCATCCTCCTTGTCGTTTCAGCTCTCAAAAGTGTGTCTCCATTGGTATATGTGTCTAGAGGCCAGGGCAAAATGTCCTTTTTATATTGGGTCTCGTTTTTTAGGGCACCCAGTTGAACATTGTATGGACACGGTAAATTCCTGTGTCTGGGTTTAACTGCATTGTAACTCCATGCTCCAGTGTTACTTCGCTTCAGCTTTACATTTGGATGAGATTTGACAAACTTTGACATCACAAACTCCCAAGAGGTGCAATCTGCAAAGGCACCTGTTCACTAATCTGCACACTTTTTTTGTCCTCCATGCCATCTCTCAAAATAGACAACTTTTCTCGTGCCATCTTTGCTCCATTCTCTTCTTGACTCATTAAATTAACATTGTAAAGAATTTTGGCCTCCGACATCTTTGTCTCCTCGTGTGCATTAGCTAGCCTTTGAAGATGTAATATGAAAGCCTCTTGAATCTTCTTTGCTTTGCTTCTGTAATTGGTCACAAATTGATTCGTATCATCTTTATCTTGCTACGACTGATGCACCAGAGTACGTGATGTGATTGTAATTGGCCTCAAGTCCTTGGAATCAAGTTAAGCCAACAAGAGAGCTCGACCGCACACAAAATGCCCACAACGCATGGTTACGCCACCAACAGTGGACTAACCTCACAACACCCATCCGAAGGCGCCAGCGCCCGTGCGCGCCCTATCGCTAGCGCCCTGCCCAGTGCGCGCACCAACGCCTCGCACATGCATGCACGCAGACAGCCCACTCACTCCAAATGCTCGCCCACATGCGGCCTCAATTGCGCGCACCCTCCAATCGCCCATGTCGCCCGCCCCGTCTCGCTCGCCTCCCGCACACAGCCCAACCGCGTGCATGGCCAAGTATGCCTGCATGCCATCGCTGCACGCCCCCTACGCTGCACATCCTGCTCATGCGCGCACGCCTTTCCCCCCAGCGATAGCTTCCTTGTACTCTCGCGCACAGCCCCCACGGGCATCCCCACCATTTGATGTTGCCACTCCCATGGATGCCCCCAACTTGCCTTGTCACCTACTCCATCCTTTTTATGGAAAAGGTTACCTTCTTATTTTCCTTGATTTTATATTGGGATTTGTTTTTGATTCATTTTTTATTTATCAAATTTTAAATTCATTTTAGTCAAGTTTACCACTTTTTAGGAATTTATCAATTTTTATTTTCTTTTCAATTTTGTTAATTTCCTTTAAAGTACATCGACCTTAGCCTATAAATAGTTATGTACCCCCTTTGTTTTGGGACATGTTAGAATCTTGGATATAGAAAATTAAGAGTGTTTGTCACCCTTGCCTTGTGCAAACCCCCTTCAAATTTTGAATCCCTTTGTGTGGTTCAACTTAGGTTTTCGTATTTGACCCCTCGAAGCATGCTTGTTTGATTGGTCATCAAACTCATGGAGTGTTTCCGACCTCGAGCATAGTGAGTAATCTGTCTGCTCCAGGTTACAACTGCAAAGGTAATCCCTCTAACTCTTAGCCGTTCGGGTTGAACCAACTATACGATTGGATTCATGTGGCTTGTGGCTCTAGTAGATCAATACGCTTGGGTTGTCGCGTATCATTTGCTATCAGAGCTTAGTCTTTAGACCGGAATATATGTTTATTTTATGTCTTTAAATTTTAGTCTTGTCTTTACTTTTTTTTTAACGAAAATCTCATAAAAATTCATCCATTGTTCTTGTTCTTCTGCGTGCCAACTTTTTCTATCATTCTTGCAAATAATTTTTTAGTTCAAAGATTGCTTTAAATTGTCCAAAACTTGTTTGTTTGTGTTATGCACCTCAAAGGCTTTCTGACAAACCAAGCTCCACTTTAATCCGAGCCCCACAACCAAAGTAATCTGTTAAGAAACCCTTGAGAGTTGGATCTAAGAACCTTGCTAACGAACAAGACCCATAGAACTCAATCCCAAAAACCCCGAAAACAAGTATGGAATCAACCCAAGGAAAAGTTTTAGAACGAATTACCTTGATGATCAATATCAAGAGTAGAGAAAACTTGTTTCTAAACTCGTGATTCGAATCACTCCACAAGAGTTATGATCAACACCGCTTGAATGATCCTAACATGCAAATTCTAAAGACACAAGAAAAATTGCACAAGAAATGGGAGATAAAGCTCTCAACCAAGCTAATGAGAAAACTCACTTTTCATTCAACCTCAAAATTGTGTTTACAACAAGACATCTCAAGGTTATATATAGCCATCCTAGCAAGCCATATGAAAAGTCTTAAGCAAATGAAAAGACTTGTAACTTACAAGAAATGAAAAGACATAACTTACAAGAAATAAAAAGACAAGCAAATGAAAGGTTAAGAACATGGAAAGTCAACCAAAATAAGTGCAATCTCGTCCATAATGAGGGATGTGAGTGTTTGACTTGGTTTTTGAATTGAATGAGTTGACTTTGACTTGTCTTGATGGAGTTGACTTTGACCTTGACCAAGTAGACTTTGACTTGCCTTAAAAACACTTAAAAATGCATAACTTGCACCAAATTGAAGTGCATAGTTCCAACTTCTTGCACATCTTCCTTTTAATTCTCGTGTCGAGTTCACGAACGCTTGGACACGAAGTAGTGAGGCTTGTTGAAGTTTTCGAGCTCTTGATCTTGTAATTGGTCCATGAGGCATGACAAAGAGAGCTCCTTGGTTCATATCATAATCAATTTTTTCTTCGAACCCCATAACTTAAGAGAAACCTGCAGAGAGTACAAAACCGAGGGCCAACTTGTAAAATCCATAACTTAGTACTCCGATGTTCAAATTGACTGAAATTGGTGACAATCAAAAGATCTCGGAGTTAAATTACCAGAGAGTTCAGAATCAATAATTTTTTATCTGTGGTTTGGAAGTTATTGTGTTTTTCATCCCCACTATTTTTTCTTGAAATCCTGCAACCACCGAAACTACAGAGTGCCAAGTTTGACGATTCATATCTCACTGACCTTTTTGCTTAATATAGTCAAGTCGGATATCAAATTAGAGATCTTCGAAAGAGCTTTCCAGGGACACATAGATGGCCACCATCCGATATCTGTAGCAGAAGTTATCGGCGAAAGAAGAGAAGGTGTCCAAGTAGAAAAGTTCCCAAATTTGAACTGGACGATTTTGGAGAAAATCTTTCAGCCATCAAATCTTGTCCAAATCGATTTCTTTTCGGCAAGTAATCCGATCATTGTTTATATCTTGATTTAAAAATATTGTTGGGTTATTTTGACCAATTTAGACAGCCCAAAAAAAGGAGGACAGCCTCCTAGCCCACTGGGCTACCCTAAAGAGGCTTTTGTGCAACCCCATAATTTTCTTTGAGAGAGCAGCCCCCTTCGACGAATTCCAAACCTTTTGGCAGCCCACATGTAGTAAGTACACTCATTGTACTACCATGTGCCACTGGTTGGAGCCCCATCAGAGTTGTATACATCACACACCCTTCACCCATTAGCCTCCTCAAGTGGCTCTTCTGCCCCTTTATGCACCCTAGTCCTCTTGTCTTTTTTAGATGGACCAGCTTCGGCCTCTTTTTGTCTTTTTTAGATGGTCCTTGGCCTGGAAATTGCACCACGCGCATTTCTGCGAAGTTTTTCTTATTTTGTGCTTTCTTCACCACTTGAGTCAAGCACACCTCTTCCTCTGAGGCTTCTGGAGTAGCAAAAAAATTGGGGTCAGAAACATTCAAACTTGATAGAGAAGGGGACCTACCTTTTGAAGAAGATGAAGAGGACTCTTCCGTGGCCTCATTAGGGACATCGACTGGACCAGATATTCCTTCTTGCTTTTTTGTAGGGCGCTCCTCATCATCTTGCTGAGATGCGTGCACCGGAGTTCGTACTCTCACTTTATATTGAGAGATATTGTCATTTTCTTTTTCGTCCTCAAACTCATCTCCATGCACTTCTTAGGGTAATTCTCCAAGATCTTCATTTTATCCCTCAATGTCCAATCGTTCTTGTGCTGCGCCACTATTTCCCTCGTCCTCCACTGGATCTTCGCCTTTCGCTTCATTCAAATCCACCAAAATTTTTCGGCAACTTTTGACGTTGCCCTTTCCTGCTATGAAGCATAAAAAATTAGGGGCTTTTTAGTCCAGATAGGATGTGGAAAGATGGAGACAAAATACCTTGACCACCTCTTTCATTTTCGGGTTGAGCATCATTTGGCTCTCGATAGAATTGGTGGCTCTTTCTTCTAGGATGATTTTTGTGCATGTAAAAAGTTGGGCTAATTCCTCTTATGTCCGCTATAGTCCATCCAATAACCCTTTTGTACTTAGTCAATGATAAGAAAACAATAGCCAATTGGATCTAAGAACCCTTATGGTTATGCAAACCCCTAGATCACAAGTGCTAAAACCCCCAAATCAAGATGATGTCAACCCAAGGAAGAAGTTAGAATTACCTTGATGATCAATATCAAGAGTAGAGAAAACTTGTTTCTAAACTCAAGATTCGAACCACTCTACAAGATAGCCTTATCAAGGCTACTTGAATGATTCTAGCATGCAATTCTAAAACACAAGAAATGCAAAGGAAAAGCTCATGGCTCAATAAGCTTAAATTTCATTATCTCAAAACTCAAATCTCAAATCTCAAATCTCAAATCTGTTTTTCCAAGGGAACAAGCTAGGCTATTTATAGCCTCCAAAACAACCCTTCAAGTAACCTAAAAGAATTGTAAAGGTTGTAACTCCCTACTACATCAATACCATAACCACCACTAACACAAATAAAACTTAAAACACATAAATGAAATGTTTAAAACTGAAAATACAATTAAACATGCTTTAAATCCGAGAATGAAACTCCTCCACCATAAAACCAAGAGTTTGTAACCCTTCAAGAGTGAATGAACTAGAGTTTGAACTACTTTCAAGTACTTTGAAGTCTTTTTCATTTAATGCATCTTGAGTTCAACTTAGACTTCCATTAATGCAACTTGAGTTTGTAGTAAATGAAGTTGGACTTGTTCTTGACTTCATTCAATGCCACTTGAGGTTGCCATAAATGACACTAGAGTGCATTTAATGCAACTCCAATTTGTTGTCAACTTGGACATAGGATTCTCCAACAACTTCCTTTAACTCTTTGAAGACTAAGACACTTTGGTTCATATCATCCTCCCTTTCTTCAAAAGGATTCGTCCTCGAATCAAAAGGATCTCCTACATCAAATGGACGAAAATCAGCAGCATTGAATATGTAATCTTCATCAAACTCGCCGTGTAGAGCACTCTTAAAATCATCAAAAGTCAAGTGTATATCTCTACATGGGTTCCTCTTCAACTTCTTGCCAACAAAAAATCGATCCTTCCAATAGTGTTTCCAAACCCAATAAGCCGGTTTGAACATTGTATGCTTCCTGCCATGAATGAATTTAGAAACAAATTTTGACTTTTGCTTCTCACGAGATGCTTCAGCCTTGTAAACCACATGTTGGCTGCCATTGTGTACTTTGGCAGCATTCTTTGGTTCAATCTTCTCAATGAGTGTTCTAGCCTCCTGTAAAAACTCTAGGGAAACAGTAGACCAACATGGTTTAAGCTCTCCCGTTAGATAACAAACACCTTTGTACAAAAGATCAAGAATGTTTTGTTTGGAAAATGAAACATAGTTGACATGACAAACTTTTTCAAACGAGCTTACATTCTTGGCTTTTCTCTCATTTTTCTCTTTAGGCCATAGACTAATCTCATGCTTTTCTCTCACACAAGATTCTTTTTCAAACAATTCACATGCTTTTGTCTCGACCTCATTCGCCTTTTTCCCTAACTCACACACAACATCATATACATCTTGAGGAGTAGGTGTTACAATAGTAGAAGTGTTACAATCAAACAATTCATTGCAATCTAGTTGCCTACTAAATAAAACACTATCAGCATGTGGCACTAGGTCACAAACTATGTCTTCTTGAATTGGATCACTTTCTACCTCAACAATAGGCTTAATGTTAGTTGGTAAACTAAAATTCTCTAAAGATAAATGAATCTTAGAAAATGGTTTAGGTTTAGTATACCTTGTAGACTTCCTTTGGAGATGTTTCTCAATCTTTATGGCTATTTGCACCATCCCTTCTAAATCCTCATCAAATTGAAGATCAAGTCGTTCGGCAATTTCCTTCTTGAGTCCTCTTAAGAAACAAGCCATTGTAACTTCCTCATCCTCATAAAGATCAAGCTCCTCAAGCAACATTTGCATCTCCATGTAGTAAGCCTCCACGCTATTGCTACCTTGTCTCAAAGATCTCAACTTATGGAAACACTTGGGAACAAAATGCTCTCTCATTAAATGCTTGAGAACATACCATGAGTTTATTGGACACTCAAAGTTCTTCCTCCTACTCAAAAACAATTTATCCCACCAAGTAATTGCATAATCTCGAAGTTGAGCAACAATAAGTTTTACCTTTACTTCCTCACTTAATGGGTAGTAATCAAAGACACGTTCAACTTGCTGTTCCCATTGAATGTATTCCTTCGGGTTTGTACTTCCATGGAACATAGGAAGTTTAGCCTTGATGCTTCTCAATATAGGATCAACTTTATGAACTCCTCCTAGATTTCTCCTTTGGACAGCATTGCAACATCCACCATGTTCCCTTCCTTCGACCTCCAAATACTCCTTATGGTGCATTGACTTATTCCTCCTCTTTTGCTTCAGATGGGTTGGTTGTCTTTCAATAGATTTGAGTCTCGAGTCCAACCTTTGAAACGTCTTTGTCAAATGCTCCATGTTGTGGAAAAATTTTGCATAATTCTCTTGCTGAGACATGGCTGCAAAAGAAAGCAAAGTAACAAAGAAAAATGGACCTCACAAGCACTCCCTCACGTGTTTACACTCGTAAAGGTATAGTCACTCGTGGTTACACGCAAAAACATCACTCTCAAGAAACTCACAATCTCATTCACATAAGCCAATGAGCAAAGTTTGCAACTCAAGTGGTTAGACATAACACACAAAGAAACACTCAAATAACTTGACTATGGAGTAAATTCAAAACTCAAATTAGCAACAAGCTAAAGAAGAAAGTGACAGAATTGGAACATGATAATTAAGATGGAACAAGAAGTTCAAAAGACCAGAAAATGTAACTCTTGAACAATTAGGCTATTTTGAGAATTTATGGAGTTTAATTTAGCCTTGACAACAGATATGAGTTACACAAGAAAAACATCATGAGAATTGAAAAATAAATTGCTGGAAATTAATTGAGACAATTGTAACCGCCAAAAATTTAATGAGTAACGGTTAGTTGTGGAAATAAATCAAAACACAATTGATATGATTTATTACCAACAGCTAGATTAACAAAAATAGGCAATTTCAACAGCACAACTCAGATCTAGCATGATTTGGAAGTAAAAATGAAAAGAACAAAGAATAACACATGCTCTCGGGTATAGCAGTTTTCCAGAATAGAATGTCAATTTTCGAAGTTTTCACCCAGAAGCAAATTGAATCACAAGATATGAAATAAGACAAAGTTGTAGATAAGACAGAGATCTACAAACTCATAGAAGACAACAAGACGAAAAGAAGAATGGAAATGACACTTTTTTTGTATTTTAGATACGTGGACAGAATGTAACGAGATGAACAATAAGAACAAAAATTTCAAAACAAAGATCAAGAAGAGCAATACGAAAACGGAAACATATATCCGATCTAGAGCCTAGAGCTCTGATACCAAATGATAAGAAAACAATAGCCAATTGGATCTAAGAACCCTTATGGTTATGCAAACCCCTAGATCACAAGTGCTAAAACCCCCAAATCAAGATGATGTCAACCCAAGGAAGAAGTTAGAACGGATTTACCTTGATGATCAATATCAAGAGTAGAGAAAACTTGTTTCTAAACTCAAGATTCGAACCACTCCACAAGATAGCTTGATCAAGGCTACTTGAATGATTCTAGCATGCAATTCTAAAACACAAGAAATGCAAAGGAAAAGCTCATGGCTCAATAAGCTTAAATTTCATTATCTCAAAACTCAAATCTCAAATCTCAAATCTCAAATCTGTTTTTCCAAGGGAACAAGCTAGGTTATTTATAGCCTCCAAAACAACCCTTCAAGTAACCTAAAAGAATTGTAAAGGTTGTAACTCCCTACTACATCAATACCATAACCACCACTAACACAAATAAAACTTAAAACACATAAATGAAATGTTTAAAACTGAAATTACAATTAAACATGCTTTAAATCCGAGAATGAAACTCCTCCACCATAAAACCAAGAGTTTGTAACCCTTCAAGAGTGAATGAACTGGAGTTTGAACTACTTTCAAGTACTTTGAAATCTTGTTCATTTAATGCATCTTGAGTTCAACTTAGACTTCCATTAATGCAACTTGAGTTTGTAGTAAATGAAGTTGGACTTGTTCTTGACTTCATTCAATGCCACTTGAGGTTGCCATAAATGACACTAGAGTGCATTTAATGCAACTCCAATTTGTTGTCAACTTGGACATAGGATTCTCCAACAACTTCCTTTAACTCTTTGAAGACTAAGACACTTTGGTTCATACCAGTCAACACCTGCAAAAGCAAAGATTCATGTTAATTAGACAAATTTGAACTGATAACCGACAAAGTATCATTTAAACCTAAATAATCATATTTTGGATGAGAGGGTACGAATTTCTTCTCCACTTCTACAGGTTCAATGATGAAAGGTTGCAAGGCCTTCAAATCAGCTATTGTCGGCTGCAATTTTGGCTTCTTTTTCTACAGCCTCCAAATCTGCTTCTAAGTCTTCCACAATCATTTCCTGAAGTCCCTCCATGATTGCCCCTATTGCAGAGTAGTCCTTGACTTCAGCCGGGAGCCGCATCGCATCAAGGACGTTGAAGGTGACTTGCTCATCATTGACCTTCATAGTGATCTCTCCTTTCCGAACGATGAATAATGTGTCTCCAGTTGCTAAAAACGGCCTCCCAAGAATGATTGGTACTTCAAGATCTGCTTCACAATCCAAAATTATGAAATCTACGGGAAAAATAAATTTATCGACCTTAACAAGCACATCTTCTATTTTCCCCTCCAATTTCTTAATGGACCTATCAGCTAGTTGTAAAGTGACAATAGTGGGACGAGCTTCTCCTATATTTAACTCTTTAAAGACAGAAAACGACATAAGATTAATACTTGCCCCTAAGTCACACGATGCTCTCCCTAGATTCTTACCTCCTATTGAACAAGGGATAGTAAAACTACCTGGGTCCTTACACTTAACAGGCAATGAATTCCCTAAAGCATCATTACTGCACTTTGTGAAGGCTACGGTCTCATGTTCTCCTAGCTTCTTACGCCTAGATATGATATCTTTCAAAAACTTGGTGTAGTTAGGCATTTGTTTTAAGGCATTTATGAAAGGTATATTTATATGCAAGCTTTAGAATCTCTTATGTTTTCTCTTCTGGTTGTGGAGTGGAGGTAGATGTAGGAACAGATGTAACGAATCGGTTCCTTCATCTGGAAATGACGGTCAATCATAACTTAGATTGATTCTTGTGATGACCGCCTTACACGGCTCCTTACCTTCACGATCTCGCTTCAGATTCTCTGTGTGTTCTGGCAAGGTACCTTATGGTCTAGATTTTAGGTCATTTCCTATCTGCCCTACTTGCATCTCCAAGCTTCTTATTGCAGCATCAGTTCTTGTCATGAAGTCTTTCACCATGGCCTCCAAACTTGCATTGTTACCACTTTGTTGAGTGTTATTTTGAGCTCTTTGTTTATTGTACTGTTGTGGTGGCAAGGCCGGTTGCATGGGGAAACCACGAGGAGTGTAGTTTTGCTCGTATTGTTGAGCAAGTGCTTGTGCACTGCTACTAGCTATTCCTTAGTTACTACAAAAGAAGATTGGATGGTACCTCCAACCCTATTCCTTAGTTACTACAAAAGAAGATTGGATGGTACCTCCAACCAGGGTTGTAGGTATTTGAATATGGATTGAAATTCCGCTGGGCACCTTGACCTACATAAAACATAGATGTTGGATTAGCTGGACAATTATCATATAAGTGGTTATCACCACAATAAACACAAGATATATCTGAAATTTGTAAAACAGGAGAGGGTTCAAGAATCACTAAAGTGGTGGATTTGGTCTCCTTCTCCATTGTCAGCTGTTTTAACATTTGATTCAGGGCTGCCATTTGGGCTTGCATTGAAGCTACTGTGTCTAACTCAAAGACTCCGGCTGATACTTATTTCTTTGGCAATGACCTTCCTATCTCCCCTTGGTCATTAATTTCAGTCATCTTGTTCAAAATGTCAACAATCTCATTAATTGACTTTTCTAACAACGAGCCAGTGGCTGCGATGTTCAACATCATTCTTAATTAACGATCCAATGCTCTATAGAACTGTTTAATCTGCAAACATGCGAGCAACCCATGGCTCGGGCATCTTCTAAGTAACTCTGTAAAATGCTCCCAAACTTCTTGAACTACTTCGTTCTCCTTCTATCAAAAAGACACGATGTCTTCTCAAAGGTCTGCGTTCTTGGTCAACGTGTGGTACTTTGCCAAAAGTTTCTCCGTCAGTTCCGCCCACGTAGTGATAGAATTTGGTTCTAGAGTGTTTAGCCAAGTCCTTGCACTGTCCCTGGGAGAAAAAAGAAACATTTTTAGTCTTCGTACGTCCTTAGAGACAACAAGAAGTTGAAATGCATTGGATATTTCAATAAAGGATTTGAGATGGGAATAAGGTTCATCGTTAGTCAATCCTCTAAACTGGCCCATCGTCTGCAACATCTAGAACATGACTGGCTCAAGCTCGAACTGTGCGGCTTGGGGTAAAGGATTACTTATCCATTAACTTAAGTTGTGGAACACATGAGTGACATAGTTCCGCATGGCTACATCTCGTTTGTCTACTAGAAGGATCGGATTAGGCACTTCTCCTGCTCGGTTTGCTGCTCCTTCACCTGCCATATCTCCATTCACAGGTGGATTTTGTGGAGGTGGAGGATCTTGTGGATTTCCATCATCTCGATGGTCTCTTCTTCAACTTCTTTCTCTTTTCGATTTTCTCTTTCTTTTCTCAACCTCTGTTCACGCCTTATCCTCTTAAGGGTTCTTTCAAACTCTAGATTAAAGGTCCACCAACCAGATCTTGTGCTCGTACACAACTCCCTTAAAGGTTAGATATAACAATTAAGTCCAATGACAAAGGTATGCAACAATCACACGTGAAACAATTCACTTGAAAATAATATGATTTTGAAAAATAAGTCTCCGGCAACGGCGCCAAAACATGTTGGGACTTTCTCTACCTTTAGAAGGATTAGAGACTCGTGTAAGCACACACGATCAAAAGTAATACTCGGAAGTAATCCAAGGTTGAATCATCCAAGACTTGTTGCTTTTGAAAATCAAGTCATGTCGTGAAATAGTTCAAATATGCAATTGTGATTTAGGAAGAAAAATGTGATGAAATGTTGTTCTTTGGGGTTTTAACCAACAAGCAAATTTAATAAAACTCAACATCTTTGCTTCTTACCTTAGTTTTGATGTAAAACATGGAAAACACACTTTGTTGGGAAAATGCACCAGTTGCAATTCTAGCTTTTCTTGTGAAACTGAGTTATACTCTTTCACTACCGCATTTGGTTGTTGCAGAGACTAGGGTAACATACAATCATATGTCTATGTGTGATTACAATCCTTCAGATTAATTATCAACTCACATGCATTATGGGTCAGAGGGCCTATGTCTAGGACCATATTTTATGCGGTTATGTCTAAGTCACATCT
Organism: Momordica charantia; assembly: GCF_013281855.1. Classification (NCBI taxonomy): domain Eukaryota; kingdom Viridiplantae; phylum Streptophyta; class Magnoliopsida; order Cucurbitales; family Cucurbitaceae; genus Momordica; species Momordica charantia. Next base: position 15,330,928 of record NW_028275167.1, on the reverse strand, counting down.
CATATTGGTTTCCTAATATTTTACTCAACTCACCCTTCTTAAGGTTAGGCTTTAGTGTATAAATCAAGTTCCCACTAGCCAAATGGAAAAAATACGTAAAGAGAAGTTTTTAGAAACCAACCCAAAAAAGTGTCAGGCGCAATTCTTCGCATATCCGGAGTGTGACGAAAATTAGATCATTTTGACTAAGGCATTCCACAAAGAGGTTGATAACTAATTTATAAGATTTTTAAATGAAAGAAAATGCATGAAAACATAAATGAAGTAATTTTCATTGAATTATAACGAATAAACGAGTCGTACAATGAGTTCTAGCTTTACCTTCTTCTCTCTCGTGACACACTGTTGGGATTTGCTCTACCTTTAAAAAGATTAGAGACTCGTGCAAGCGCACACGGTCACAAGTAATACTCGGAAGTAATCCAAGGTTGAATCCTCAGGGACTTGTTGCTTTTCAAAATCAAGTAATGCAGTGAAATGCTTCCAATATGCAATTGTGATTTAGGAAGAAAATAATGGTGAAATGTTGTTGTTTGGGGTTTTAACTAACAAGCAATTTAATGAAACTTAACCTCCTTGTCTCCTACCTTAGTTTTGATGCAAAACATGAAAAACACACTATGTTGGGAAAATGCACCAAGCGCAATTCGTGGCTTTTCTTGGGAATTGAGCTCTACTCTTTCACTACCACTTTTGGTTGCTGCAGAGGCTAGGGTAACCTACAATCATATTTCTATGTGTGATTACAATCCTAGATAATATCTACCAACTCATTTGTATTATGGGTTAGAGGGTCTATGCCTAGTACCATGTTTTATGCGCTTATTTCTAAGTCACATCCTATATTGGCTTCCTATTATTTTACCTAACTCACATTTCCCAAGGTTGGGCTTTGGTGTATAAATCAAGTTCCCACTATACAAATGGAAAAAAGGCGTAAAGAGAAGTTTTTAGAAACCAACCCAAAAATGTGCCAGGTGCAATCTAGCCAAAATCCTGAGCGTGTTGAAAAACAAATCATTTGATTAAGGCATTCCACAATGAGGTTTATAACTAATTTAGAACATGATTAAATGAAAGTAAATGCACGAAAACATAAAGAAAGTATTTTTCATTGAATTTAAATGAATAAATAAGCCGTACAAAGAGTTCTAGCTTGACCCTCTTCTCTCTCGAGCGTGAGGGGAGTTGAAACTCGCTAAAGAACTTTAAAAGAATTGAATGAACAAATAACGGAAGTAAGAAACTGAATTAAAGGCACTACGAAAGGTAAAAGCGTGAAAAACGAAGAAATGAACAACTAGAACATGAACATAAACCCTAAAAACGTGTTCTACAACTAGAGAGCATCTAAAACAAGATGAAATGAAGCTTGGAAGGGATGATTTGCTGAGCAATGGATGACTTCCTTTTATAGCATCATGGGTTTGTTGAAACTCCCCTCCATTTTAGGTGGAAAAGGTTTAGATTCACCTAACAACCTCACTTGGACTTGGACTCACGGTTTTAAACATGTGGGAAATGTCCTCCATGCCGTTCATTAATCAAAACATGCGTTTTGACAAATTGCCCTCCAAAAATGCGTCAGGCGCAATTCTGCAAAAAAACAGAATTATGTTATTCTCTTCCAACTTTGACCGTATTTATCTCATATTTTTTCTAAAGTACCATAGTTTGACTTTTATGCAGAAATAATCTATGTATGTTCTACTATAAGAATATGTGGTCCTTTTTGGTAAATAATGATGGGAAATTGGTAAAAAAGGTGGTCAAACAGAGCTACCGACACATGTTTCTGCAGTAAAAAGTCAACCCTAACACACCCCCAAACTTAGCCATTTGCTTATCCTCAAGCAAAAACAACAACAACAAATCTAAAAGAATCAACACGCTAGAAATATGAATGATCAACAATCCAAATGTTCTAAGTAAATGAATCATATAAGTTTCAGGAAAGGCTTCACAAGCTAAACGTCCTAACTTTAATCTCAAGCCAACAAACCATAAATCGTCTTTGTTTTGGAAATAAAAACGATTCTAAATCCTCTTATGTTGTAAAACACAAAACTCTTTTACAAAACCATGGAATATGCACACTTCCGTTTTGATTCAAAAATTTGAACATCAAGTGTACCGGCTACTAGCCCCTGAGGTTTTCAACACACTAATATCGATTTCAAACCACAGCCACTCATAGAAACTTGTTAGGTAGCAACCCGGCATAAAATGATGTCGACAATGGTTTTCACGAAGTCACCTTAATATGTAGGCTACTACCCTCCAAGATGCTAACGCCACCCATTTAAAGAAAATGAATGTCTATAGTGGGACTTGTGAAAAAAATAAGTGTGTTTTCTTTCCTTTCATGTTTCTTACCACTCCTTTCTTACTTTCACTTTTTCTTTTCTTTCCCCCACTATTATTTTCTCTCAAGACTATTTTTTTTACTTCTTTTCTTCTTTTGTACTCTTTTTCATACTCTTTCTTTTGAACAAAATTTTCTTGCATATGACTCTTTTATTGCTTGTATTTTCTTTCTTGACTCTTTTTCCAAAACATAAAATGCATTTTCTTTCTTAAATAAAAAGACACACACTGTCCCCCCAAACTTAAGGGAAACAGTGTCCTCACTGGGGAAAAAAATTTTTAGAGATGCAAAATTTTTGCATAAAAAGAACAAGGACTTCCAAAGCAATGAAAAAATTAAGGTTTCAAAACAAAAAGAAGCATAACACAGTTTTATAACCAAAACAAAAAGAATGAAAAATGACTTATGGCTTGATCATAAAACTAGGAAATATATCCTATTCATGCCCTTAGGAATCCTCATCGACATGATACAAACACAAAGAACAAAGGAAAGCATTTCATTAAAAAAATGAACATGTTGATAGCTTAGAAAGATGCATTGAAAAAGCTAAAGACAAACTAGTAGCTAGAACAAGGAAGCATGCAAGTTTGAACTTTAAACATATGCAAAAACACAACATATATTCCTTCCTAACAGCACAACATCCCAACACTATCCTGGAACAAAAACTAAGTTTAAACAACTTATCATGCAAACTAAAAGAACAAAAACAACCTACAGAACCTAACATGCAAACTAACCTAAACAACCTAAACTAAACAACCTAACATACAAAATCAAGATCCAAATATCGAAACAAAGAGAGGGAGATATTTCCCTACTCATCATCGGAAACTTATTGTCGGTGGAATCAGTAGGAAAACGGGAAGAAGATGGTAAATCGGCCGCAAGCTCATCGGGGAATGAATGTTAAGAAACCCTTGAGAGTTGGATCTAAGAACCTTGCTAACGAACAAGACCCATAGAACTCAATCCCAAAAACCCCGAAAACAAGTATGGAATCAACCCAAGGAAAAGTTTTAGAACGGATTACCTTGATGATCAATATCAAGAGTAGAGAAAACTTGTTTCTAAACTCGTGATTCGAATCACTCCACAAGAGGTATGATCAACACCGCTTGAATGATCCTAAGATGCAAATTCTAAAGACACAAGAAATTGCACAAGAAATGGGAGATAAATCTCTCAACCAAGCTAATGAGAAAACTCACTTTTCATTCAACTTCCAATTGTGTTACAACAAGACATCTCAAGGCTATATATAGCCATCCTAACAAGCCATATGAAAAGTCTTAAGCAAATGAAAAGACTTGTAACTTACAAGAAATGAAAAGACTTGTAAATGAAAAGACATAACTTACGAGAAATGAAAAGACAAGCAAATGAAAAGGTTAAGAACATGGAAAGCCAACCAAAATAATTGCAATCCCGTCCATAATGAGGGATGTGAGTGTTTGACTTGGTTTTTGAATTGAATGAGTTGACTTTGACTTGTCTTGATGGAGTTGACTTTGACCTTGACCAAGTGGATTTTAACTTGCCAAAAAAACACTTAAAAATGCATAACTTGCACCAAATTGAAGTGCATAGTTCTAACTTCTTGCACATCTTCCTTTATTTCTCTTGTCGAGTTCAAGAACGCTTGGACACGAAGTAGCAAAGCTTGTTGAAGTTTCCTAGCTCTCGATCTTGTAATCGGTCCATGAGGCATAACAACGGTAGCTCCTTGGTTCATATCAATGAAGGTGCTTCATCACGATATATCTTCTTGAGGAAAGCACATGTGGCACGTTAAGTAACTAACAGAAGCTCATACTTGTGCCTAAGCTCATCATACTGCTCCCTAGTCACCACCCCTCGGGTCTCGGGATCCGTAGCGGTAATGGGAGAATCTTCCTCTAGAACAATGGAATACCCCCGAACTCTTCTTAGGGATGTGAACGGCTTCTTGGGCATCACAACATTGGCATCATCGGCCGCCACTCCTGCCTGCAAGCATAACTCAGTTATTAGTCCAGAAAAAACAAAAGGACCTACCATTTTCTCAGAGCAACTCCGAATCTCGTTCCTTATGAGCTCTCCAAAGTGGAACTCAATGCCCTTCATAAGGATGTACACCATCATCGCCCTGTTGCGCTTAATGGAGGAATCGTGAGAAGTGGGTATCAACCGGTTCTTCACCACATACATCCATACCGTCGCTTGCTCATTGATGTCAAGGGGCTTTAAGGAAAGCTTCCCCATGGTTGAGACGGTCCATGTCTTATGTGGTCTACAAATAAGTCTACGCGCCTCCTCCACTTGCTCGTCCGATGGATGCACCAAAATTTCATTACCTATGGCGTTAAAGACATCCAACAAACCATAGTTGATACGAATCCATTTGTGACCAATTACATATATCAAAGGAGCAATTATTACAAGAAAGGCAAGGAAGATTCAAGAGGCTTTCACACTGCACCTTCAAAAGCTTGTTAATGCACAAGAACCAACAAAGAGTTTTGAGCCCGAATTTATTCATAATGTTACTTCAACGAGTCAAGAAGAGAATGGAGCAAAGATGGCACGGGAAAAGTTGTCTATTTTGAGAGATGGCACGGAGGACAAAAAAAGTGTGCAGATTCGTGAACAGGTGCCTTTGCAGATTGCACCTCTTTGGAGTTTGTGAAGTCAAAAGTTGTCAAACCATATCCAAATGTGAAGCGCCTCATACAGCACATAGATATGACCATTTGAAGCATGACTACGTTTTCTGATCCGCATTTAAGTGTCTAGAATGATGTGCAATCAAGTTTTAATTTGCATGTCTTATTTTCTACAATTTGCATTAAGTAGTATTTTGAAAAACTTTTGGTGTTCTTATGTTGAACGACCATTTGGCCTATTTAAAGGCTTGTAATGCTCTTGTTATGGAGAACTTAAGATTAAAACATATTGAAATTCAAGAACTTTTGTTCCTTAACACTTTTGGTGTTGCTTCTTTCAAATCTTGCTTTAGGTTTGATGTTAAACCGATTCATTGGATTAGTCTCGATCAAGCTAATTCTGGAGTGAGTCGTCTTAGGATCTAGGAGTGACCATCGTAGATTCTAAGTCTGATCTAAGAGTGATTCATCTTCTAACCTTACTCTTGGTTGGAATCATTCGGTAAGTTAGTCGTTTTTGTGAATGTTTGCAAGGATCCTAGAAGGACCTCTAGCTTTGTAAACACGAGCAACCTTCGCGCTTATCATTTGGTATCAGAGCATTGGTCGACATCCTTTGGCCGGCTCTAGAGGTGAAATATCTTTACTTTATGTAATTTTATTTTTCTGTTATTTTCCTTTTTCGAAAGTAGTTTCTTACAAAGTGTAACAAGACATAACTTATCTTGAAATTCTTGTATTTTGCCCTCGGATCATTAGCAAACAAAAAAATTAGAAGCAAAAGAAAAAAAAGCAGAAGCAAAAGAAAGAAAAAACAGTAGCAAAAAGAAACAAAAACAGTAGCAAAAAGAAAGAAAACCGTAGAAAAAAAAAGCATTCCAAGATCCGAGGCACACGAAAAGTTCTTTTCATTATGTTGTGTTTTGTTTAAATTATCAAGTTTTTTATCCTAAGATTGAGTTGCTGTAGTCTTAGTTTGTGAGAGTTGATCATTGAATTAGTTATATCAAGCTTTAAGCAAGATTGCACCAAAATTTAAGCCAACCCTTACATCTTTGACCTAGTACCAAAAGCCTACCCTCGAGTGATAAACACGAGTGTCCTTGAGTGAAATCCTAGTGAGACGAGTGGAAAGGTCCTTATTTTGTTATTTTATTTTTCTAACAAAATGTCACAGGGAGTACCGCAAGATCCTACTATGGCCATTCTTCAATCAATTCAAGGTATGGTGGAAATGATGAGGGAAGATAGGCAGGAAAGAAGGGTGCAACAACGAAGAGAAGAACGAGTCTTACAGGAAGATGAAGGTATGTTTGACTTCGATGTACAAAAAGAACAAGTTGGGAGTAGAGGAAGGAATAACTTTGCCAACATTATGCAACCGAGGAGATGGGAAAGAGTAAATGAAAAGAGAGATGGTGGAGCTAAACTCAAAATTCCACCATTTAGTGGAACGGCGGACCCCGATGCTTACTTGCGATGGGAAAGGAAGATAGAACGTGTATTTCATTGCTCTACATATAGTGAAAATAAGAAGATGAGACTTGTCATTGCCGAATTCATTAATCATGCTAATGAATGGTATCAACATCTCAAATCCGAGAAAAGAAGGAAAGATGAGGATCAAATAGAAACTTGGGAAAAACTCAAAGAAGCCATGAGAATGAGGTATGCTCCCAAACATTATAAAAATGATTTGAAAACTAAACTGCAAGCTTTGAGGCAGGGAACAAAAAGTGTTGATGAGTATTATCAAGAGATGGTGATTTTAATGGAAAAAGCACACATTCGAGAAGAAGAGGAAGAAACCATGTCTAGATTCCTTGGAGGTTTGAATCTGGAAATTGTTCATCATATTGATAGAAATCAACCACCTTACTTGGAAGATATGTATCACCATGCTATCAAAATTGAAGATCAATTGAGGAAAGAAGAGGAGCATTCCAAATGGAATGAATTCATGCAACCAAAAAGGAAGTTTGGTGCTGTCAAAAGAGTGAAGGCCGAGAGCTCCAATGCTGATATGAACCAAGGAGCTACCGTTGTTATGCCTCATGGACCGATTACAAGATCGAGAGCTAGGAAACTTCAACAAGCTTTGCTACTTCGTGTCCAAGCGTTCTTGAACTCGACAAGAGAAATAAAGGAAGATGTGCAAGAAGTTAGAACTATGCACTTCAATTTGGTGCAAGTTATGCATTTTTAAGTGTTTTTATGGCAAGTTAAAGTCCACTTGGTCAAGGTCAAAGTCAACTCCATCAAGACAAGTCAAAGTCAACTCATTCAATTCAAAAACCAAGTCAAACACTCACATCCCTCATTATGGACGGGATTGCAATTATTTTGGTTGGCTTTCCATGTTCTTAACCTTTTCATTTGCTTGTCTTTTCATTTCTCGTAAGTTATGTCTTTTCATTTACAAGTCTTTTCATTTCTTGTAAGTTACAAGTCTTTTCATTTGCTTAAGACTTTTCATATGGCTTGTTAGGATGGCTATATATAGCCTTGAGATGTCTTGTTGTAACACAATTGAAGTTGAATGAAAAGTGAGTTTTCTCATTAGCTTGGTTGAGAGATTTATCTCCCATTTCTTGTGCAATTTCTTGTGTCTTTAGAATTTGCATCTTAGGATCATTCAAGCGGTGTTGATCATACCTCTTGTGGAGTGATTCGAATCACGAGTTTAGAAACAAGTTTTCTCTACTCTTGATATTGATCATCAAGGTAATCCGTTCTAAAACTTTTCCTTGGGTTGATTCCATACTTGTTTTCGGGGTTTTTGGGATTGAGTTCTATGGGTCTTGTTCGTTAGCAAGGTTCTTAGATCCAACTCTCAAGGGTTTCTTAACATTTTGGTATCAGAGCATTAGGCTCTTTGATCGGATATATGTTTCCTTGCATTTATCTCTTTGAATTCTGTGTTCCTTGCTTATGTTTTATTATATCTAAGCATATGCATTCTGTCAAAAAAATTACAAAAAAAAAAGTATCAATTCCATTCATCTTTTCCAATTTTCGTCTTCTGCATTATTATAGATCTGGATCTTATCTACAAATCTGTCTTCTTTGAAGTCTTATGATTCGACTTTCTTAGTGGTGAAATTCGTGCACTTTGCTGATTGATTATAAAAAAAAAAAAAAAAAAAAAAAACTGAACGTGAAAGCATTTATTGTTAGCATTATTGTGCTTTTGCTGATCCATAACTGAAAAAAAAAAACGAAAGAAAGAAGAAAAAAAAACATAGAAGACCCCATTTGTCATTACTTCTTTGTGTAGCCTTGCATTGAAACTCATGCTACTTCCTTGTTGCTTAATTCCCAACCATCTTTATCTTTAACTCTACTTTCGTTTCTTTCTAGCTTCCATTATAACTCTGTCCATTATTTTTTTTCTTAACTTGTTTCTTTGTTGTTATTCGGGTTACTCCCAAAATCACACTCTTGTTTGAGTTCTTATGTGCTGTCTAAACCACTTGAAATGCACATAGCTTTTAACTTTGCTAGACTCACTTACCGATTTGTTTGAAGTGCATAAGAGTGTACTAAGTTGTGAGGGAGAGATTGTAAGGGAGCGATACATTATTTTGAGTGTTGAGGGTTAAACACGAGTGAACTTCACTAACGAGTGAATTAGTGAGGGAGTGCTTGTGAGGTCCATTTCTTGTCACTCTATTTTGTTTTTACAGCATGGCTAATCTTGGAGATGAAGGCAATATTTCTGATGCCCGGAGGAGAGAGGCGCTAGAAGGAACTGTTGAACGAATGATTCGTAGCATGGAGGCATTGACAGAACGGATAGGAAGGTTGGAGACTCAAAACCAAGCTCAGGAGAGAGTTCCACCACCTCCACCACCACGTGTTATGGATGAGGATGAGTATGAAGGTGATGGATCCGATCATTGGGAGGACGATCAGGCTACAGTTTTAGCGGGTCCAAGAGGGGGTGATAGACACGTTGGTCGTGGCTTAGATCGAGGGAGAGGCCGGGGAAGAGGCTATCATAATTTCCAAAGAGCCCCACGAGCGAATGCTCAAGTTGATCGAAACTTGGGAAACATCAAATTAAAACTTCCGAAGTTCTATGGTAAGACTGATCCGGAAGCGTACATTCAATGGGAGAAAGAAGTGGAGTTCGTGTTTGATTGCCATAATTTCAGTGAAGAAAAGAAGGTACGACTATGTCTTGCTCAATTCAAAGATTATGCAGTAACATGGTGGGACAAATTAATGTCAATTAGGAGACGAAACCTTGAGGCGCCAATCGATTCATGGTATGAGTTCAAGGAGTTGTTGAGGAGGCGATTTGTTCCTAGACATTTCCACAGGGACACAGCGCAAAAGCTCCAAGTGTTGAGACAAGGTAGTAAGTCTGTGGAGGACTATTACAAGGAGATGGATACGTTGATGAATCGGCTGGATCTTGAAGAGGACATGGAGAATCTCATGGCACGGTTTCTTAATGGCTTAAACAAGGAGATTGCGGATAAGGTTGACCTACAACCTTACTTTAACATCGAAGAGATGTTGCACCTTGCCATCAAAATTGAGAAGCAGCTCCAAAGGCGATCTCAAAGGTATTCTACTAAGCCCTTTTCCCATTCATCTTCTACATGGAAAACGGATAGTAAGAGTGCTGATTCTAAACTTAGAAATCGAGAGGCATATGAGAAACCAAAAGAAAAGTTTGAGAAAGGAGAGAGTTCCAAGAAGGGGAAAGAGAAAGTTGATGAACCTAATGTGAGGAATCGGGATATTAAATGCTGGAAATGTCAAGGAGTAGGACATTACAGTCGAGACTGCCCTAATAGAAGAACTATGATAATTAGAGAAGGAGAGTTTGTAACAGAAGATGAGAAGGAAGATGAGGTAGAAGAGGACGACAATGGTGAATGTGAAAGTGAGGAGTATAGTGAAGAGGACCCTACACATATGTCCTTAGTCACTAGGAGAGCTCTCAGTACTCAAATTAAGGAGGATGGCCTAGACCAACGAGAGAACTTATTTCACACTAGGTGTCTTGTCCAAACTGTGCCTTGTAGTGTGATTATTGATAGTGGTAGTTGTACCAACGTTGTAAGTTCTATTCTGGTCAAGAGGCTTAACTTAGAGACAAAACCACATCCTAGACCATATAAACTTCAATGGTTGAGTGATTGTGGGGAGGTAAAGGTGAGTAGACAAGCTCTTGTTTCTTTTGCTATTGGAAAATATGTTGATGATGTTTTGTGTGATGTTGTACCTATGCATGCCGGGGATATATTGTTGGGTAGACCTTGGCAATTTGACCGTCGGGTAATGTATGATGGGTATGCCAATCGCTATTCTTTTACTCATCATGGAAGAAAAACTACTCTTGTACCTTTGTCACCAAAAGATGTGCATGTTGATCAATGCAAACTTGAAAAGAAGAGGCAAGAGGCTGATGCAAAAGCAAAAAGTGAAAAAGAAACAAAAGAAAATGAGTTGAGAGAAAAAAAAAGTTTGAGTGAAAAGCAAGGGAGTAGCAATCAGCCTAGTGGGAAAAATGAGAGAAAAGCCAAAACGGTGAGCTTGTATGCTAGTTCAAGTGAGGTTAGGAATGTTTTAATGGCGAAACGGACTGTTCTTGTACTTTTGTACAAAGGGTCTTGTTTTCTTACTAACGAGCTTAACACCTCCTTGCCTAGTATTTTTGTTTCTCTTTTACAGGAATTTGAGGACTTGTTTCCCGAGGAGATGCCCAAGGAATTGCCACCACTTCGTGGCATCGAGCATAAGATTGACTTCATTCCAGGTGCTACCATACCTAACCGACCAGCTTATAGGACTAATCCTACTGAAGCCAAAGAAATTCAAAGGCAAGTGGATGAATTGTTAGCTCATGGGTATGTACGCGAAAGTCTTAGTCCTTGTAGTGTGCCTGTTATTTTAGTGCCTAAAAAAGATGGAACTTGGAGAATGTGTGTAGACTGTAGGGCCATTAATAAGATCACTGTTAAATATCGTCATCCTATTCCTAGGTTAGATGATATGTTAGATGAATTGCATGGCTGTAGTCTCTTTACTAAGATTGATTTGAAATCTGGGTATCATCAAATTCGTATGAATGTTGGAGATGAATGGAAAACTGCATTTAAGACCAAATATGGATTGTATGAGTGGCTTGTTATGCCTTTTGGTTTAACTAATGCTCCTAGTACTTTCATGAGGTTGATGAACCATGTATTGCGTGAATATTTGGGAAAATTTGTGGTTGTTTATTTTGATGATATACTTGTGTATTCGAAGTCTTTGGAAGATCATTTAATGCATGTGCGTGCTGTTCTGACTACACTTAGAAACGAGAAATTGTATGCTAACCTAAAGAAATGTAATTTTTGCATGGAAAGGGTTAATTTTCTTGGTTTCATTGTGTCTAGTCGAGGAGTTGAGGTGGATAGTGAGAAAGTTAAGGCTATTAGCGAATGGCCAACTCCCACGAATGTTGGGGAGGTTCGAAGTTTTCATGGGCTAGCTAGCTTTTATCGGCGTTTTATTAAGGACTTTAGCACCCTAGCTTCACCTCTAAATGAATTGGTAAAGAAAAATGTTCCTTTTGTTTGGGGTACATCCCAAGAGCATGCTTTTAATGTTTTAAAGGATAAGTTGTGCAATGCTCCTCTACTTGCTTTACCGAACTTTGATTTGACTTTTGAAATTGAATGTGATGCAAGTGGGATTGGAATTGGGGCTGTACTAATGCAAAACCATAAGCCACTAATGTTCTTTAGTGAAAAGTTGAGTGGTGCTTCTTTGCGGTACCCAACTTATGACAAAGAACTTTATGCTTTGGTACGAGCTTTGCACACTTGGCAGCATTATCTTTGGCCAAAGGAGTTCGTCATTCATACGGATCATGAGGGCCTAAAGCACTTGAGAGGGCAAAGCAAACTGAATCGCAGACATGCCAAGTGGTTGGAGTTTATAGAGACATTTCCATATGTGATTAAGTATAAACAAGGTAAGGAGAACATTGTTGCAGATGCTTTATCACGAAGGTATGCTCTCTTTAATACTTTGAATGCTAAGATTTTAGGATTTGAACATCTCAAGTCCTTGTATCTAGATGATGTGTTCTTTGCTCCTTTTGTTGAATCGTGTGAAAAAGGACTTGTTGTTGATGATTACATGTTGTTTGAAGGATTTTTGTTTCGAAAAGGAAAACTTTGCATTCCATCTTGTTCAATTCGTGAATTGCTTGTAAAGGAAGCTCATGGGGGTGGTTTAATGGCTCATTTTGGTGTTTCTAAAACTTATGATATGCTTGCTGAACATTTTTATTGGCCTAAGATGAAGCATGATGTGCATAAAGTGTGTAAGCATTGTATTGCATGCAAACAAGCTAAGTCTAGGTTACAACCACATGGTTTATATTCACCTTTGCCTGTTCCTACTACTCCTTGGGTTGATATTTCTATGGATTTTGTCCTTGGTTTACCAAGAACTCGGAAGGGTAGGGATAGTATATTTGTAGTGGTTGATAGGTTTAGCAAGATGGCGCATTTCATACCATGCCATAAAACCGATGATGCTAAATTGATTGCTGATTTGTTTTTTAGGGAAGTTGTTCGTTTGCATGGCATTCCTAGAACTATTGTTAGTGATCGCGATGTAAAATTTTTAAGTCATTTTTGGCGTGTGTTATGGGGAAAGTTGGGAACCAAACTTGTTTATTCTACTACTTGTCATCCCCAAACTGATGGACAAACTGAGGTAGTAAATAGGACAATGGTTACCATGCTTCGAGCAATCATAGATAAAAATCTTAAAACTTGGGAGGATTGTTTGCCATTAATTGAATTTGCATATAATAGGGCTGTCCATTGTACTACTAAATGCACACCGTTTGAAATTGTATATGGTTTCAATCCTATCTCCCCACTTGATTTGTTGCCTATGCCTCCTAATGAATTTGTGAGTTATGATGCTAGCACAAAGGTTGATCTTGTCCATAGGCTACATAAAGAAGTTAAGGAAAGGATTGAGAAGCAAAACACTAAGGTTGCTTCCCGCATCAATAAAGGACGCAAGCTCCTTGTTTTCCAGTTAGGGGATTGGGTTTGGGTACATTTTCGAAAGGAACGGTTTCCAACTCAACGAAGGTCTAAGTTGCTACCACGAGGCGATGGTCCTTTTCAAGTCCTTGAACGGATCAATGATAATGCTTATAAGATTGATTTGCCAGGTAAGTATGGAGTGAGTGCTACCTTTAATGTTTCTGATTTGTCTCCTTTTGATGTAGTTGATGACTTCGATTCGAGGACGAATCCTTCTGAAGATGGGGAGGATGATATGAACCAAGGAGCTACCGTTGTTATGCCTCATGGACCGATTACAAGATCGAGAGCTAGGAAACTTCAACAAGCTTTGCTACTTCGTGTCCAAGCGTTCTTGAACTCGACAAGAGAAATAAAGGAAGATGTGCAAGAAGTTAGAACTATGCACTTCAATTTGGTGCAAGTTATGCATTTTTAAGTGTTTTTATGGCAAGTTAAAGTCCACTTGGTCAAGGTCAAAGTCAACTCCATCAAGACAAGTCAAAGTCAACTCATTCAATTCAAAAACCAAGTCAAACACTCACATCCCTCATTATGGACGGGATTGCAATTATTTTGGTTGGCTTTCCATGTTCTTAACCTTTTCATTTGCTTGTCTTTTCATTTCTCGTAAGTTATGTCTTTTCATTTACAAGTCTTTTCATTTCTTGTAAGTTACAAGTCTTTTCATTTGCTTAAGACTTTTCATATGGCTTGTTAGGATGGCTATATATAGCCTTGAGATGTCTTGTTGTAACACAATTTGAAGTTGAATGAAAAGTGAGTTTTCTCATTAGCTTGGTTGAGAGATTTATCTCCCATTTCTTGTGCAATTTCTTGTGTCTTTAGAATTTGCATCTTAGGATCATTCAAGCGGTGTTGATCATACCTCTTGTGGAGTGATTCGAATCACGAGTTTAGAAACAAGTTTTCTCTACTCTTGATATTGATCATCAAGGTAATCCGTTCTAAAACTTTTCCTTGGGTTGATTCCATACTTGTTTTCGGGGTTTTTGGGATTGAGTTCTATGGGTCTTGTTCGTTAGCAAGGTTCTTAGATCCAACTCTCAAGGGTTTCTTAACAAATGCCAAAAACAATGAAGTTCCAAAGGAGGTAAGGGAGAAGACTAATTCTCTTACATGTTGGAAGTGCAAAGGGTTTGGACACATGAGCAAAGAATGTGTCAATAAAGAAGTCATGGTGATAAGAAATGGTGTTGTTGATTCAAATGATGCTTGTGAGAAATATGATGCAAAATTTGAGGAAGATTCTAAAGCACATGTTGATGAATTTATTGAACAAGATCGCAAAGATTCTGATTTTGATAAAAGTGAGTTCAAAGAAAAGAGAGAAAGAGAAGAGTTAAGAGAAAGGAATTCAAAGGAGAAAGAAGAGGAAAATAGCAAGATCCAATCCATTTGTCAATATAAGTCAAATCTTATAGCATTGTTGCATAAGGACCCTTACTATCAAGCTCACATATTTTATCCTAGTCTTTCTACTTTTCTAAGATTTTTGCAGGAAGTTCCAACTTTTCAATTCAAGCATGATCGAATACAAGAAACAAAGGAAGCTATAAAGGAGCCAAGAAGAGTTATCCTATCATCTTCTCATGATCTTGAGATTGTCTTACAAGGTAAGTATAAAATATATCTTGATTTTAAAGATACTAACTTGCTTCCTTATTGTGTAGGTAACCATGGACATAAGAAACCTAAGGTGAAAGGCATTGTGGAAAACTACTTATCCAAAAATTTGTATAAAGAATTCCATGGTCGAGAAAGCAGAATGTTATGTTGGAGAATGCAAATGCAAAGTACCAAGTGGAGGAAAAATAAATTCGAGCACAATTTCAACAAACCAAGTGATTGGGTTTGGAAGCACTTTTGGAAGGAACGAAGAATTTGTCCAAGTCCAAACATAAGAAGACTAAGAAGGATGATATTACATGAAGACTTAAAGATTGCACTTCAAGGAAGTCAAAAAGTGGTGTTAACTCAAAGAAGGCAAACAAGAAAGGACCATAGAAATTTTCAAGAAGAAAGAAGTGACATGTCCAACGAAGAAAATCATAAATCTTCAAGCTCCAATATACAACTCACAAGGTAAGGAACAAGTTGTTAAGGCTTATCATTGGACTAACTTGATTCGTTTTGATGAAGGAAATGAAAACCTTGATTTGAGGACAAATCCTTTTAAAGAAAGGGGGGATGATACGAATCCATTTGTGACCAATTACATATATCAAAGGAGCAATTATTACAAGAAAGGCAAGGAAGATTCAAGAGGCTTTCACACTGCACCTTCAAAAGCTTGTTAATGCACAAGAACCAACAAAGAGTTTTGAGCCCGAATTTATTCATAATGTTACTTCAACGAGTCAAGAAGAGAATGGAGCAAAGATGGCACGGGAAAAGTTGTCTATTTTGAGAGATGGCACGGAGGACAAAAAAAGTGTGTAGATTCGTGAACAGGTGCCTTTGCAGATTGCACCTCTTTGGAGTTTGTGAAGTCAAAAGTTGTCAAACCATATCCAAATGTGAAGCGCCTCATACAGCACATAGATACGACCATTTGAAGCATGACTACGTTTTCTGATCCGCATTTAAGTGTCTAGAATGATGTGCAATCAAGTTTTAATTTGCATGTCTTATTTTCTACAATTTGCATTAAGTAGTATTTTGAAAAACTTTTGGTGTTCTTATGTTGAACGACCATTTGGCCTATTTAAAGGCTTGTAATGCTCTTGTTATGGAGAACTTAAGATTAAAACATATTGAAATTCAAGAACTTTTGTTCCTTAACACTTTTGGTGTTGCTTCTTTCAAATCTTGCTTTAGGTTTGATGTTAAACCGATTCATTGGATTAGTCTCGATCAAGCTAATTCTGGAGTGAGTCGTCTTAGGATCTAGGAGTGACCATCGTAGATTCTAAGTCTGATCTAAGAGTGATTCATCTTCTAACCTTACTCTTGGTTGGAATCATTCGGTAAGTTAGTCGTTTTTGTGAATGTTTGCAAGGATCCTAGAAGGACCTCTAGCTTTGTAAACACGAGCAACCTTCGCGCTTATCTATAGTGAGTATTAATAATGGAAGGCGAGAATTTTACCACTTTACCCCGTACTCTCACTACATCCCCTCGGTTTGGGTTGATGGCAGTGTAAAACTCTTTCACCAAGGCCTCTGATACACATGTAGTTGGGGCAAACAACGCCTCTTAACCATTCTCCACAAGCCTTCTCCTAACATATTCCGGCACCGGCTCTTGGGCCTCATCAAAACCTCTCTCAAGGAGGATTATCACGTGTTGTGAAGGTAGGCCTCCTCACCTCTAATCTCACCCTTTTTACTCTTGATGGTGTGTGTTCGGTAGAATCGGGCTCCTCTTCGTTGGCCTCCTCAAGTGGCTCTTCTGCCCCTCTTTGCACCCTAGCCCTTTTGGCTTTTTTAGATGGACCAGCCTCAGCTTCTTTTTGGGTAGCCAAACGTGCTACAGCGGCGCGGGTCCTAGGCCTAGAAATTGCGCCAGGCGCAATTTCTACCACTTTTTTCTTCTTTGCGTTTTCTTTACCACTTTGGTCAAACTCACCTCCTCATCTGAAGTCTCTGTAGTAGCAACAAAGTTTGGGTCAGAAACATTCAAACTCGACAAGGAATGGGTCTTACCTTGTGAAGAAGAGGAAGATGATTCTGCCATGGCCTCACTAGGAACATCCACAGGACCGGATGTTCCTTTTTGCTCTTTTTCAGGGGGCTCCTCATCAACTTGCTGAGATTCGTGGACCGGAGTTCGTACTCTCACTTCATATTGCGAGATATCGTCATTGTCTTCCTCGTCCTCAAACTCATCTCCATGCACTTCTTGGGGTAATTGTTCAAAATCTTCATCTTCTCTATCAACGTTCAATTGTTCTTGTGCTGACCCACTTTTTCCATCATCCTCCAATGGGTCTTCTCCCGTTGCTTCATTCAACGCCACCAAAATTTTGGCAATTTTCGGCGTTTTCCTTTCCTGTTCTAAATCATCAAAAACTATGGGTTTTTAATCAAGATAGGATCTGGAAAAGATGGAGACAAAATACCTTGTAGATTTATATTCAATAAAGTTATGTTTTCATATTCAATCAATTTGTTGTTGAATTTATATCATTTCATTGTTGATAAGACTTGATTAAAGGCTAAAAAGAGTAGTTTTACATGCTTAGTTGGGAGTTAATTATGATGAAAAATGTATGTTAATGCATATAATTCATGGAAAATGTGCATATTTCATTATTAAGGACTTAGGCAAGTAGTTAGAAGCAAATAGAGGCTAATTGATGGAAATTTGTTTATTTTGTGAGGAAAATTGGAAATTGATCACTGCAATGCGTCAGGCACATCGCACGCCAAGTATTTCCAGATTATTAGAAGGATGCGCCAGCCAATTGTTTTGGAACTTCCAGCTTCGCAATGCAGCAGCCACATTTGATGCATAGATTGTCAAAACGGGAATAACAACTTTTTGGTCCAAGATTCAGCTTGACTCCTAAAATCTCTACAAAGAGTGGTTGCCAACTTCCCTTGAATTTCTCAAATACTTGTTACATCCATGGCCTAAAAAGGAGCCTCCAAGCATCATTTGTACACATCTCATTTTCCATGCTTTGCTTTTGCTTTCTAATTCTTGTCAAGTTTAACTTCTACGCTTGAATTCCAGTTTTAAGTTTTCTTCTTCTTTATTGTTTTAAAATTGTTTTTTGTTTATTTTTCTATTTGTTCTAAGTTTGTACTTTTCTTTCCATTTCAATGAAAAATGCATCACTTTGTTACTTTCTCTTGTTTTGTCGTTTATTTTACTTCCATGAGTAGCTAAATTATTTCTTTAACCCTCCTACGAATGATTTAGTTCTTATCACTATAAATTACATCTATTAGTGAGCACGGCGTATTACGCTCTCTTTGCTTATCTTGATTGATACAATTTATCCAGTTGATTTTTCTTGTTGGCCACTTGTTTAAATCACATTAGTTTGAATTTAATTCTGAAAAGGTTAGAGTCAAACGATCAAGGTAAAACAGGAAGTTACTTAGAAATAAGAACTAAAACAAGATCCTAGACATAGGCTCTCTTACCCGTTAAACGTAAGTTGACACTTGACTTATTTAGGATTCTAGGGTTGCATAGACATATGTAAACACTAGCCTAAGCTTCTAAACAAACCAAAAGCGGTATGGAATAGGAGTTGAACCAGTTTGCATAAATTGAGTTTAATTACGAGCACATTTGGTAGGTGTAATTCATCATTTTAGAACTAAACAGTAGTAGGGGGGTTGGCCTTCTAAATTCTATTATTTTCGTGTGCTTTTCGTGTTCAACCAATCTCACCAATTTTTATCACAATTCTGATTGTTCATTTCAACAGTTTGTAAAATCAATTTTAAAAGAAAACTAGTCCTTGTGGAGACGAACTTGGAATATTTCCAGATTATTACTTGTGACAGTGTGCACTTGCACTTAACCTCTAGTTATTAAAGCTGAGGTGCAACAATTGTCCAAATCCAATAAACAAAATATCAAATGTTATTAGCATGTTACTGAGACGGTATATATACTGGGGATATATTTGATATACCCACGATATACAAGTGGATAATGTCCCGGGAATAACCTAAAGGGTCTATAGTATATGAAGGTTAGGTACCTTATCCTGACAACACTATGGATATAGCCCACTTTGTAAATATTACAAACGACCTGATCCAGGTCGTTCGTGTGGATATGTGAGTGTGGGGGTATCCTATATAATTAGTTTGTGTAAGACCGAACCGTGAAACAGCCAATCATTAGATGTAACACCGTTGACTAATAGATTGTTATTTCATAGGATGGCCAGGCAACTCATTCTAAATCCTAAGTGAGTTATGGACTTCTGCCTGTGAGGGCTCGTTCTTTGCTCTATATGGGTGAGAGCGGCCCAAGTCGCCATCTCAACATTCCCACCATTTTGGGGAAGAGACGGAGTGGGGAGTTGGGAACATAATTTTACAAGATGGAATTCACTTCTCCTTAACTTTAGGGGAGTAGATGCGTGTTCCCTTTGGTGCTGACTTTAGGACTTGAACCCACCCTCTCACTGGCTCGAGTGGGACTTTTGGTTATTGGTCGGACCATAACCGGGTTTGTTTATTAGAGGAGCATAGATATTTAAGGAGCAAGATGTAACTCAAGGGTAAAACGGTAATTTGACCCAACTTGAGTTATGAGCAATCGTGAAGGATTGACTTGTCATTAGTGGTCGTATATCCTGGACACGAAAATATTATGTAGTGAGAAAAGTGCAGCTACAGGTTTTTAGTGGAGTAACTTGTAGCTAACATATGTTGATTAAAGTGGTTAATGAGTTTTGCCAGTTAATCTCGTAACATTGGAGCTTCTGATTTACAAATCTATTAGGTCTCATTGTTAGCTCGTCCAGGTAATAAGAACATTATATCTTGGAATAAATTTGAATTGTTAAAATTTAATTAAAGGAAATTTGAGTTAAATGTATATGACACAAATTAATATAATATATGATGATACATTATAGCACTATATATTACGAGAGAATAATATGAATTGGATTCATATTAAAACTATACGTTAAAATTGTGAATCAAATTAGTATAAAATGCTATAGGTCATGAAGGATATGTATATTTGACTATGATTCAAATACGCTATAGGTCCTGAAGGATATGTATATTTGACTATGATTCAAATATTAATTGATTTAATTAGATGTGATTTAATTAAATTATGTTTATTTAATTAATTAATTAATTATTAATTAGTTATAAATAGTTTATATTTAGTTAATTATTAAATTTAATTTAAAATAAATAAATATATATATAAATATATATATTAAATTTGTTAATTATGTTATTTAACATAGTTAACAAACATACCACTCCCCAACATTTTTCAAACATACCACTCCCCAGCATTTTTGCTGAGGAGTGGTGAGGTGGGAAGTAGGAGGTTACTCAATTTCTCTCTCTTCCCTCTCCCCTTTAAAACACAGAGTTTTTCTCTGTGTTGGGATTGGTTGTGGTTTCACACGGAAAATTGTACAGCAAACACAAGATCTCTCTCCCATTATGTTACAAAGTCCATCATTTCCTTGTATTTTTCTTCCCAAGAAGAAAGACCCCACAATCTGGGTTCTTGTTGCTATAGATATAGCAAGGTTGCTTCATGGTGGTGTTCATTCGTGCGTTCGTGTTCGTTTGTTTATGCCGAATCAAAATTTGTGCTCAAGGAAGAAAATTTACCAACGGTGATATGAACCAAGAAGCTACCTTTGTTATGCCTCATGGACCGATTACAAGATCGAGAGCTAGGAAACTTCAACAAGCTTTGCTACTTCGTGTCCAAGCGTTCTTGAACTCGACAAGAGAAAAAAAGGAAGATGTGCAAGAAGTTGGAACTATGCACTTCAATTTGGTGCAAGTTATGCATTTTTAAGTGTTTTTAAGGCAAGTCAAAGTCCACTTGGTCAAGGTCAAAGTCAACTCCATCAAGACAAGTCAAAGTCAACTCATTCAATTCAAAAACCAAGTCAAACACTCACATCCATCATTATGGACGAGATTGCACTTATTTTGGTTGGCTTTCCATGTTCTTGACCTTTTCATTTCTTGTAAGTTATGTCTTTTCATTTACAAGTATTTTCATTTCTTGTAAGTTACAAGTCTTTTCATTTGCTTAAGACTTTTCATATGGCTTGCTAGGATGGCTATATATAGCCTTGAGATGTCTTGTTGTAAACACAATTTTGAAGTTGAATGAAAAGTGAGTTTTCTCATTAGCTTGGTTGAGAGATTTATCTCCCATTTCTTGTGCAATTTCTTGTGTCTTTAGAATTTGCATGTTAGGATCATTCAAGCGGTGTTGATCATACCTTTTGTGGAGTGATTCGAATCACGAGTTTAGAAACAAGTTTTCTCTACTCTTGATATTGATCATCAAGGTAATCAACACCGCTTGAATGGGTGCAAGTGAGGATGCTCCCTCATTCTCGTACTTGTGAAAAGTTTTAGTCCTTGTCTCCACCTCGTTCTTTGTATCAAGAGATGTTCTCGAGAAAATTATCAGTTTTATAATTGTTTTTAATTATTTTTAGAATTTAAGTATAAAAAGTGTCATAAATATACATTAATTATTTAAAAAATGGAATCGGGGACGGGGATGGGATCGGGACATGCATTTCCTATTTTTGGGGTCCGACCATGCATAAATTTTTGTCATCCCCCTAATGTAGAGATACGAAAATACAAGTTTAGAGAGATGTAGATAAACTTTTGCAATATAACTTTTATAGAGATAAATAAAATGATTTATAAAAAAAAAAATAGTGAAAGAAAAGTTAAAAAACGAAAAGAGAAAATTTTAGAGGAAAAAAAAAAGTAAAGTCGAGAGGAAAAGGTATGTTAAAGAAAAAAAGAAATTATAAAGAGAGTGAAAAATTAGAGATAAAAACAAGATTCAAAATATAATTTTTAGAGAAAATGAATAAATACAGAGATAAATAAAAGTTACAGTAAAAGAAAATTAAACGATAAAATAAGATATAACTTTGAGAGGAAAAAATAGATTATGAAGAAATAAAAGATATAAAAGACGAAATTTTAGGGAGAAAAAAAATAGGAAAAATATTAATTCTTTAGAGAGAGAAATGAAACTGATCTGTTAGAAAAAAATAAAAAATACAAATACGAAAAAAATTTGAAGAGAGACAAATGCTAATAAATATTCAAAATATGAAAATTTGAGAGAGAGAAAAATAAATTTTGTAGAGAGAGATTTAGGAAAAAAATTTGTTAGAGTGAGAAATATATTTTATAGAGATAAATATGAGAAAGACAAAAAAAAATTGAGTATTAGAAGAAAAAATCAGATTTTGAAAAACAAAAACCTATTTTTGAAAACTACTTTTTTTTGTTTTTTAATTTTATGTAAAATTTCAAAATGATTTTTGAAAAACAAAAAATTGAATGGGTTATCAAACAACCCTATTTTCAAAAAACTAAAAACCAAAAATAAAAAACCAAAAACAAAATGGTTAACAGGTCCTTAAATTCTTGGATTTCCTAATTTGGTGTTCTAATTTTGAGTAAATTATAATTAAGTTAAATTTCATTGGATTTCGATAAATTAAGTTTTAGAATTTTTGAGAGAAGATTTTATTTAAAGATGAATTCAAAGTTTTTAAAATTTAATGTTTCCTTTTTAGATTTTTGTTATCGTGACTTTAAAAATATAGGTTAATCTCTTAATGTATTTTTTCCAAATTCTTTAAAGTGAGATTTCTTTTAACAAAAAAGATTATGATTTATCCTTCTTGTTTAAGGTATCTAATCCTTTCTTTTGGGTTAATTTGGGAAAAAGAAATAAAACAAAGGGAAACCTTTTAAATCCCATGTTTTTCTTCTCATTCCCCCCCCCCCCTTTGGGCAGCCACTAGTCCCTCCTCCAGCCACCTCAAACAGTACCAGTGGTAAATTTTCCACAGTGGCACACAGCTAACTGCAGCAACCCATGAAGCTGAGTGGCGGCGTAGCTCCATGAACAACGGATTTCCTACTGTAGCGGCTTGTGACGATGTTTTCCGGTGAGGCCACTTCGTTTGCCGGCGACATCTCCTCCTTGTAATGAGGACGCGATGTCCCCAGCGAACACCCAGAGTAGTAGAAAGTCACGAGCCCCGTCAGCACTGCCTGAGTTATGCAGCAATTTTGATGTTGACTCCTCCTATTGCGCATCGACCTCTGTGTGGCTCCCTCTGGTGGCATCGTCTTCAGATCCGACGACCATGTCTCATGGAGCAACAGCAGCAGTAACTACAAACAGCCCAGATCCGGTGACTTCGCAGCCTGATATTCGTTATGACGACATTCGGTGTTGATCCACTCTTCTTTGAAGCAAAATCCGTGATTCCCAACCCCTACAGCATCGATTCGACATTGACCCACCCTATTCAGACCAAAATTAGTGTTGTCCACCCCCTCCCGACTTCAAACTAGGAAGCCTGAACCCCTTCGACGTTGTTTATGCGATGTCAACCCTCTTCGGAAGTGGCCCAACCATGACCCAAGTGATTCGACGTGGGTTGTAGGTAACGAATGACCCAAACTTAGTTTCGATGCAAATTAAGTGTTTCTAAAATGAACTCTAACCCAAGTTTGGTTGCTTTTGGATTTAGGAAACGCTTCGATGAGCTTAGCAGCGCATTAGGACTTTGATTTACATTCTTGTTACTATTAATATTGGTAGTGGATGATAAATTATGTGTGCTTGCAAGCTTGTGTTCCCGAAGGTATCTAATGTATTCATTTCTAATAGGGATATGTTTAGTTGGATATGATGTATATAGTATTGTTTGGTATAATTGGATTGTTGACGTTCTTTGAATGGATGTGCTTATAAGCTTTGATTGTCTTGTTTGAATCGTGTTGGCGTTTTTGTGGTTTAATGTCTAGAATGATCCTTTGAAAACTTGATGTTTAGACTATAAAGTTTATTTGGAACATAGATGCTGGATTTCTTTGTTTTCTGAAGCATGCTAAATGTTGAGAAACAAATATGAATGTGTTGCTAAATTGTTGTAAGTTGAAAGGAGCTATGTATGTATTGGGTATATTGCATAATGGAATATTGAGTGATGTTTCATGCTTGAGGCATGGCATAGAAGGCATGCTGCAGGACTTGTGTGTAAGAGTTGTTCTGTTGAAGTGAATGGGTGAGTATCGGGGCCAGGGGTCGATACATCACTAGTTGTGTATCGAGGCTTTAGATAAAAATGGTCGTTGATCGATACATCGAGTTTTGGATAAGATGAGTGTCGAGCCCTCAGGTCAAATGGTCGGGGGTCGATGCAATGAGTTTAATTAGTATGCAAGTATTGAGGCCTTGGGGAGAAACGGTCAAGGGGTAATACGTTGCGAAGTCATCGAGGACTTGGGTAAAATGGTTAAGACTCGATGCAACAGCTCAAGGCCTTGGATAAAATGGTCAAGGGTCGAACGCCAAGCGCCATAGAGTAGTGTTGAGGCTCTGGGTAAAATGGTCAGGGGTCAGCATGAATCGAAAGTGTAAGTCTTGGAAGAATAGGAAAGTCCCAAGTATTGGGCCATTGGGTAGAAACGGTCAAGTGCTAATATGTAGCAAATTCATCGAGGTCTTGGGTAAAATGGTCAACAGTCGATGCAACAGTTCGAGGCCTTGGGTAAAATGGTCAAAGGTCGAATGTCAAGCACCGTAGATTAGTGTCGAGGCTCTGGAAAAAATGGTCACGGGTCGGCATGAATCGAAAGAGTAAATCTTTGATGCATAGGAAAGTTTTGAATGAGTTAGAGAGCTCTAGGAAGGTTTATGGTGTGAGACTTGGGTTTTTGCATTGGGATGCATGTTTAAGTTAATATTATGTTTTACTTTTGTATAGCATGTTATTTTTAATGAGCATGATGTATGTTAATTTAAAACGTATGTTATTTGTGTGTGACCCTTCGAGTAAGGGATGATAAGCACCAAGGTTGCTCGTGTTTACAAAGCTAGAGGTCCTTCTAGGATCCTTGCAAACATTCACAAAAACGACTAACTTACCGAATGATTCCAACCAAGAGTAAGGTTAGAAGATGAATCACTCTTAGATCGGACTTAGAATCTACGATAGACACTCCTAGATCCTAAGACAACTCACTCCAGAATTAGCTTGATCGAGACTAATCCAATGAATCGGTTTAACATCAAACCTAAAACAAGATTTGAAAGAAGCAACACCAAAAGTGTTAAGG
This sequence comes from Momordica charantia, assembly GCF_013281855.1. Classification (NCBI taxonomy): domain Eukaryota; kingdom Viridiplantae; phylum Streptophyta; class Magnoliopsida; order Cucurbitales; family Cucurbitaceae; genus Momordica; species Momordica charantia. The sequence goes on along the minus strand of NW_028275167.1, from coordinate 15,306,036 downwards.
AACAAAAGTTCTTGAATTTCAATATGTCTTTATCTCTTAAAACAAGGTGATTACAAGCCTTTAAAATAGGCCAAAGGGTCGTTCAACATGAGGAACACCAAAAGTCTTTCAAATCCTATTTAATGCAAATTGTAGAAAATAAGACATGCAAATTAAAACATGATTGCACATCAAACTAGACAACTAAATGTGAATCCAAAAACGTAAAATTGCTTTAAATTGTCTTGGAAATCACATGTAGGAGGCGCTTTACGTTTGGATGAGATTTGACAAGCTTTGACATCACAAACTCCCAAGAGGTGCAATCTGCAAAGGCACCTGTTCACCAATCTGCACACTTTTTTTGTCCTCCGTACCATCTCTCAAAATAGACAACTTTTCCCATGTCATCTTTGCTTCATTCTCTTCTTGACTCATTAAATTAACATTGTAAAGAATTTTTGCCTCAGAAATCTTTGTCTCCTCGTGTGCATTAGCTAGCCTTTGAAGATGTATTATGAAAACCTCTTGAATCTTCTTTGCTTTGCTTCTTGTAATTGGTCCCCCGGGTACAGTCAATGGATCCGTGGTTGGATTTGCATCATCCCCCCTTTCTTTAAAAGGATTTGTCCCCAAATCAAGGTCTTCATTTCCTACATCAAAAGGAGTCAAATCAGCCACATTAAAAGTAGAACTTACATTATACTCACCTCGAAGATCCAATTTGTACGCATTGTCATTGATCTGTTCAAGCACTTGAAAAGGACCATCTCCTCTTGGTTGAAGTTTTGACTTCCTCTGATCTGGAAACCGTTCGTTTCGTAGATGAACCCAAACCCAATCACCTTGGTTAAAAATAACTTTCTTTCTCCCTTGGTTCTTGCGACTTACTAGCTTTCGATTCTTGTTCTCAATTCGTTCCTTGATCTCTTTGTGTAATGTTTTGATGTATTCGGCTTTAGACAAAGCTGCATCACTTGTAAACATATTAGGTGGCAAAGGTGTTAAATCTAAAGGAGTTAGAGGATTAAAGCCATAAACAACCTCAAATGGTGAACAATGGGTGGTGCTATGTACAGCTCTATTATATGCAAACTCCACAAAAGGTAGAGTCTCTTCCCAAGACTTAAAATTTTTAGAAATGAGTGACCTAAGCAAGGCCCCTAATGTTCTATTAACCACATCAATTTGACCATCGGTTTGTGGGTGACAAGTTGTAGAAAACAAAAGCTTGGTACCCAATTTGCCCCATAAAACTTTCCAAAAATGACTTAAAAACTTAGCATCTCGATCACTAACCACTTCCCTAAAGAAAAGATTAGCTATATTAGTAGCATCATCTGTTTTGTTACATGGAATGAAATGTGCCATTTTACTAAACCTATCAACCACCACAAAAATGCTATCATGATGTCTTCTAGTTTTTGGTAACCCCAAAACGAAATCCATGCTAATGTCAACCCACGGTTCACTAGAAACTTCTAAAGGTGTGTAAAGACCATGTGGTTGAGTCTTAGACTTAGCCTCCTTACATTTGAAACATTGCTTGCACACTTTGTTCACATCTTTCCTCATTTGTAACCAATAAAAGTGTTCACACAAAATGCTATATGTTTTAAATTCTCCAAAATGTCCCATAAGTCCTCCCCCATGAGCCTCCTTTACAAGCAACTCCCGAATGGAACACTTAGGAATACAAAGCTTACCTTTCCTAAAAAGCATACCGTCAAACACAAGATAATCATGTATATTTTTTCCTTCCAAACATTGCTCATACAAATCATAAAATTCCGATTTCTCAACTTTGTACAACTCAATCATATGCTTAAAACCAAGAATTTTTGCACTAAGTGAAGAAAATAGAGCATACCTCCTTGATAATGCATCGGCCACTACATTGTCCTTACCTTTTTTGTAATGAATGACATAAGGAAATGTCTCGATGAACTCCACCCATTTAGCATGCCTCCGATTTAACTTTGTTTGGCTTTTGAGGTGCTTCAAACTTTCATGATCGGTATGGATAACAAACTCTTTTGGCCATAAGTAGTGTTGCCAAACTTGTAAAGCCCTCACAAGTGCATGGAGTTCCTTGTCATAAGTTGGGTAGTTAAGCTGTGCTCCATTTAGCTTCTCACTAAAGAACATGATCGGCCTTTTTTCTTGCATCAAAACAGCTCCTATACCTATCCCACTTGCAACACATTCAATCTCAAAAGATTTGTCAAAGTCAGGCAAAACAAGACAAGGTGCATTGCTCAATTTATCTTTCAATTCATTGAATGCATTTTCTTGCTTTCTTTCCACTCAAATTTAGCATGCTTCTTAACAAGTTCATTTAATGGTGAGGCTATGCTACTGAAATCTTTAATAAACCTCCTATAAAAACTAGCCAACCCATGAAAAGACCTTACCTCGGTTGCATTGGTGGGTGTTGGCCACTCTCGAATAGCCTTTACCTTTTCCTCATCAACTTTCACCCCATCCTTTCCAACAATGAACCCTAAGAAGTTGACTTGGTCTTGACAAAAACTACACTTTTTGAAGTTGACATAAAGCTTTTCTTCTCTAAGTTTTAGTAAAATTGTCTTGACATTCAAAATATGATCATTCAAGCTTTTTGAGTAAACAAGAATATCATCAAAGTATACAACAACAAATTTCCAATGTATTCTCTCAAAACATGATTCATTAGCCTCATAAAAGTACTTGGTGCATTAGTAAGGCCAAATGGCATAACAATCCATTCATACAACCCAAACTTTGTTTTGAAAGCTGTTTCCACTCATCTCCCACATGCATTCGAATTTGATGGTAACCACTTTTAAGATCTATTTTTGAAAACAGATTAGCACCATGTAATTCATCTAACATGTCATCCAATCTAGGAATAGGATGTCGATACTTTACCGTGATTTTGTTGATGGCTCGACAATCAACACACATCCTCCATGTGCCATCTTTCTTGGGTACCAAAATTACCGGAATCGAGCAAGGACTCATACTTTCTCTAACATAACCTTTCTCCATGAGTTCTTCCACTTGCCTTTGAATCTCCTTGGTTTCGGTGGGATTGGTCCTATAGGCAGCCATGTTTGGGAGAGTTGCACCTGGTATAAAGTCAATTTGATGTTCAATCCCTCTAAGAGGAGGTAAACCCGTAGGTGCATCTTCATGGGGAAACATGTCATTAAATTCCTGCAAAAGAGACTTAAATGCACTTGGCAAAACATCATGAGATTTTGTTTCAATTGCTAAACACATACCTTTGCACATAAGCACAAAATGTGGCTCTTGGGTTAACAACACATTTCTCAATTCACTCTTTCTTACAATCAAACTCACATTCTTTCTTTTCAACTCATCTTTTTTTCTTCTTGATTTTTACTCTCATTTTGCCTTTCACTCTTCTCTTTTTTTTCACTAGTCTCACTTTTGCTCTCTTCTCTCCTCTCTTTTTCTTCAAATTCTTTTCTTTTCTTCTCTAATTTCAAGTGGTCACAATGTACTTCAAATGGAGACAACGGAAGTAAAGTAAATTTCTTTCCTTTCAAAGTAAAACTATACTTGTTCAACAGCCCATCATATGTGACCTCTCTATCATATTGCCATGGTCGGCCCAATAGTATATCCCCCGCATTCATAGGGACAACATCACAAAGGACTTCATCTTTGTATCTTCCCAATGTAAAAGGAATAAGAGCTTGGGAGTTTACCTTTAGTTCTCCTTTGTTTGTCAACCATTGAAGTTTGTATGGTTTTGGATGTGGACGTGTAGCAAGTTGAAGTCTCTTAACAAGAAAACTACTTACCACATTTATGCAACTTCCACTATCAATCACCAAGCTACACGGATTTCCTTCAATTAAGCATCTTGTGTGAAACAAGTTTTCCCTTTGATCTTCAACTTTCTCTTCCTTGATTTGTACACTAAGTACCCTTCTTGTTATCAAGGATATGAAGTTACCTTCTTCAATATACTCTTCATCACGTTCTTCAAATTCTTCATCATGTTCCTCACAATCATCATCCGAGTCAACTACACCATTTCTTATCACCATAACTCTTTTATTGACACAATCTTTACTCATGTGTCCAAACCCTTTGCACTTCCAACATTGAATAGAACTAGTCTTTTCCCTTACCTCCTTTGGAGCTTCATTCTTTTTAGTATTGGAACTTTCTCCCTCCATTCTTTTGGCAGCTACGAACTTTCCTTTTGGTTGCAATGATTCATTCCTATTCACAAAACCAGCCTTGTTCCAAGCATTAGAATTGGAATATGTATTAGCTTTAGATGTGTACCTTTTTGAATACTCCTTTTCTTCCTTCGATTGATCTTCAATTTTGACAGCATAATGGTATATATCTTCTAGGTAAGGCGGTGGATTTCTATCAACAGCATGAGCAATTTCTCGATTCAAACCTCCAAGGAATCTAGACATGGTGTCTTCCTCTTCTTCTCGGATTTGGGTTTTTAGCATTAAGGTCTCCATCTCTTGATAATACTTAGCAACACTTTTCGTTCCCTGCCTCAAAGCTTGCAGTTTAGTTTTCAAATCTCTTTCATAGTGTTTTGGAACGTACCTCCTTCTCATGGCTTCTTTGAGTTCTTCCCAAGTGTCTAATGGATCCTCCTCCTTCCTTCTTCTTACTAATTTGAGATTTTGATACCATTCACCGGCATGATTGGTGAATTCAGCAATGGCGAGTCTCATCTTCGTATTCTCACTATATGTATAGCAATCAAACACATGTTCTGTCTTCCTTTCCCATTGCAAGTAAGCATCGGGGTCCGCCGTTCCACTAAAGGGTGGAATTTTGAGTTTAACTCCGCCATCCCTATTTTCATTTAATCTTTCCAATCTTCTAGGTTGCATGACGTTGGCAAAGTTATTTCGTCCTCTTCCTCTCCCTTTCTTCTTCCTCCAACTTGTCTTTCTTGTTCAGCAAGGTCAAACGCATCATCTTCTTGTAAGGCTCGTTCTTCTCTTTGTTGTTGCGCTCTCCTTTCTTGTCTATCTTCCATCATCATTTCCATCATTCCTTGAATTGCTTGAAGAATCACCATGTTAGGATCTTGCGGTACTTGTGGTACTCCATCCTGTGCCATTTTGTTAGAAACAATAATAATGATAATAAGGACCTTACCACTCTTCTCACCAAGATTTCACTCAAGGACACTCGTGTTTATCACTCAAGGGTAGGCTTTTGGTACTAGGTCAAAGATGTAAGGGTTGGCTTAAATTTTGGTGCAATCTTGCTTAAAGCTTGATATAACTAATTCAATGATCAACTCTCACAAACTAAGACTACAGAAACTCAATCTTAGGATAAACAACTTGATAATTTAAACAAAACACAACATAATGAAAAGAACCTTTCGTGTGCCTCGGATCTTCGAATGCTTTTTTTTTCTACGGTTTTCTTTCTTTTTGCTACTGTTTTTGTTTCTTTTTGCTACTGTTTTTTCCTTCTTTTGCTTCTGTTTTTTTTTTCCTTTTTTTTTCTTTTGCTTCTAATTTTTTTTTTCTTTGCTAATGATCCGAGAGCAAAATACAAGAATTTCAAGACAAGTTATGTCTTGTTACACTTTGTAAGAAACTACTTTCGAAAAAGAAAAATAACAGAAAAATAAAATTAAATAAAGTAAAGATATTTCACCTCTAGAACCGGCCAAAGGATGTCGACCAATGCTCTGATACCAAATGATAAGCACCAAGGTTGCTCGTGTTTACAAAGCTAGAGGTCCTTCTAGGATCCTTGCAAACATTCACAAAAACGACTAACTTACCGAATGATTCCAACCAAGAGTAAGGTTAGAAGATGAATCATTCTTAGATCGGACTTAGAATCTACGATAGACACTCCTAGATCCTAAGACGACTCACTCCAGAATTAGCTTGATCGAGACTAATCCAATGAATCGGTTTAACATCAAACCTAAAGCAAGATTTGAAAGAAGCAACACCAAAAGTGTTAAGGAACAAAAGTTCTTGAATTTCAATATGTTTTCATGTCCTAAAACAAGGTGATTACAAGCCTTTAAATAGGCCAAAGGGTCGTTCAACATGAGGAACACCAAAAGTCTTTCAAATCCTATTTAATGCAAATTGTAGAAAATAAGACATGCAAATTAAAACATGATTGCACATCAAACTAGACAACTAAATGTGAATCCAAAAACGTAAAATTGCTTTAAATTGTCTTGGAAATCACATGTAGGAGGCGCTTTACGTTTGGATGAGATTTGACAAGCTTTGACATCACAAACTCCCAAGAGGTGCAATCTGCAAAGGCACCTGTTCACCAATCTGCACACTTTTTTTGTCCTCCGTGCCATCTCTCAAAATAGACAACTTTTCCCGTGCCATCTTTGCTCCATTCTCTTCTTGACTCATTAAATTAACATTGTAAAGAATTTTTGCCTCAGAAATCTTTGTCTCCTCGTGTGCATTAGCTAGCCTTTGAAGATGTATTATGAAAACCTCTTGAATCTTCTTTGCTTTGCTTCTTGTAATTGGTTCCCCGGGTACAGTCAATGGATCCGTGGTTGGATTTGCATCAAGGGATGCTTACTGAGTACTAGTGGTTGTACCCAGATTTTGCAGGTAACGAGGGAACACATAGGAATGGTGATGGCGATGAGGACTCTATCGGAAAGACCGTTAACTGCGTAGCTTAATTTTGTTTCTAGTTATTGATCTTGGATAGGATAGTGGAAGTTATTTCATTCAAATGCAATTGTTATTGATTTAATAATTTGGCCTGTTAAGTTTCTTATTTAAAGGAAGTCAGTTCGTTACAATTTGAGAATATTGGTTTCGTTTAGCTAATTCAACTATGGGGTTGAATATATATATATATATATATGTTTTTCCCAGGTTTTGTTAGCAGATTTCCTGTCTTTGAAAAAGGTTGAGTGGGCAAAGTTGATAATGTTCCCCGTGTTAGTTTTTCAAAATTTGGAGCATTACAATGTTGCCAAAGTATCCTCTGATTTCTAACCTTGGAATTTTTTAAATTTTCTAATGTTTGTAGGCCTGTCTATATATGCACTCTGTAGTATGCCATGTGAATATTGTCGGCCCAAAGGAAGACTTTCAATGGATAGGATTAGTCATTAACGTTTGATCACCGCATTGAAAGTACCACTAGCAAGTTGTATAATCAACTTAAAAGAAGGTTATCAATATTGTTTTTGGTATCTTGTTGTCCTTATAAAGTTCAAATATAATGTAATTCATGAGAATGCTTGTTATATATTGAATTATTGTTAAATATTAATTAATACTTATATTATGAATCTAAAAACATTTGTATTATAGTTGCATTAATTTTTTAAATTGTGATAAAGAAAGAAATATTTCTACTGCTCACCAAGAAATATCCCTCTAAGTTTCAATAGAATCTTGAAAAGTGGGAATAACCTTAGTTGGATAAGTTTTATGACAACTAGCCCCTATAAAGAAGAATTTGGAGTACTTGTCATTATTTCATATCGTGTGAACTTGCACTCAACCTCTAACCGTTAAAGAGGCGCAACACAAAGTTTCCTTCTCTCTCTATCAGATCGATATAAAGTAGGTGAGTTGGAGAATATGCTTATTTTCATAGCATGCTCCGAATTGAGCTATAAATTAAAATCCTTGCATAATTGCATCCAAGGTTGCTATGAAGTACAATGTGAGTTGCCTGTTCCATTTTCTAGCCTAGCTCTACAGTGTGGTAGAGAGTTGTACACTTCATTGTGCTTAGATAAGCGTGCAAATCCATGATGAACCCATAGGTTCCACATGGTCGACAAGGTCAGTAGATCCATCATACTTGTAGATGATCGAGAACTTGCCCTTTTGTAGGGATTGGGGCATCCAATATCTATTTAGTGAAGGGTAGCTCCTCAGCCATGTTGTCATCAAATGAAGGCTTGCTTAGGCCTTCTTGATATCATCATTGAGCTTGCCTTTGAACTCCTTTTTTAATTGCTCAAATTGGAGCACTAGGTTTACATTGCTGACCGACTCAGATCGGGCGAGACGATTTTTTTTTTTTTGCGATGACTGAAATGGAAGGAATGAGGGTAGGTCCCCCCTCAGCTTGAAGTTTGTTGTTCCCTTCAAGCAACAAAAAATATGGAGACGGTCGGGTTTCACAATTTTTTAAGAGGCGACTCATTCGATTTCCTGTTCCCTTTCCTAATATCATGCAGGATCTCAAGTTCCGGCAGGTTTGGAAGGGGTACATTGGAGCCTTGCAAGGCCTACATCATCGTCTCTATTCGTGTCTATATTTGAGCGATCTGGGCATCCAGATAAGCCACCAAAGACTCGTCAACAAGCATAAAGTGTGTCCTAGGGAAGTCCAACCTAGTTTTGGGCTTCCTTCCCTCTTGGACGCTTGGGAACAATAGCTTGCGTATCCTTTGGATCATTGGAATTTCAGGGTAGATTCAGATCTCGCACATTATGGTTGTTGGGTGTGTTGCCCTAAACTCATAGTTTGTATTTATGTAAAAACAAATTTATATTCAATAAATTTGTTGTTGAATTCATTGCAATTATCTAATCCAATAAACTAAACATCCAAGGTTATTGTCATTTAACTTGGACAATATATATACTGGGTATATATTTGATATACCCTCGATATACAAGTGGATAATATCCCAGGAATAACCTAAAGGATCTATAGTATATAGATAGGGCTAGGTACCTTATCCTGATAACACTATGGATACGACCCACTCTGTAAATGTTACAGACGACCCGATCTAGGTCGTTCGCGTAGAGACATGCTAGTGGAGGTGTCCTATGTTGGGTGTGTTACCCTAAACTCGTAGTTTGTATTTATGTAAAAACAAATGTATATTCAATAAAGTTTTATTCAATAAATTTGTTGTTGAATTGATAGCATTGCATTGTCCAAAATCCAATAAACTAAACATCCAAGGTTATTATCATGTAACCGGGACAGTATATATACTGGGTATATATTTGATATACCTCTGATATACGAGGTATATATTTGATGTATCCCTGATATACAAGTGTATAATGTCCAGTGAATAACCTAAAGAGTCTATATTATATGGATAAGGCTGAGTACCTTATCTTGGCAACACTATGTATACGACCCACTTTGTAGATGTTACAGACAGATCGATACAGGTCGTTCGTGTGGAGACATGCGAGTGGAGGTATCCTATGCAATGAGTTTGTATAAGACCGGACTGCGAACAAATCTTTAGATGTAACACCGTTGACTATCAGATTGCTATTTCATAGGATGACCAGACCACTCATTCTCAATCCTGAGTGAGTTATGAACTTCTGCCCGTGAAAGACTCGTCCTTTGATATGTATAGGTGAGAGTGGCCCGAGTTGCCAACTCAATATTCCTACCATTTTGGGGACGAGACCAAGTGGGGAGCTGGGAACATAACTTGACAAGATGGAATTCACTCCTCCCGAACTTTAGGGAGTAGATGAGTGTTCTCTTAAATGCTGACTTCAGGACTTGAATAAGGGGCCCAACTCTCTCACTGGCCTGAGAGGGACTTTCGGTTATTGGTCGGACCATAACCGAATTGTTCATTAAAGGAGCAGTGGTATTTAAGGAGCAAGATGTAACACAGGGGTAAAACGGTAATTTGACCCATATGTGGTTATGAACACTCGTGAAGGATTGACTTGTCATGAATGGTCGTATATCCATAGACACAAAAATATTCTACAGTAAGAAGAGTGCAATTACGGGTTTTTAGTGGAGTGACCCGTAGTTAACGAATGTTGATTAACTCGGTCAATGAGTTTGACCTATTAATCTCGTATCGTTGGAACTTCTGATCTGTAGGTCCATTAGGTCCCCTTGCTAGCTCATAACGGATAAAACGAGGATCAAGTTTTTGGAAGAATTTGAATTGTTCAAATTTCTCAAGGGAATATATATATTGATACATTATAATATATAGTTAATTCTAAATTAAAACTATATATTATGAAAGAAATTATTTGAATGAGATTCGAATAAAATTAATATGAATATGATTCATATTGAAACTATAGGTTAAAAATAATGTACATAAGATATATATTACAACTATAGGTTATATGAGAGAAATATTATAGAATACGATTCTATTTTTGTAATAAATAATTAAGTGTTAATTATTTATTTGATATATATATATTTTAATAGTTAATTAAATTAATAATTAATAATTATTTATTAATTAATATGATTAATTAATTAAATAAATATATATATTAATTATACATCTATATTAATTATTATTATTTATTAATAATATTAATTCTCAAAAAACTCATGAACGATGATCCGCTTCCGCTCCGGGATTCACATCCCATTATCCTATACAATAAGTTTGTACAAGACCATACCACAAAATAGCCAATATTTAGATGTAACATCGTTGACTAATAGATTGTTATTTCATAGCATAACCAGGCAACTCATTCTCAATACTGAGTGAGTTATGGACTTTTGCCCGTGAGGGTTCGTCCTTTGATCTGTATGGATGAGAGTGGCCCGAGTCATCGACTTAGTATTCCTACCATTTTGGGGACGAGATCGAGTCCAAAGCTGGGAACATAACTTCACGAGATGGAATTCACTTCTCCCCGACTTTCGGGGAATAGATGAGTGTTCTCTTAAATGTTGACTCCGGGACTTGAACAACGGGCCCCACCCTCTCAGTGGCCCGAGAGAGACTTTCGATTATTGGTTGAACCATAACCGAGTTATTCATTAGAGGAGCAGTGATATTTAAGGAGTAAGATGTAACTTAAGGGTAAAACGGTAATTTGATCCAACTTAAGTTACGAGCACTCTGAATGATTGACTTGCCATTAATGGTCATATGACACGACCCGCCCCAAAACACCTACTAGCCCTAGAAAGAGTCGCGTCGACCACAGACCCCGACTAGCTACGAAGTCCATGGTCAACTTTCTTTCTTAACTTTGACTAACCATTTATGAATGTATGCATAATAAATCAATAATCTCAGCAAAAAAAAAAACTATTATTACATCTATTCTAAATATTTCTTTCTACCAAAAGGTGCAGATAAAATTTCTTACATACCAACAAAATTTTACATACAGAATGTCATTCAACTCTTGAACTATTATAGGTGGCAGACGCTGAACAATTATCTCTTTGAAACTCAGAAACCAGAAACTCAGATAAATCCTGGGGGAAAAACATAAGATAACGAGTGAGCTGGAAACTCGGTGAGTGGTAGGTTAATAAGAAAATATTCTCACAAAACTTCTTTCATAAAAAACTGAAAATTCAGCTCCTAAAACAAACTCCATAAAACTGAAGTAACAAACATTCTCATTTAGATTTCATAAAACTTGAGCAACTAAAACTCAGTAAACGTTCTCAAGATCAAACTTGTAACAACAATTTCTTTCTAGGCAAACTGAAAAGACAACGCTCCCAAGTCCAGGATTTAGACCAGGATTTGGAATATGGATTTGACCCTAATTGCCCCGGCATTCCCCTGCATCTCATGCGACCAAGTTATGCCAACTTCTCAACCTGCTCTAAAACACATTCTAAAATATATAAAACATTCTTCTTTCAAACATAAAGCAGATAGATAAAACCGAACACCACACACGTATCCATATTCTATCCTAGTTTACTGGTATAGAGTAATCTCAATACATACAGCAGAATAATTCTCTCAACGCACGGAGTCGAGTAGTCCCAAAGACCTTCTATTTCTATGTATACTATAGAAACACATTCTTATAACATACGGGTAAACACATGGATACAATAACATGGTGGTTTGAAAACCATTCTCTCTACATAGAATTTTCAATCTCATAAATAGTTCTAAAATTCTTATTTTCTTCTTTCTAACAACTTTTCTAACGTTCTCAAATCATTTCTAAAATCTTTCTTTCTAGGAACATTCCATGAAATCCTAAAATCATTTTCTTGAATCTCTTTCTAAATACCTTTCATAAGCTTTAAACATTTCTTTAAAATCATAAAATATTTCTAAATTCTCAAACAAACACATTTTATTTCATTTTCAGAACAAATGCTAAATCATACATAATATATATAATTTTTCATAAATTATATAATAAATATCTGAAAACATTTAATAAAGTAACCACTCACGAATCCTTTAAACAGGATCGTCTTCTACTCCAACTTCTGCTTGACCTGAAATACCGATTCAATACCAAATTATTTCACTTAATTCCAACATAAACTAATTCCAATTTAATTTACAATAACTTCAAAATAAATCATTATCCAAATTCATTACCTCAATCTCTCTTGATTTAAAACCATCACTTCTCTTTCATATCACCTTACACATGTGGGACCCACAAACACAAATCAATTTCTCTTCCTTTCAACTTCACACGCAATACACCTTTATATATTATTTTTTACCCAATTTCTTTTCTTTTTCTTATTTAATTTTAAACCAATGCTTCACTTCTCTCTCTTCCCTTCAACATCCATCTTCTTCTTCACCTTTCCTTTTGTGTTTTTCTTTTTTTTCCCTCTTTTCTTTCTCTCTTTCTCTACCTTTTCTTGTTCCCTCCTCTTTGTTTTCTTTCTTTTTCTCAACCAAGAAACTCATTTCCTCCAACTCAAAACCCATGATCATCTTATTTCATTTTCTTCCTCCACAACTTTTTCCCTCTCTTTTCAATTTCCCTTTTCTGTTTTTTTTTTCTCTTATGAAATTTTCTCCAGCCCACAAGGTTTTCCTTAATCTACACCGAGGAACACAAATTAACTTCTTTTCACATTTACTTCCCATTTATAGCCATTACAAAACCAACGGTTTCTTCACAAAATTTCTACCATAAAATCCAACGAAATCGTACATCCCCTGTAAAATCGAACCCCATAAGTTCATCTTTCATTCTTAGCTAAGAATAACAAACATTCTCAGTTCTTAATCTCAAGAAAGACCCAAAAATCTCAAAGAACTCTTTATTTCATAAAACCTACAGTTTTACAATAACAAAAATCCTAGGACTTAAGATTCTCAAGCTTAAATCTCTAGAACTTACCCAAATTTCAACCTCAACTCAGCAATGGCTCAAAATGACATCAATTTCTTCTCTATTAAACAAATGGATCGACTCCTTCTTTCCCTCTTTTTTTTTCCTCTGTTTTTCTGGGTCTCTTACCTTTCGGTCTTCTTTTTTTTTCTTTTCTTCCCCCTTTTTTCCTTAACACGCCACACACACCAACACACCATGTGTCCCTAAAAAATCCCAAATTTCATTTTTTTTGCCAAAAGACCAAAACGCCCTTATTCAAAATTTCTTTGTTTCTTTTTTTTTTAACAAACGACAAACACGTCCTTACATCGTATATCCGTGGACACGAGAATATTATGCAGTGAGAAGAGTGCAACTACGGGTCTTTAGTGGCGTGACCTGTAGTTAACGAATGTTGATTAACTCAAACAATACGTTTGACCGATTAATCTCATATCATTGAAAAATTTTGAAATGTTCAAATTGCTCAAGGGATTATATATATATTGAACATTATAATATATGGTTTATTCTAAATTGAAACTATATATATGAGAGAAAATATTTGAATGAGATTCAAATAAAAATCAATATGAATAGGATTCATATTAAAACTATAGGTTAAAAATAATATGCATAAGATGTACATCAAAACTATAGGTTATGTGAGAGAATTGCTTTAGAATATGATTTTATTTTAGGAATCAATAATTAAGGGTTAATTATTTATTTAATTAATATATAATTAATTAATTAATTTTTAATTATATTAATAATTAATTAATTTATAATAATTAATTTATAAGATTAATTAATTCATATATATTAATTTTTAATTTTTAATATTAATATAATCCATATTATTTAATATTAATTATTAATTATTAATATTAATATAATTCATATTATTTAATATTAATATTAAACACACTTCCCTGCTTTGTACGGAAGTGGAGGTTTCTTCGTATGCAGATTTGTGTTGCAAAAAACAATGACACTTTTTTTTCCTGGATGATCCCATCAAGACATTCTTTCAATCTCTCTATCTCAATACCCTCTTGTTTTCCAAAAACAAAGCTCCTACAAGCGAGATCATCGTTTCCAGAGAATAGCGGGAAGATCGGTGGTGGTGTTCATTGGTGATTCCTTGAAGAACGGTTCTTTAAAGGTAAAGACAAAATTTCTCCCACATTTTCTCTTTGTTTCGTGTTTTTTTTCCCTCAAAATTCAAGAACAAAGATCTCTTTGTTTCCGCTGCGGGAATTACGTCCTATCAATGGTTGCTTGAACCTTGAGAATCGTGAGTCATTGCTAGCTTTGTGAACCATTGACTTGTTTCTACATTTCCACAAATAGCGCCAAAATATTTAAGCATAACTCCACAATGTTTGAGATCCATGTGAGTTGACGGTTAGCCAAGCAGAACAGAGCGAGCTATGCAATTAGACTTTCGTGCAAAAACAAACACTTCGACACTCGCATCAGTAAAATATCCAAATCCCTTGATCAGTTCCAAACAAAATTGCTTACCATCAAGCGAGAATGATGCGTATTTACAGGAAATTAGGTGGGAATCTTTCTGTAGTGACTGCCATTATTTTGTTACTAAGGTTGTTAAACTGTACTCAACGCAATGTGGACGAGCCTTGTCTAAGCCTCCAAGTAACTCAAACCGAGCTCTACAGGTCGGTTGTGAACCGTAGTTCTCGATCCACATGACATGTTGTTGTTCCGCCTCCTAACAATGATTATTTCCATTGATATCCTAGCCAATTGGAATATATACTCGTGTTCGCAACTCCAAATCTATTATCTTACCATTATAATTTAAAATATTTATTTACTTCTTTGTTTGGTTATTATTCAATACATCGTAGTAATAGCAGCCCTAACTTTTAACTTGGCCACCGTTATTCAAAAAGCTTCTTCAATTTCTAACCAAACTTCTTTTGATTGAGCAGATAGCTAAAACCAACAACCTTCATCTTTATTTACTAACTACTCGCAACAAATTCAGAACTTCAATTTTCTGAAAATATTTTGTTTACAGTGAATTTTGATATGACTTGAAAATAGGTAAGATGGGGTATGGTCGGGTTTCTACAGTGAACTTGATGAGGAAAAGGTTGCACACAGAAAATAGACACTTTAAAGCTCAAGTCAATAAGAACCTGATCATAGATCACAAACTAGGACTCAAATTGCATACCTAAAGTCAGAGCACGACGCTTCTATTTATAGCTGGTAGATGGTGGAGCCAACATAAGCCAAACTCTTCATGTTGGCATCATGACACTACCTTCAAACAAAGAATGTTTGATCGAACTAGCACGTTATAATTGGTGGAGCTTCAAAGCTTTGCAACGTAAGGTTCGTTTTCTATTTATGGATAAAATGATCATTCAGTTTCATTACAATGTAATGATAAGATCGTATATATTTAAAAAAAATAATTAAAAAAGTCAAAGCATATGATCCCAATAAATGAAATAAAATTGTAATGAGACAGGTTGTGAGTCCAAAGCTATAGCACCCCAATCCAACCGAGTCAAGGTGGTATTAGATGGCCATAGACTAGAGGAACACCTGACCAAATGAGCACTCAACAAGACAAGCACTCGACTAGAGGAACATCAACAACTCATTTTATGATTCCTTATACATTTCGATTATTTATTCATATATAAATAAATTTAATTACTATATTTGTTTCCGCCTTTGTTCATTTTAGTCATTGTATCCTGAAAATTTTTGGTCTTTGTACTTTCATAAACTTTGGTCCATTATAGTTCTTATGCTGTCGAAACATCATGTTTCGATACATACACTTTTGAAAACTAATAATTGTAGTCCTTCAATTTTTATCTCATTTTGTTTCAATCATCGTTTAAGTATTGTTAAAGATCCCACATTAAAAAGAAAAGGTACCTTACAATGATTTATAATAGACATGGGTTACTCCTCTCATCACCAATTGGTTTTGAGATGGAACCCCATCAATATTAATTAATATGGTATCAAAGCTCAAAACGCTCAAACGAGCAACTGGCCAAAAATGGACTTTACAATGATTTATAATAGACATGAACTACTACTTTCATTACTCCTCTTATCGCAATTGATTTTGTGATGTAAACCCATAAATATTCATAAGTATAACGCTACATTAAATAAATTTTTGGAGAGACATAAGTATAACAAAAGCATTTCTATTGTACATGAAATTTGTATTTAATTTATATAAAAAGTTAACTGAAATAATCACTTTGGAAGTATGGTGACCAACGAAAATGTTTAGTCAATGGAATAAAAATTTGAAGATAAAATAAATGAAGGAGACATTTTTTTAAATAAACTGACCAATATAAAATTAAACGACCAAAATATTATTTAAACATATATAAATATAAAATAGTGCGGATTGTTAAATAGGAACATCAATAATAGCAAAAGGAATCTGTCGTGCGTGATTTATAAGTTACTAAATACTGAGAAATTACAAGACGAAGGAAGAAGAGAGAGGACAAAAAACAGAACAAGAAACAAGTTCCCCATAATTGCCTAAACATTGTTTGACGGTTACGTTTGGTACTTGTTTCCTCCCCTATGGCCTACACTTCCATATTGGTGTTTCAAATTGCGGGTGAATTTTGTCAATCTTGAAGGTGGACTGTCACTCCTCCTATTAATGGTCTGCTTTCAATGGTTCTAGAGTTGCCAATTTCTTATCTAAGTCATGTTGTTAAATTTGAACGATATATCGTACCAAATAATCCATAATTACGATAAGGACAGCCAATCTTGTAAATTGAGAAGGATGTATGATATATATTTAATTTCTATCAATCTGAATATAGTTCAACTGGTTAAGATACCTCCACGCGTTGTATTAAAAAAAAGCGTCTAAATTGAGTTGTGATCCATTTCTATGTTTTAAGTTGTAAAAACCATTAATACAAGGAAACAATAAAAACGTGACAGTTTGGTGCGCTTGATTTAAAAAATAATTTTTAAAAATATTTATCAAGTAGTTCAATTTCCAAATATATATATATATATATTAAGAAAGAAAACCCACCTACTTGATTTTTCGGATAGGGACTCGAAATAATCACTATCAATTCTCTCTCTCTTTAGTAATTAATGCAAACTAATAGCTTATAATAAATTATCTATACAAGTAAATATATTATTGAAATCAAATCATTTAAAACAATAAATAAGCTGATTTAAAATATAGGAGGCCTTAGGCCATCGGTTTATTAATAAGACGATGGCCTAAGGCCTCGTATATTTTCATATAATATATAAACATATTATAATTTTGTTATCTATTTATTTTTTGTTTTTAATTATAAACAAAATTTAAAATATAAAATAATACATTTTCCTCCATTTTCTTATAATATTGAAAATAAAAACTAACAATGTATACAATTTTCTTGAAAAAAAATCAGCAATAAACGTTTTCATAAATTTCTCTCCAACCATTTCTAATTTCTAATTTTTTTCTCCACAATTTCATTAGAATTTCTTAAAAATCTCAACCGGAAGTTGAGACCTTCCATATTACTTATCTCTTGCCTATTCTTTTTTTTCACAAATAAAACTTTTCAACTCTTAAAAAATTCCAATTGAGTAGGTTGGACTAATTTCAACTTTAACTCTCTCACCCTCCCATTCTCTGAAACTCTCTCAACTCTATTTCTTTTATGCCTCCCAACTTCTCAATTGTTAGAGCAGAACTCAAACTTCTTACCCTCCCATTCTCTGAAACTCTCCCAACTCTATTTCTTTTATGCCTCCCAACTTCTCAATTGTTAGAGCAGAACTCAAACTTCTTGAAGTGTTCAAATCAATCTGCAGCTTCAAACTTCCAAATTTTTCGTTCATTATTTTATTTTATTTTATTTTGTTGATTATTCAATACTTTAATATGTTTGTTTAGATTTTGTTACTTAGAATCTCAATATGTCTGCACCAGAGTATGAATCTGGATATGAAAATTTTAAGAAAAAAAGAAATAGACAAAAATTCAAAATATTGATTCTAAATTAATTTATTCATGGGTAGAGAAAGGTCTAATTAGAAAACCTAATTTGATTTGTCTAAAAGATGAAAGTTAATAGACAAAGTTTTATTATATATTATTCTAAAAAAATATCCAACGGCATAAAACATATAGAAATCGGCTAGTTTAGATTTTGATGAAGTTTATGACTTTTGTACCGAGTTATTTAGCAGTAAATCTAATACAGCTCAGAAAGGAAGGAGTTCAATATTCAAAAAATCTTAATTCTCAATTTAGAAATCACGAATTCAATAATACAAACCTATTTAATATAAATAATTATCCTATCTTATGTATCATGGATCATTCCCTTCCCTAACGTAGGAATTTGTTTGCATTTCCTTTATAAACCCAGTAATCCTCCTCTTAAGTAGTCACTTATCCGTACTCTTGGGCTTGAACGAGAGCTTGCTCTTATATATCCAATCACCACTTCTTTGTTCCGCACCCGAGGATTTACCAACACAGCTAAGTTTAGACCATGGCTCTGATACTACTTGTTAAGTACAACTCTACCCCAAGTATCCCGAGTATCTCCACAATGGTATGATATTGTCCGAGTATCTCCAAAAGTCTTCATACCAATGAAGATAATTATCCTTTCTTATATACCATGAATCCTTCCTTCCCTAGCGAATGTGAGTTTTTGTTTGCATTCTCTTTACAAACCCAACAAATTATGGTTGTTGTTAAAAATCTACTGTAAGACTTCCCTGTAAAAATTTTGCTTAAAGCTCGAGCTGCCCCTCTAAATAGTGTAAGTATTATTTTGTCAAATTCACCTCTTTCATTTTTGTTTCCTTCCCTTGTGGCCTACGCTTCGATAGTTGGTGTTTCAAACTGTGGGTGAATTTATTTTTCCTTTAGAAGGTGGACCGCGACGTCCTTGTACTGAGGCCTGCTTTGAACGGTACCACAGTTGTCGTAGTGTATTCGATATTTTAACAGTTTTTTGTTTTTATTTTTATTTTTATTTTTGACAGCTATATTATCACAGTTGGTTTGACACATATTGGGCTATAATTGAGACAGTGTTTGAGTAGGTAAAACGGGATAACAACATAGATCGACCTCCTTATCAGGGACAAATTTAGGAGCCACACAACTTTATAATATATATAATAATAGGTAATATATGATTCAAACTTATGCTTTGGCATAGCAGTATGCCTTTATCTAGCCACCCCGATGCCTAAGTTTGACTTATGTTGTTAGATTTTTAATAAACACTCTCTAATTTGTTTTGACCAAATTTGCTTAATTCACAAATATAAAAAATAAAAATAAAAAAATTGCTTTTTATTTTTATTTTTTTATAGAAAAATTGAAATTTTCCATATGTCAAGTTTAAATATATATGTGTGTAATGCTACCTCAATCTACTGTTTTTTAACTTTTTTTTCGGTTCAATTCATACATATAAATTAGTTCTCTTTTTAATCAAATAAGTGTGGGTAATTTCAAGACTTATTTTTTATTTTTATTTATATGTTTTCATTATATATAGGTAATATTTTTACTATAAATTATTGTATCGATATTTTTTTTTTCATTCTATATATATCATCAAATTTTCGAGATTTGACTATTCTTATTTTATATAATTTTTAATTTGAATTTTTGTATGGGACCACCCACGATTTTAGCCGCTCATCATTGTCTCATCTCAAATTTTTATTTTGCGGCCAAAAGAAGTGACAATTATCTAATAATTAATATATAATATATAAGCTGTGTTTTGATTTTAAATATCAGATATAAATAAAAGTTAATAAAATTTATTTGTAGATTTTTCAAAAATTAATTTGACTATAGTTCTTATAAATAAAAAAAATATATATATTATTTGCTCAATTGTAAATTATTTCTACTAAATTTTAAATGAAGCCCCTTGAACGAAAAAAATGCTGGATCTGCAACTTGTAGCAGAATTTGTTAACTGCAAGTGTACGGGTCATGTTCTAATATAGTTGGTAAGCAAATACTAATATCGTCCTCAAGATCGGGTTTCTAGATCACTTCAAGTATCATAGATACTTTTGCCCAATTTTATAAATTCAATTGAAATGTTGGAATATGATTACAGGAAATCAATATAAACTATTAAAGAATGTAAAATAAATGGGAAGAACGATCGTAGGGAATAGATTTAACCGGTTGAATCTATGGATAAATTATTTAATTAATAAAGATTGAACATATTATAAACTGATCTATAGGCCAACAACTCTCAACTGTCTCTTCCGAACGCAAGACAAATCTCCTTACTAAATTATGAAACCAATATCCCTATCTAGTTTTGTAATAAGTAACGAATTTAATGAAGAGGTCTCTTAACTACCTCTAAAAGAATTCTAAATCTCCCGATCTTAAAACCCCTTCAGTTATGAATCTCAATTCTCAACTCTCAACCATCTCTCCTGAGCATAAGATTACAAGTCTAAAATCAATTAATTTGTGACTAGTAGATTAAAGACATGAAACAAAGAGGAACATAAATAGAATAAACAAATGCATTCAATCAAGAAAATTAAACCATAAATCCATAAACGTCAATGGCTACATTAGTCCCTAATACAAAGGAATTTAGCTACTCATGTTCATGATTAAACTAGCAAAATAAAAGAAAAGAGATAGAAAGTGAATTCGTCATATTGATTGATCGTCACCGACTCAATCTCCACGATCGATCTTAAACCCTACATCATCCTAGAAATACGCTCCAATTTTGGCTTCTTGGATCCCGCCTCAATTGATATGCGAAGACTTTATTTTATAGAAAAATTCAGGATAGCGTTGAGACGCTAGGGGCAGCGTCTCAACGTTGTACCCTAATGCTAAAAATAAACTGATTATGACGTCGTAGCGTCAAGACACTATGACTAGCGTTGAGAACTATCTCGCTTTTCATCGTAGCGTTGAGACGTCCTGATGCAGCGTCTCAATGCTACCTTTGCTGGTTGATTAAAGGGCTTCTTCGACCCCCTCAAGTCTTCTAGATCTAACTTATGTTGTGGGGCCTTTTCAACTTGCTCGGGCTATGGCTTTTCATTCTATTTGATCAATTCGATATCCCGATTTTTCTTGATACCTTATTTCACTACAACAATTGTCACCTTCAATGTCAGTTAGTCATTTATAAACAATGTCGGTTGACTAAATGATGTCGGTTTTGTAGTGAGGCGCCTTATTTTCCTGAAATGTCATATTTGATGTCGGTTAAGAATCGACATTAAAACCTACCAATTAATGTCGGTTAGAAAACGTCATGGTAATACAAGAGAAATAGGCGCGCACGATTCGTTTTAAAATAACGTAATTTGGGAATTGAAAAACAACGTCGTTTGCATTTTAAATTAAAACGGACATAAAATACATTATACAATGTCGGTGAAAAACGACATTAAAAGCCCAAAATTAATGTCAGTTAGAAAACGTCATGGTAATAAAATAAAATAGGCGCCCATGTTTCGTTTTAAAATAATTTAATTTGGAAATTGAAAAACGACGTCGTTTGCAATTTAAATTAAAACTGACATTAAGTACATTATACAATGTCGGTTTAAAACCGACATTAAAAGCCAAATATTTGAACATTCACGAAACGACGTCGTTTTGAACCATTGTTTTAAAAACATTAGGGTTTTTAACCCTCCAGCCGTAACCTTCTCCTCCAGCCGTAAGTCTTCTCTGTTTTCGTCCAGCCCTCATTTGTTGATTTTCGTTTTCATCGACGTCCAGCGCTCTCAGCTGTAAGTTCTCTGCTTTCGTCCACCGTTTTTTTTGTCGATAATTTTTAATTTTGTTTAATCGAGAATACTTTCTTTAATCAAGACCCAACACAGTTATCCCCTTCACCGACCCCAACGAGTTTTTTGTCGTTATACGAATTTCTCCTTCCACGTGCCTTTGCAGCATTTGAGCCATAAGTTAAAGTCTACGAAGGCGCCCCACATTATGCAAAGGTTGTTGCCGTTTTCCAAATACCTTTCTGATTTTAGTACTGTTTGTCAACCTTATTTTATACGTCATCTATTTTAGTTCTATTTTACTGATTTTTGGTTGTACTTGTGACTGTAGACGTGGATTGGGTTATATATTGTTGAGAAATTTTTGTTATTTTTAATTTTACGGTTATTTTAATATTAATGTTAGGTACTTTGAATGTTATTTTAGTTATTTTAATTCTTGTTTACTGCTCCGTGTATCTTCAAATTTTGTTCCCTAATCTTTTAATAATTTATAAGTTCATAATTTTAGACAAGGAGTGTGTTGGAATGCAAGGAATTCAGAAAAGAAAGAGAATGAACATTGAACACAGTAGAGGCAATAAGAATAAGGGCATTGCAATTGTATTGCTTAGAAATCTTAGGATTCGGGAGTTTGAATTAATGAATGAATTAATTAATGAATTAGGTACGGTTACGGGTAGAGGCAATGAAAGCTCAATGGGCGGGAATGGCTGGTGAATTGGCAGATGCTTCCTCATTGGTCTCATTCTGGTGAATTAAGCTTAAAATTTTTTTTTGGGTATTTTTGTGTGAGCCACTCTTTCTTCTTCTTCCTTTGCACCTATCCAAAACTGATCAATTCCACGTCTCTAGCTATAATGACCTTTTGAATAAAATAAAATAAAAGATTTGGCACAATGCAGTGAGTTCAAATATGGATGACAAAAAATATAATGGATGGTTCCACTTTTAGTTTTAAATTGTATCCTTATATTATTTGACTGCCAATGTAATCTTGTGCATCTTGGGTAATATCTTTGAATTAACTGGAAGTATATTCTTGTATCTTCTACAGGTTTTTATATTGAAATGTTACAAGTTTCACGATTCTTGTATGTTTTACAATATGCTTTTAATGACCCTTTGTTCCTTTAACGCAAAGGAAGTTCTCATTAAAAAAAGAAAAGTAGAGACCAAGAGTTAAAAAAAAATAGAGAGAAAGAGAGATGCTCACTTTGATTAAGAGGTGTTTAAAATAACGCTCTATTTATTCTATTAACAACATCATGTTATTAGGTTCTGAAATTCAATAGAGTGAGTACTGGGTGGTGCTATTCCACAATCTCTTGATCTCATTTATGTTTTTATTATTCTTCAATTTCCAATGTCACTAATATAATTTAGCCATATGTCTTAATATTTACCCATATGTTGGCATGTAGTTAATTTTAAACGATGTTGATGATCTTTTACTTCCTTATGATAGCTAGTTTTATTATAGGCTTATGTACTATAAACTGTTGCTTATGTTGGGTTTATTATTGTTTGATATAGTGTTTTTTCCTTTGTTCTTTATAGATAATTTTTAGCTAAGTTTATTATAGGCTTATGTACTATAAACTGTTGCTTATGTTTATGTTTATTTTTGTTTGATATAGTTTTTTTTTTCCTTTTGTCTTTGTAGATAATTTTTTTAGTTAAGTTATTCTATATGGATAAGTCATGGATGAACAAAGATAGAATGTCAATGAAATATAACTTAGGTGTTGAGAAGTTCATTGAAAATGGACTACGACATTCAAAAGGGTCAAACTGCATATGGTGTCCTTGCTTGAACTTTGCAAATGTAGTTCTACAAGAGTTGAACATAGTTAGAGAACACTTATTTATTTATGGTTTTGATAAGAGTTATAAATATGGATTTGGCATGGTGAGCAACTACCTAAGGATGAAAGTGGTACTAGTAAGGGAAAAGAAGATTATGATGATGATGACATAAAGAATACAACTAATATGTTTGAAGCTGCACAAGACTATTTTTCAAATAAGTTTGAAAACTTTGAACAACTATTAAGTGCGACATGTTTAAGATAGTTGACACATCTGAAGTTGCGAAAGAAAGTTATTCCTCACCATACAAACGCGCAAAAAAGTTGGCTAACATTTTCGCTGTAGGACAAACAAACCAAAAAATAATGATACCTTACAATAGCGGGTAAGAAACAATGTTTTTTATAACTTGTGGTTGTCATAATTTAGTTATTTTATATTTGTTTCGCTGATGTTAACTTTTTTCTTATAAGAATCATTGGACATTATGTGTTGTTGATGTGCATAATAATATGATTTACGTTTTAGACTCTTTGCAACCCTGCTATTAAGGAAGACATTAAATATGTTGTGAATAGGTAAGTATTATCTATATTTTTAGTTTGATACATTAATGTGTAGGATTGATAACTTTTTTTTTAAATATATTTAGGGCTCTGAGAATGTTTATGGCACATAATACTATTACACAAGGTAGAAAAAATCCTACTTAGCTTCTTCTACGGGTAAGTATAACTATATTGCTTTATGTTATTATTTTTTAATAAGTTCTAAAACTTAGCATTTTTATATATGTATAGTGCCCATGTCAATCAGGATCGATAGAGTGTGGATGTTATGTCATGAGGAAAATTCGACAGATAATGCATAATCGAGACACTCCAATACCTAATCTTGTATGTCTTTCATGCACGCTCAAAACACAACTCTACTTTTCATATTCGAATTATATATTTATATTATTTATACTTTGTTACATGTAGTTCAATTCAAAAAAGCCGTATACTCAAGCCGAACTTGATGAGGTACATGATGAATGAACTAGATTTTTTGCGAACTACGCTTAGTTTGGGTTAGATAGTAAATATAGTTTTATCGTTTTAGCCTTTTAATATGTAAAACCTTGAACCATTTATATGTTATTTCAATATGCATTGCTTGTATTTGTGAGCTACTCAACATTTTACTTAGTTTGTTCATTTAAAACTTCTTAATATTGTATACTTAATGAATTAGATATTATAGAAGGATTACCGTGTGTTGTTGCTGAATTTCTGAATTCTATTGAAGATGTGTATTAGAATTTCTACAGATTGTATTGGTGGTGTGCTGATGATTGTGTTTGTGATTTGCTGATACAGATCTTTTAATTATTAATTTATTTTGTACGATTGTTTGGCTAGATATATTTTGATACAGGTCTTTTAGGTATTATGGTATGTGGAATATTTTATTCATATTTTTGTTTCAGGTTTTGTAAAAAACAATGTCAGTTTAGAACTGACATTGTAATTATGAACGAAAACAATGTCAATTATAGAGGAATGGTGTCGGATCTATCAATGTCGGTAATTAACTGACATTATATGGACAATCAATGTCGGTCTGGAACTGACATCAGACCAACCGACATCGTAGGCTATAATGACACCACGGTTAATGTCAGTTGGGAACCGACATTGAAATAACCGACATCGAACATATACAATGTCGGTTTTATTGATGTTAGTTGGCAACTGACATTGTTTGAGAAACGACATTGTACGATACGATAACACCCGGATTAATGTCGGTTTGAAAACCGACATCTAATATGTATGATGTCAGTTGACAACTGACATTGCAGACCAATTTTGTAGTAGTGTTTCTACAAAATAAAATTTATTTGCGTACATTTATCATAAAGAAACGGAAAATAACAATTCATTCCATTATAATAATTATAAAATATACCTCGTATCGGGGTTGGAGTTAGAACATTCCACTACACCAAGGAAGCAAACTTTGGCGAGTGTCTTGGAGTTAGATATCATTTTATAACCAAACACCTAAGTGTGTTCTATGTCTTAGATGCTAAAAAATTTGCCCAAGGCACATAATGTAGCCATCGCCCATGTGCCTGCATCTATTAATTAAAATGTTTGAAGTTTCATGTGTTTATTGCCGTAAGAATCATTATTGTAAAAGTGGTTCTTGTAACCCTAGTTCTGATTATTATGTAGGTCAATGAAGCCAACATAAGTTCAATCCTTATTCAAATACCTACAACACGGTTTATTGCCTGTCCATACAGAAAATTCAAAGAGTTATGGAAAAGAGCATTGCAAGACGACAACAAGAAGGAATTAGATGGACCGGAATAACCAACTACATAGGAGGGGTGAGTCATATGTATCCACCACACAGACAAGATGATCAAAAGGTATTTGAGCGAGAGGTGCCATCAGTATTGGGTAAGATCGACTCTTTAGTTATGGATAAGGCGACGACCACCTTCCCAAATTAGTAGAAATTGACCACCTTCGCCATTTCTCCGGTGCTTGGTAAAGAAAATCCAAGAGACTCAGTTTTGTAAGTTCTTATACATTTTCGAGTAGTTGAACACTATCATGCCTTTGACTGAGGATTTAGAGCAAAGGCCAAACTATTGCGAAATTCTTGAAAAATATTATAACTAAAAATAAGAGATTAGGAGAATTTGGAACTGTGGACCTTACAGAAAGTAGTAGTAATATCATTACGAATAAGGTTCCCCCTAAACTTAAAGATTCGAGGAGTTTCACAATTTCATGCTCTATATGAGGGAGAGATGGGACATTGTGTGATTTGGGCACTAGTAAAATATGATGCCTCGGTCGGTATTTAAATGTTTAGAAGTAGGAGAATCAAGGTTCAAAATTGTCACCTTATAACCTTCCAATAGGTTAACAACAAAACTAAAGAGTTGAGTTAAGGATGAATTAGTAAGTTTGGCCAATTCATTTTCCTTGCTTATTTCATTATTATTGCTGATTACTCTTGACTGTAAAGCACATTTAGAAATACGTATTATTCTCGGATGTCCAATAGGTTAACAACAAAACTAAAGAGTTGAGTTAAGGATGAATTAGTAAGTTTGGCCAATTCATTTTCCTTGCTTATTTCATTATTATTGCTGATTACTCTTGACTGTAAAGCACATTTAGAAATACCTATTATTCTCGGATGTCCATTTTTAGCTATAGGTGGAGCCTTGATCAATGTCCAACTAGGCAAGCTCATAATTCAGATGGATGACCAACAAGTTACTTTCAACATGATGAATGCTTGGAAATATCCAGATGAGATAGAAGAACGCACATCCATCCATGTCATCGACCCTGTTTCTTGTGATGAGTTTAATGACGTGTTTACTCTACAAATGGAATATGAGATAAATGAATCAAAGGAGGAAGGTATCGAGGCGACGACCACCTTGCTATTACTGAAAGGAAAATTTTAGCCTCTTAATTTGAAAGAAGGCGAATTTAAAGTGATCCAACCAACAATAATCAAGCCTCGTTACTTGGAGTAGAAACCCTTACGCAACCATCTCAAATATGCTTATTTAGGAAAATATGATACTATACCTGTTATTATTGCCGCCAATATATCTGATGAAATTGAATTGTCTCTTGTTTAGGTAGCAACCTAGTCATAAAATGATATCAACAATGGATTTCACGAAGTCAGTTTCGTATAGAGGATACTATCCCCAAAGATGCTAACACAACCCATTTCACGAAGTCACTCTTTTTTTAATTACTTGATTTTTTCTTGGATTCTTTTTCATTTTTCTTTCATTTTACTATTTTTCCGAAAAAGTAAATAGAAAAGGACAAATACTTCCTATGATGATGAAAAAGTTTAACCTTAGAACAAAAGAAGCAGAACACATTTTTATGAACAAAACAAGAGTGAAAAATGAAATATCGCTGGATAAAAAAGACTAAGAAATCCAACCTATTCATGACCTTAGTTATCTTCATCGACG
Source organism: Momordica charantia (assembly GCF_013281855.1). Taxonomy (NCBI): domain Eukaryota; kingdom Viridiplantae; phylum Streptophyta; class Magnoliopsida; order Cucurbitales; family Cucurbitaceae; genus Momordica; species Momordica charantia. The sequence continues at coordinate 15,278,361 of NW_028275167.1, read as the reverse complement.
TGATACAAAAACAAAGAACAACATAAAGCAATTCATTGACAAAATAAGCATGCTAGAAATTTTGAAAAGATGTCATCAAATAAGCTTAGGACAAACCTATAACTAGCTAAAAAACGATATACTAAACTTGAACTCATGGCATTTGAAACAAAATAAAAGAAAACAAGCATTTCATCAATTAGAAGCACCCAAACCCGACCTACACTAAAAACTAATCCTAATTAATCAAGTCCAAAAGAAAATAAAAATCAAAAGTAAACAAGGTCAAGATCAAGAAATGAAGTAAAATGAGGGAAATACTCCCCTAAACATCATTAGAAGAAGAATTATCGAAAGCAAAAGCGGTGGTAGGAGCAGCGGGCCGTGAGGATGATGGTAGATCGACTTTCAACTCATCCGGGAGAAAAGGTGTATTGGATCCATGAAATTTCTCAAGAAACTCAAATGTAGCGTGTTGAGTGGCCAAGAGAAAGGTGTATTTCTGCACCAACACGTCATATTGCTCTTTAGTAACTACTCATCGAGTCTTGGGAGCAATGACGGTAGTAGGAGAGTCTTCTCCACAAACCAAATAATACCCCTAACTTGGCTCATTGATGTGACCGACTTCTTAGGTGTCACAGCGTCCTCATTGTTCGCTTCAACTCCTACTTTTAAACACAAGTCGGTTATAAGCACAAGAAAGCAAAGAGAGGCTACCGTTTTCTCCGAACAAACTCGACTTTGATCTCTTATAAGCTGGCCATAATTGAACTCAATCCCCTTCATTTAAGCAATAAATCATCATCACCCTGGCCCTGTTGATGGAAGAGTCGTGTGATGTTGGTATCAACTAGTTGTTTACTACATAGGACCAAAACGTGGCCTTGTCATCGAGATCAAGTGGTGTTAAAGATAGAACTTCGGTTGATGATACGGTCCATGTTCCTTTAGGCCTACAAATAAGTCTATAGGCTTCTTCAATTTGCTTGTCTGATGGGTGCACAATTGAACATGATGTGAATCATAGAGCGAAAGCAGTAGCATGCGTTCTTGAACTTCTTTTGAAATTTAAACACAAAAAAATATAAAACAGGGAAGAATGTTGGATTTTACCTTTGAAGACTGTTCTTCGTGTAATCCGAATGAGACAACACGACTTGATCTTTCTCGCTAAGTCTCTCAGTTGAGAATCCGGATTGTGGGATCTAATTCCAAGGGATTAAGAGAGTAAGAGAGTTGAGATATTTTTAGCCTTAACTTACTGTTATATTTATAGAGATGGAAAATCCTAAGACCATTAGGATATCTTATCTTTTTTCATATAAGATATTTTCTCTTGAATCTAGGGGAAATCCCAACACCACCATGATATCTTATTCGTTTAATTTAATTAATAATAAATAAAGTAATTAAATCAAGTAATAATTAATTGATTTAAATAACTAATTTAATTATTAATAATTAATTAATTTAAAGCTAAATATTAAATAAATAAATAAATAATTAACAATTAATCATTTAACTTTTAATTAAATATCAGATATTTAATTAAAACTATATATTTGAATCATATTCAAATGAACCTCTCTGGTATAACCTATAGTTTTAATATGAATTCAATTCATATTAGTTATTTGAATCTTATTCATATATTTCTCTTACAACATATAATTTAATTATTGAATATTTATTAAAAAATAAACTACATATATAATGTATCATAATATACATTATATACACTCCCTGATGTATAATTTGAACATTTCAAATTCTTTCCAAATATTGATCATCGTTTTACCTATTGTGAGCTAGTAAGGGGACCTAATGAATCTACAGATCAGAAGCTTCAACGATACGAGGTTAATTAATTAACATTCATTAACTGCATATCATTCCACTAAAGATCTACAGCTGAACTCTTCTCACTGCAAAATTTTTCGTGTCCACGGAAATTGACCATCGAAGGTAAGTCAATCCTCACGAGTGCTCGTAACTTTAGCTGGGTCAAATTACTGTTTTATCCCTGAGTTACATCTTGCTCCTTAAGTATCACTGCTCCTCTAATGAACAACCCGGTTATGGTCCGACAAATAACCAGAAGTCCCTCTTAGGCCAGTGAGATGGTGTGGCCCCTTGTTGAAGTCCCAGAGTCAGCATGTAAGGGAACACTCATCTATTTCCCTAAAGTCGAGAAGGAGTAAATTCCATCTCGTGTAGTTAAGTTCCCAACTTCCTACTCGGTCCATCATAAAAATTGTAGAAGCTAAGTCGGCAACTCGGGTCTATCACCCATACAAATCAAAGGACAAAACACTCCTAGACAGGAGTTCGTAACTCATTTAGGATTAAGATCGAGTTACATGATCATCCTGTGAAATATTAATATAAATAGTTAACAGTGTTACAATTATTGATTAATGATTTCACAGTACGAACTTATACAAACTCATTGTATAGGACCCTTGCTCGCATGTCACTACATGAACGACCTTGATAGAGTCATTTGTAACTGTTACAAAGCGGGACGTATCCCTAGTGTTACCAGAAAGGTACCCAACCTTGTCCGTGTACTATTGACCATTTAGGTTATTAGTTGAACATTATCCACTTGTATATTGAATATATATTGTATATTGAATATATATTGTATATCAGATATGTACATTGTATATTAAATATATATTATATATCAAATATAGAAATTGTATATTAAATATATAATGTATATCAAATATATATTGTTCCAGTTACATAAATTGGATCTTAGTTTGTTAAAATATGAGTAATGCAAAGAAATAATAAGATAACTATTTATTGAATAAATAATTTGTGAACAAATTATAAATACGGGTGCACAATGAGCTCATTACCTATTGAATTAAAGACATCAGGTAAACCAATTTGAGTATTACTAATAGTACGAGATAAATTTACCAATTTGCCCCTAATTTGCATAGAGTCTCCTCTATGGGGTGAATGGCAGCATAAAATTCCACCTATTTCTCATAAACGTGTTTAGGGGTGCAAATGAAGTCTCCCATCCATGCTTCAAAAGTTGGCTCTTAATGAACTGTAGAATGAGCTCTTGTTCCTCATCGAAGCATTTCTCGATTAAGAGCTCTCGATCTACAAAATCTATCTTTTTAACCTCTATTTGAACCCTCTTAGCTCTTGCTGACTGTGGCTCGTTTACCTCAGGCTCCACTTCATCGAGCGCTAGTAAGTGATCTTTAGTTTCTTCAACTATTCTATACCTTTTTGCTTGATGGGTTGCCAAACATGCTATAGTATCTCGAGTGCGAGGTCGCGGAATTGCGCCTGACACTTCCTGGATTGGCTTTTTCCCTTTTTGCAATTTCTTCACTACCTCAGCCAAGCAAACTTCTTCCTTTGAGCTTTCTATAGTAACAACGAAATTCGGGTCAGAAGCATTAAAATTCTAAAGTGAATGAGACAAACCTTAAGAAGGAGAGGAGACGGGAATTTAGAAATATTAGGTTTTGCAAAATTTGAGGAAGAAATACCATAAATTATGGACGGTGGTGTGGTGTCCAAGAATGCGCCTACCACTTCTTCACAATGAATCTCCACACTTGCACAATCTGAATATTCCAAGGCTCGGTATGATGATTAGAGTGTCCACTGCCCTATTTTGCGCATTCTATGCCCACAATGATAGTTAACGACGATATTGATGACTATATAGGCTCGGATATGGGGGATGGTTGAGTGCTTTCAAATTTAGGGCGATCATGCCATTTATCATAGCTCATAGCTCCTCACTCAATTTCATATACCTTTCCACTTATTCTTGTCATCTCTTATTTAAATCTTCAATACGACCATACAAGTCCTCATTACATTTCATTCCACTCTCTTGCCCAACCTTTTCTTGGCTATTTCCCTCCCCATCTTTAGTCATTCTCCCTTGTAATTGATTAATTTCAGAATCTTTAACAATCATAGATGGGGTAGTTCTTGGGGATGGATACAACTTTTTAATATCTTCCAATTTCTTCAAAACCGAACGGGGCAAGAGTTAATTAGGAATGAAATTTACCATACTTCCGGGTGTTTGAGGCAACTCAAAGGGTACTCAACCAGTGGAGTGGGCAGTGGCAGACTAACCCTCTATCGGTTGCTTTTGTTCAACTTCCTTATTCTTCTCTACCTCTTTTATCACATCAAACGTCGGTGGATCATCATTGCCCACTAAGAGCTCAGGTTCTTCATATTCAAGCTCGCTCCATACGTTTATTGTCTCACCTTGCTTTTCTATATTGTTAGGCAATGCTTCTGGTGGACTATTCTCAACTCACTAACCATTTGCTCCATTTTGATCACCAAGTTACATTCTACTGTCTCATTTCTCGCCATATATTCTATCATCATCTCTTCAAGACTATAAATTTCAGACGATTGTATTTGCTCTGGCATCCATAGTTATTCATACTTCTGTTGAGGTTGTGTCGAAAATTATGGTTGGAATGAATGCTCATATGGATGTATACTTTCAGGTCGATGCTCTCCACTTAAGAAATTTGAATGATCCTTACAATCTTGGTTGTATGGATTTGAATAAGCATTGGAATCTTGTTGGTTCCTTGACTAATCTATAGAATAAAAATATAAAGAATTAGATAGACAATATTCGATTGAATGGTGACTCACCACAATATAAACAACCAAATTGACAAACAGGAGTTATGGCCATGTTACTTCCCATGTTTAGATTATACATCATTTGCGCATCCATTTCAAACACTCCTGCCAATTTCTTGGTTAAATACAAGTAACATCTCATACTTTTTCATTTTTTTCCTTTTTTTTTCTTGATCTCTATTCTTGCCTTAACATCCTTAGGGACTCCCACAAGAAATTATTTTTGGGCTCATACACAAAATTCAACCATTTAAGGTTAGATATACAATTAATAAAAAAAAAGAGATATACAATAATCACTATATAAAACAATTCACTTAAAAATAAAATAACTTTGAAAATAAGTCCCCAGTAATGACACAAAAACTTGTTGGTATATTCTCTACCTCGAAAGATAAGAGACACGTGCAAATGTACATGGTCACAAGTAATACAAGGAAGTGATTCCAAGGTTGAATCCTCAAGGACTTTTGCTTTAAAAACGAATACGATGAAATGAAATTGTTCAAATTGCAATCAAGTTTTATGGGTAAAAGTGGGTGATAAAGTGTGATTTGTTTGTGCAATTATCAATAAAGAAATAAAACACAACTCCTATGCTTCCTGCCTTAACTTTGAAAGAAAAAACACACCAGCGAAACAAGTGCCAGGCTCTACTTGGCAATTTTTGGAAATCATTTTTGGAAATCTTAGTTCTACTCTTTCATGAACTGGTTTTGGCTGTTGCAAAAGCCTAGGGTAACCTACTATCATATTATGTCTATGTGTTGTTACAATCTTATAATGTGCTTTTAAGGGTTAGAGGGCATATGTCTAGGATTGTGGTTTATGCACTTATGTCTAAGTCACAACCCATGTTAGTTTCCTAATATTTTACCTATCCTAACATTCTCATTATTAGACTTCGATGTATAGATCAATTTCCTAGTAGTCAACCTAAGAAATGATTTGAGGAAAATATTTTAAAAACCAACCTAGAAATGCGCCATACGCATTCTGGGCTTTTTCCGACCGTGTTAAAATTAAATAATTTTCCCTAAGGCATATCACACCGATGTTGGAAACTAAATTAATGCATAATAAAAGAAATGAAAAAGCAAGAAAAAATAAGAGAAATAATTTTCATTGATTTAATTGAAAAATAATGAAGTATGATGAGATATAGCTTAACATTCTTCTCTTTCGAGCTTGAAGGGAGTTTAAAACTCGCTAAAGAACATTAATGAAGTGAAATAGAAGAAGAACAAGTGAATTGAACTTAAATTAAAGTAAGAACAAAATGTAACAACATTTTACCAAAGCTAGGGTTACGAAAATACTAAAATAACAAAGGAAAAAAAATACAATGAAATTAAACTATCACCTATGGCTGAAATTAAAGTGAAATGGATGCTAAATGATTATCGAATAGCTAAGGGGGCTCTACTTATATAGAGCTTCAAGTTGGTTTGAACTTCCCATGAAAATAGGAGGAAATGGTCGATATTTTCCTAATGGAATGTTTTTTGACATGGATTGGGCTCAATTTGTTAAAACAATCCAAATGTGAGATGACTCTCTTGTCCCTCATAAGCAAAATGTTCGTTTTGATGCGACAGGTGCATAGTTCCTGCAAAGTGGAAATTGTGAGTTTTTGCCAAGTTTGACCACGTCTTATCTCAATTAAACTCAAAACACCCGATATTGTAATTTACCCAGACTCTTCTTCTATCGTATTTATGAATATCCAAGCACTTTTTATAAAATACGAAGGAAAATGGGTCGTTTTTACAATTAAACATGCCCTGACAATAAACTTTCTACAGTGGAATGTCAAACTTATCAGAGGTGCTTTCGAAGTATAAAAAGGTGATATAGGTTTAATCTTAACTGATATAAGGGGAATTAGCTCATCATTTTACACGCACAATATAATTCTAGATGGTGGAACCAACAACTCAGGAAAGCATCAGAGCAGACTTAACCCAGAAGTGAAGGAAGTTGTCAAGAAAGAGATTCTAAATCGTTAGATGCATAAGTTATATACCTTGGATTTGATAGTAGTAGGGTAAGCCCGATTAAATGCATTGTAAAAAAAAGGTAGTTTGACTATAATTTCAAATGATGATAATGAATTATTATCCCCATAACGAATGCATCTCGATGGAGAGTTTGCATAGATGGTTGCAAACTGCATAACGTAACCAAAAAATATCACTTCCCTTTACCATTTATTGACCAAATGCTTTATAAACTTGTCGGGAAAGAATACTATTGTTTTTTAAATGGTTACTCTATGTACAACCAAATATCATTGTCCCAGACGACTAGAATAAGGCCAACTTCACGTGTCCCTAAGAAACATTTACATTCATAAGAATGCCAACTAGGCTTAGAAATGCACCTTCTTATTGATAGCAATCTTCTCAAACATTATGGATACCTTAGAGATCGGACGTTTGGGCCATGTCTGAAAATATGGAGAAATTTAATGAGCAGTTTGAGAAGATCATGCTTGTTCTCAATTGAGAAAAGTTTCATATCTTATGATAGAAGAAGGAATATTGCTAGGCCATCAGATCTCAAATAAGGTCATGGAGGTTGAGAGAGCCAAGATTGAACTCATCATTAAGCTCCCGCCACCGTCTTCGGTAAGGAGAGTTAGAAGTTTTATAGGCATGCTTGCTTCTACCGTCGTTTTGTTACGGAATGTTCTAAAATATTTGAGCCATTGTGCATGATGTTAAACATAAAATAATATTTGAGTTTGATATGGAGTGCATGGAATTTTCTAAAATATCTGAATCATTGTGCATGCTTGGTCAAACCAAAGATAAAATGTTGCACCATGTGTAATATGCCAATAAGATACATAAAATGTTATTAGCAGTTGTTTTCAATTTGGACAAATTTAGAGTTTACTTAGTTAGTACTAAGGTAATTCCATGTACTGACCACTCTGCTTTAAAATACTTATTCTAAAAATAAAAGAAACAAGATGATAAACCTAGATGAATAGCAACAAGGTTTGAGTTAAATATAAATAGAAATTAAAGACAGGAAAGGAAAAGAAGAACCAAGTTGCTTACCACATATTAAGGTTAAAGTTAATATCTAACAAAAGTAGTATGCCATTTAAGAATCTTTTACTGACGAACAACTCTTATAAATTGTGGAACCTCCTTGGTATGTTGATGTACCAATTTCTTGGTAAGTAAAATTTCCCCTCATGATGTTAATCGCCAGCATAAAAAAAAAATTATTGCATGAGGTAAGGTAGTTTGGACCCTATCATATACTAACAATATATTGCATAGATTGGTAGTGCAAAGAGCAGCAAACTATTATGAAAGGTTGTCACACGTTTCCTTAGTAATTGGAATAGTATATAACTGATATACAGTATATATATTTAATATACAATGTATATATTTGATATACAGTGTATATATATACCGCATATATTCGATATACATGTGGATAGTGTTCCAATAGTAACCTAAAGGGTCTATATTGTATAGATAAGGTTGGGTACCTTATCCTGGTAACATTATGGATACGACCCACTTTGTAATAATTACAAATGACTTGATTGAGGTCGTTCGTGTGGAGACATGGGAGTGAGGGGTATCCTACACAATGAGTTTGTATAAGACTGGACCGCGAAATAATTAATCTTTAGTTGTAACACCGTTAGCTAGGATGACCACGTAACTCGATCTCAATCCTGAGTGAGTTATGGACTTCTACCTGTTAGGGAGCGTACTTTGATTTGTATGGGTGATAGTGACCCAAGTCGCCAACTCAATATTCCTACCATTTTGGGGACAAGACCGAGTGGGGATCTGGGAACATAACTACACAAGATGAAATTCACTCTTTCCCGACTTTAGGGTAAGTAGATGAGTATTCTCTTAAGTTCTGACTCTAGGATATGAATAAGGGGTCCCACCCTCTCAGTGGCCCGAGCGGGACTTCCGGTTATTGATCGGGCCATAACCGGGTTGTTCATTAGAGGATCAGTGGTACTTAAGGTACAAGACGTAACATAGAGGTAAAACGATAATGAGAAGAGTGCAACTGTGGGTCTTTAATGGAGTGACCGACAGTTAACGAATGTTGATTCATATGGTTAATGAGTTTAATCAATTAATCTCGTATCATTGGAACTTCTGGTCTGTATGTTCATTAGGTCCAATTGCTAGCTCATAAAGGATAGTTAAAAGCATTTAGTCCTGAAATAATTTGAATTGTTCAAATTTGTTAAAGGGAATTAAAATTAATTGTATGAGATGCAACTAATATAATGTATGTTTACATTATAATATAAAGTTACTTTGAACTGAATTCAATATTATGAGAGATGGTTATTAGAATTTGATTCTAATAGGGTTGAACAATTTAAGTTTAATTTAATTAAATATGATTTAATTAAATTAATGGGATATGTTAATTTGGTTAAATTAAATTAATACTTTTTTTTGTAATTAATTAAATTAGATTTAATTAATTATTAATTTAATTAAAATTGTTTTAATTAAATGGAAAAAAGAAAGAAATGGGAGGAAAAATCTCTAGTGGGAAGTGGGGAAGTGAGTGTGGAAGTGGTAACTTCCGCCTAACTTCTCATTCCCTATAAAAGGGAGGTTCTCCCCTTTTCTTTTTGGTTCCCCGGTCCTCGGTTCATTGAGTTTTCGAAACTCCAACGAGAAAACCGCTCTCTCAATCTTTTGATTTCCCTCTCAATTTTAAGACGGTTCCCACAAACCAAGTTCTTAATGTCCAGAGGATAGCGAGGAAGACTTTTTGGTGGCGTTGGTGTCTACATTGAAGAGGTGTCTTCAAAGATATGTATCACTATTTTCCTTTTATTCATTTAATCATGTCTTTTCTTCGTTGTAATTCTAAAATAAGATCGAAACACAGGCGTTCACGTACTTCTACTGCGGGATTCGATCCCTTCAATATGAAGACCTCATCACCGACATTCGTACATCGTATGCCGCTAGGATTCGGAGTATCCTACCTATCAATGTTCAGTGATTCACAGGTCATGGTGAACCAAATCACTAAGGAATACAAAACAAAGTATGACAAAATGGGGCAATATCTAATCAAGGTCCAGAGCTCTTAGCCCAATTCGTGGAATACACAATCCATTAGGTTCACTGTTATGAGAATTCCAATGTGGACACCTTAGCAAAACTTGCGTCTACTTATGAAACCGACGTAGCAAAGTCGATGCCAGTCAACTCCCCCCATCTACGAGTGCGTATGCAACAATCACTTTGGGAGCTGGTCTATGACTACCAAGATAATTAGGCAAGGGTACTACTGCCTACGAAGAGCAAAGACACCGAAGACTTTGCGAGGAAATTCTACTGATGTAAAAAAATTGGCCACATTAATCGATCAACTGCCTGAGCTCCTCACATTGATCTCCAGCCCTTTACCCTTTGATAAATGGGTAATCGAATTGATCGGCCATTGCCATTAGGAAATGACAAACCAAGTTCGCCATTATTGCAGTCGCCACTAGCAACTATTATCGATGCCAAGATCACAAGCTTTCTTATGACTAAAATTGTTTGCTACTTCTGCCTGCACCATGCCATTATAACTGATAACAAGAAACGGTTTCAAAATGCCAAGTTCAATGGATTATGCTCTAAGCTTTGTGTTGGGAATTCCTCTATCTTTAAAGAAAAGAGACACGTGCAAGCGTACACGGTCACAAGTAATACTTGGGAGGAATCCAAGGTCGAATTCTCAGGGACTTGTGCTTTCAAAATCAAGTAATGAAGTGAAATGGTTAAAAAATGCAAGTGTGGTATATGAAGAAAATAGTAATAAAATGTTGTTGTTTGGGTTTCAAATATCAAGCAATTTAATAAAATACAATCTATTTGCTTCATACCTTAGCTTTGATAGAAAATATGAAAGATATACAGTATGAGAAAATACACTAGCCACTATTTGGCTTAATCTTGGGAATATGAGTTCTACTATTTCACGAACCGCTTTTGGTTGCTGCAGAGGCTAGGATAACCTAAAATCATATTTCTATGTGTGTTTACAATCCTAGAAAGTAATTATATCAACTAATTTTCATTTAGTGGTCAGAGGACCTTTGTCTAGGACCGTATTTTATGCGATTATGTCTAAGTCACATCCCATATTGGCTTCTTATTATTTTACCTAACCTACCCTTCTCAAAGATGGGCTTTAGTTCATAGATCAAATTCTCAGTGGCCACATGGAAAAAATACGAAAAGAGAAATTTTAAGAAACCAACACAAGATTGCGTCAGACGATATCTGAGCAAATCCCGAGCATGTTCGAACACAAATCATCTTGGCTAAGGCATTTCACCAAGAGGTTGATAACTAAATCAGTTTATAATTAAATGAAAGAAAACGCATGAAAACATAAACGGAGGAATTTCCATTGAATTTAAATTAATAATAACGGCTTACAAGGAGTTCTAACTTAACCCTCTTCTCTTTTGAACGTGAAGGGTGTTGGGACTTTCTCAACCTTCAAACAGATTAGAGACTCGTGCAAGCGCACACGGTCACAAGAATATTCTAAAGTAATCCAAGGTCGAATCCTCAGCTTGTTGCTTTTCAAAATCAAGTAATGCCGTGAAATGGTTCAAATGTGCAATTGTGTTCTATGAAGAAAATAATGATGAAATGTTGATGTTTGGGGTTTTAACTATCAAGCAATGTAATAAAACTCAACCTCTTTACTTCCTACCTTAGTCTTGATGCAAAACATGGAAAACACATTATGTTGGGTAAATTGGGCCTGGCGCAATTCCTGACTTTTCTTGAGATTCAAGTTCTACTATTTCACTACAGTTTTTGGTTGTTGTAGAGGCTAGGGTAACCTACAATCATATGCCTATGTGTGATTACAATCCTAGAGAATATCTACCAACTCACTTGCATTACGGGTCAAAGGGCCTATGTCTAGGACCATATTTTATGCGTTTATGCCTAAGTCACATCCCATATCGATTTCGTATTATTTTACCTAACTCACCTTTCCCAAGGTTGGGCTTTGGTGTATAAATCAAGTTCCCACCGGTTGAATGGAAAAAAGATATAAAGAGAAGTTTTTTAAAAACCAACCCAAAAAAAATGCTAGGCGCAATCTGGTCAATATCCCGAGCGTGTTGAAAATCAAATCATTTTGACTAAGGCATTCCACAAAGAGGTTGATAACTAATTTAGAACATAATCAAAGAAAAGTAAAATGCACGAAAACATAACGAAAGTATTTTTCATTGAATTTAAATGAATAAATAAGTCGTACAATGAATTCTAGCTTGACCTTCTTCTCTCTCTAGCGTGAGGGGAGTTGAAACTCACTAAAGAACTTTAAAAGAACAAAATGAACAAAAAATGGAAGTAAGAACTTGAATTAGAAGCAATACAAAAGGTAAAAGTGTGAAAAACAAAGAAATGAACAACTAGAACATGAATATAAATCCTAAAAACGTGTTCTACAACTAGAGAGCAACTAAAAGAAGATAAAATGAAGCTTGGAAGGGATGAATTTCTACTGGAGCGATGACTTCCTTTTATAGCATCATAACTTGGTTGAAACTCCTCACCATTTAAGGTGGAAATGGGTTGAGATTCACCTAACCACCTCATTTGGACTTGGACTCACGGTTTGGGATGTGTTTGAACATGTGGGAAATATCCTCTGTGCCCCTCATTAATCAAAACGTGAGTTTTGCCATTTTGTTCTCCAAAAATGTGCCGGGCGCAATTCTGCAAAAATAAGAAACTGTTATTTTCTTACAATTTGACAGCATTTTTCTCATATTTTTTCTAAAGTATAGTTTCACTTTTATGCAGAAATGTTCTAATCATATTCTACTTTAAGAATATCTGGTCCTTTTTGGCAAATAGTGATGAAAAAGAGGTAAAAAACGTGGTCAAACAGGGCTACCAACACATGTTTCTACAGTAAAAAGTCAACCCTAACAAAGGGAGTGTAAACTGGCTTAAGAATTTTAAAAGAATGGAATAGATGAAGAACGGAAGTACAAACTCGAATTAAAGGCAATACGATAAGTAAAAGTGTGAAAATACAAGAAAATAACATCTAAAACACAACTCTAAAGCTTATGAACGAATTTTCTAGCTAAGAACGAAAGAAAAGAAGATGAAAATGAGATGAAAATGGATGCTTTGCTGCTGGGGGAGATGCTTCATTTTATAGGCTCGTTAATTGGTTGAACTTCCCACCATTTTAGGTGGAAATGAGTTAAGATAAAATGTTGTTTGGGTATCAAGCAATTTAATAAAACACAATCTCTTTGCTTCATACCTTAGCTTTGATAGAAAATATGAAAGATATACACTATGGGAAAATGCACTAGCCACTATTTGGCTTAATCTTGGGAATATGAGTTCTACTCTTTCACAAACCGCTTTTGGTTGCTGCAGAGGCTAGGATAACCTAAAATCATATTTCTATGCACATCCTACTGATGAATATAATACTACCCTTCTCAAAATGACTGTAATCAAACCTTGAGGTAAAGATAAAAAAAAAACTGCCAATTTGAACGAGTATTTCATACAAGCTAACCTATGCATAGACTACGTTAATATTGGGGCCACCCTGGTGCTATTTGAAAATGCGCACTACCATAATCCTATAACTTGATATTGCGCGAGCTATATCTATTTACATGCACTTAACCACTCGAGCTGCTAAATGAATAAGTAACTACTCGAGTAGCATGACCTTAACTAAGCCTTAGAGATTTCCAAATTCTTAAGATGTTGAAAGGCACAAGCTCAACAATGCAAACTTAAATTGGATGACCTAAGCCATTGAGGTGAGCTCACATCTCGAGTTGGATAAGTTAATTTTTTCCAAAATGGTGAAGATTTTCTCATCAATATGAGGTTGGCTTGACTAAAGTTAGATATTTATGCATAAAAGGAATGCAAATCTCATATGATAAATTCAAAAGACGCAATTTAATTCATTTAAACAAATTTGGAGTTCATAAACTGTGAGGCCATCTCATATGTATAGACCCTAGCCCCAACAGATACAAATTTTTTATTCGTAAAAGAAAGGAAGTGTATGAGGGAAGCAGGAAAGATACGAAAAAAGTGCGAGCTCAAGTTGCTATGTCCTTAGTACCATCTATTGAAGCCCCAACCCGAAGGATCTTGGACCTTGTAGCATTTCCCACAAGATCATCTTAAGGGAGGTAAGGAGGAAGCTCGTTTAGCTTCTTTAAGTATGTTTGGATGAGCTCCTCATGGGCTTCAGTTCCATTTTCAAAAATTGTCTAACCTTTCATATAGGAGTGTTTCATGCTCGTCTGGTCCAAACCCTTGTGATAGTTCAAAGGTGCGTTAGAGCGAACTTGAAGTCGTCGTCTTTCAAGGTCTTGCTGAAGTCTATGTAAAAGAGAAGCTTTTGGAAGGCAATGTCCAATAACTCCTCGCTCGTGAGCTTTTCAGCCATTTTTCACCTCAGCCGTCTTGGGGTTGACAACTTCAAGGTTTAACTCTACAAGCTCATAGTCGGACTTCTTAGTTCGCTTTTGGGCACTTCGAAGCATGTCTCACCGCTTTTCACCTACTCCCTCGTAGTCATCAAGTTGACATCTAGCTTGCCTATATTATTTGTTGCATCCAGTAGCTTGGACCTCGAATCCTTGACATCAGTCAGAGCCTACTTAGTCTTCTTGATAGCGTTGACAGAGATATTTTTCTCTTGCTCAATTCATTACATGCAACCAATAGCTAGAGCGTGATAAGGGCCGGCGTCTTGGAGAAAAGGGCTTGATCTTAAAGGAAAGAGCATGGTTAATAACAAGTTTGATGAAATTGGACAACTGGTCAAGTGAACAGTTACATCAACAGCATGGTCGATCACGAGCTGAAGCGTTGCTTCAATGGTTAAGGTGGAGTGCTCGAAACGAACAAGAGATCGATCAAAGCTCACCCAAACCACATGGTGCCTCAAAGAGTTCAAATCTCCAGGACCTAAATGGCTTCCGAAAGGGAACTTGAAGTCTCGAGCTTCCTCATTTTGCTTAATCACTAGTGAACCCCCAAGGTGCAGTACTAGAGTATCAACTTTCTTCTCGGCCAACCCATAAATCTTATGAGTCTTTTTTTCTTTGTAAAGTCGTGCACCATCTGGATTAGGCTCGCCTCAACTACTCGGTCTTAACCACCTCGAGTGCAAGAGACTTTTCATGACTTCCCTCAAGAGTTTTCCTTTGGATCTGAGTTGGAGCCCTCTTTGGTTTCTTCATATTCCGACCAGCCAAAAAAGGAAGAAACATCTCTGCAAGGAAAATGATTAGAAGCAAACTACAGAGATCGCCATAAAAAACTTGGGAAACGATTTACCCTAATCTTTAGGGAGTTTGCTTGTTGGCCTTGAGTGAGGTCGGTTTGTCGGCCTTGAGGAAGGTTGGCTTGTTGCCCTGCGTGTGGTTAGCCCCCTCCTTAATATGCATACCACAATCAATAAGATTGTCATAGTTGAGCATAGCTAAGTAGTGTCGAGCTTCTCTACTGATCTTCGGAAGACGCCAAAGATATTACAATATGAGTTTGTTCCTTCGTAGCACCGGTTTAGGAAGAACTGCAAAAATGAAATTGTTGTTAGTGCTGACACAAGAGGAACGAGCTTTGGAGAGAGACATTACCTAGGTTATCGAAGCTGTGCGAAATTTAATAGCTCAACTTGTCATCAGAATCCCTTGCCAGCCAATCTCAGTAGTCATAAAACAATGTCTCCTTCCATTCTTTAATGGAAGAAGGGCCTTTTACTCATTTCCCCACACCTCGCGTAGTTGTCAAGTAAAATCTACCGAGGTTGTTGGGTAAGCTCTTTACAGTATGTATTGATAAAAACTAGTTAGCAGTTAAATACTCTGCCATCTGTATCTACACCTACACCGCCCACCACATCATCCAGCAACAAAGCAATATTACCATCCATTGGGAGCTAGTTGAATTATGATAAATTTAACTCGGACAAAATTTATGGGATGAATTGGTGGGGGGAAGGTGGATTTTGAACTCAAACATCTTCAAATAAAATGCTACATGGCCATATGATGGATTCTCTATAGTCTCAACTTGATATGAACCAAGGAGCTACCTTTGTTATGCCTCATGGACCGATTACAAGATCGAGAGCTAAGAAATTTCAACAAGCTTTGCTACTTCGTGTCCAAGCGTTCTTGAACTCGACAAGAGAAAAAAAGGAAGATGTGTAAGAAGTTGGAACTATGCACTTCAATTTGGTGCAAGTTATGCATTTTTAAGTGCTTTTAAGGCAAGTCAAAGTCCACTTGGTCAAGGTCAAAGTCAACTCCATTAAGACAAGTCAAAGTCAACTCATTCAATTCAAAAACCAAGCAAACACTCACATCCCTCATTATGGACGAGATTGCACTTATTTTGGTTGGCTTTCCATGTTCTTAACCTTTTCATTTGCTTGTCTTTTCATTTCTTGTAAGTTATGTCTTCTCATTTACAAGTCTTTTCATTTCTAGTAAGTTACAAGTCTTTTCATTTGCTTAAGACTTTTCATATGGCTTGCTAGGATGGCTATATATAGCCTTGAGATGTCTTGTTGTAAACACAATTTGAAGTTGAATGAAAAGTGAGTTTTCTCATTAGCTTGGTTGAGAGCTTTATCTCCCATTTCTTGTGCAATTTATTGTGTCTTTTAGAATTTGCATGTTAGGATCATTCAAGCGGTGTTGATCATACCTCTTGTGGAGTGATTCGAATCACGAGTTTAGAAACAAGTTTTCTCTACTCTTGATATTGATCATCAAGGTAATCCGTTCTAAAACTTTTACTTGGGTTCATTCCATACTTGTTTTCGGGGTTTTTGGGATTGAGTTCTATGGGTCTTGTTCGTTAGCAAGGTTCTTAGATCCAACTCTCAAGGGTTTCTTAACACAACTTATACATGGAATCTCATCCCTATATAACTAGGCACCTCGTACTTATTCTTTATAAAAGCTCGATCCATTGGCGAGCTTGGACAAACAGTTATCACCACATTTAGAGGTAGAAGGCCAGTCTTTGTAAGCCTATATTTCCATATATTGGGTCCTATGACTCTCACCAGTAGAGCCATTAGAGGACGATCTAGAGGAGGACAATCTATTGTCAAAAGATCTACTGTTATGACATGACCCACTATGCATCAGCAACCTTTCGCTTCCCCATGAGTTATTACTACTCCTATCAGACATAATAAAAACCTACAATGATATGAACCAAAGTATCTTAGTGCTCAAGGATTTAAAGGAAGATGTTGGAGAATCCTATGTCCAAGTTGACAACAAATCGGAGTTGCATTAAATGCACTCTAGTTTCATTTATGGCCAACTCAAGTTGCATTCATGGAAGTCAAAGTTGAACTCAAGATGCATTCATAGAAGTCAAAGTTGAACTCGAGTTGCATTCAATGAACTTAAGTGCATCTCAAGCTTCATTTATTGCAAGTCATACATCAATTAATGGAACTACACTTCAAACTACTTCAAGTGAAGCTTCATTTACAATTGGGAGGTTACAAAGACTTTGAAGGGTGACCAAGACTTCAATTCTCGGATTTTAATCTCTTTTTATTATATTTTCAGTTTTAAACATTTCATTTATGTGTTTTAAGTTACATTTTAGCTAATGGATGTTATGGCCATCATGTAATTGGGAGTTACAACCTATCAAATGCCTTTAGGTTACTTTTAGGGTTGTTTTGGAGGCTATAAATAGCCTAGTTTGTTTCCTTTGAAATACAGATTTTGATGATTGAATGAAAGTTGCTATTTTGCTTCAAAAAGCCTAGAGCTTGTTTTTCTTTGCAATTCTTGAGTGTTAGATTTGCATGCTAGAATCATTCAAGTAGCCTTGATCAAGCTATTTTGTGGAGTGGTTCGAATCTTGAGTTTTGAAACAAGTTTTCTCTACTCTTGATCTTGATCATCAAGGTAAATTCGTTCTAACTTCTTCCTTGGGTTGAAATCATCTTGATTTGGGGGTTTTAGCATTTGTGATCTAGGGTTTGCATAACCATAAGGGTTCTTAGATCCAATTGGCTATTGTTTTCTTATCATACAACAAACTACAAAGAGAGACCGAGCTACTTACCGTGGTTTGAGAGTGAAAATATTCAAATTGCATGAAGTTTAGAAATCGTCATTATAGGTATATATAGAGGGAGGTGGGTTGATCGTACACGTAGCCTTCCATCAACGACCCTGATCACCTGAATGTGAAAAGCTTGAGTACTTGAGTGCGTCGTTTCCAGTCCACTCGACGTCTATATTTCTAGTGACTAATAACTCCCCTTGTCGATAAAGTATTGGCCCATCCCACACCAGCATCATTCCAAGTAAGATTGTTCTTTGATACGTCAACACACAAACCTATCGAAGAGGGGACCAATCTTGGCAGGTAAAATACAGCATGGCACTTGGATAAAGAACTCTAGTCCAGAATTGACATGATAAGCACCGACTTGCTAAGCTTGGTGGGCTACATTTAAAGCCTCCAACAAGGTGAAAAGTCCTTATCTCGTTATCATCTGAGCTAATAATCCAATAGCACTGAGAACTATTTGGAACTACAAAACATATGTAGTAACTAACTACCAATTGTTGTAACAATAAGATTCTCTTTTAACCCGTATAAATACATCATCATTCCTGCTTCAAGGTAAGCAATTCTATCTAAGCTAAGCTTAGTGATTCGGGATTTAGATTGACTTGCATGTTTGTTCTTTGCGTTCAGGTATCCTTGCATATGCTCACTTCGTACAGCTCGGCCAGTTAGCCTGCGCAAATGTTTATAATATTTAATATGCATAAGCTCGATTCGCATAGCTCGACCGGTAAGCATAAACAACTTAAAAAACATATTTAAAAATATTATGAAAATTTAGTTATCAATTAATGTTTTCCCTTTTTTTAGAAATATACATATTTACCTAATCCATTACCTTTTTAAAACAAAAGTAGCACATATTATAAAAAAAAAAGTTGAAAAAATTAAATGGGGTTGTTATTTTGCTAATTTTACTAAATGTTTTTGCCATATTTACAACTGTTCTTATCATATTAGTCTCACTTGCTTTCTATTATACATATAAAATATATGGGCTATTTAGATACGTATACTGTTTTTGGAGAATATTTACAATATTATATTACTTCCAAAAAAAACATTAAAGTATATCATCTATGAAGTGGTAATGTAATAAGATCAGATGGACTATTAAATGACAAATGTGCCCTTGAAACCAATGTGATGGGAATACAAAATGTGCCTACTTTCAAGTACTAGTCAATTAATTACCACGTGCTTATGCAAGTAATATTTTTCAATTCAATATTATATTATATTAACATAGTAAAGGATTAAGAAAAACCACTATTTATTCAAAAAAAATAGTGAAAAGAGAACGCTTCTATAAATTAATAGAATATTAATGTAATTATTAAAGGGACATAATGGTCAAAAACATTTTCTAAGATTAGTTAGCTTAAAAGAATTTTGTTTATTTTAAATAAAATATTTCTGTAAAAATTAAAGATTATTTTTTAGCTAATTTTTTATTTAGTACTTACTAAAATATTCATATTAAATTAAAAAACTAAAAAAAAATATTATATCTTAGATGTTAGTAGGAGAAAAAATTGATACACAATCCTATTACACTCATGAATTATGAAAAAGAAATAGTAAAAATTAAATTTCAAAATTATAACCCTGCATAATCCTTTAAAATAAAAAAAATATTAATTATGAAACAATTTATAAAGATTAATGAAGAGATGGACACCTTTATTTCAAAATATTATTTATGGCAGTGACAAATATGGCAAAAACATTTAGTAAAATTATCAAAATAGCAACCACATTTAGTTTTTGCAAATATAGCACTTAAAGAGAAACAAAAGTCCAATTTTAAAATGACAACTTTACCCAAATGATATACACCTTTAATATATCTGTAATATATATGACTATTGATATATGTAATATACCTTTGATATATTATTGATATGATGTCTAATAGACTTGCAATATGTATGTGATATATACTACTGATATGAGTGTCCGTGCAATATATTTGTGATATATATCTAATATAATACTGATATGAGTGTCTGATATACTATTGATATACTATTAATATGAGTATACTACTGATATAAGTGAAACTTTTTGTTATATTTGAAATTTTAAAAAATAGGTGACATATTTTGAAATATGTAAAAGATTTTTGCTAACCATGTAATTTCCCCAGTATTTAATATTGTCCACACTTGGTTGATATTTGAGATCATACCACTTTGTAGGATTCAATTACGTCTAGTTATAGGACAACACTAGTCAATTTATCGAAATATTCAATGTGATAGGTCATTGTACAATATGAAACTAGTTTTAAGCATAAACAAAAGAAAGAGTAACAAACTCCTCTTGCAAAAGGGAAGAAATATCCTCTAGTAAATCTTAAAGCAAGATACAATATTATTTGTTCTTCAACGCCAAGCCAGCTCAAGCATCTGTCACTCTATTTCCATCTCTTTTAGTAAATCTGCACATTGATCCTTTAGAAGACTGCACAATATGACACTACTAAATCTATTAGACTTGTTATACAAGTAGTTAGTTTGTTATATTATTTCTGTAACACTGCTGTACTTTGGGGTTCTATATATAAGGTCCATCTGTTATTGAATAAAGATGATGGAAGAATTTAATTTACTCTCAGTCTCTAATATGGTATCAGTTGACTTTTCAATTTGATTCCGTAGGAGTATCTAGCAAATTCTTTCTCCACTTTGGCGGTTACCTTCATTCGTTCCGCTATTGCCATGGCTACGGATGATCGTCTCAATCCGACTCCTACGGATGAACATCTCAATCCGATTGCTACTTCGTCTTCGTCTCTTAATCAGCCAACTCTTGAACAGTACGTGAATCCCTATTACCTCCATCATGCTGATAACACGAGTCTTGTTCTCGTCTCTGATTTGCTTACGGAAGAGAATTACACCTCGTGGAGTCGATCTATGACTATTACGCTCACTGTAAAGAATAAAATTGGTTTCATCGATGGATCGATTTCTCGTCCCACTGGTGACCTTCTCAATTCGTGGATTATTTGTAACAACGTTGTTATATCGTGGATTTTGAATTCATTGTCTAAGGAAATCTCTACAAGCGTATTATTCTCATATTCTGCTCTAGAGATTTGGCTAGATTTGCAAGAAAGATTTCAGCGACAAAATCGCCCAACAATTTACCAACTTCGTCGTGATTTGTCCAATATTTCTCAGGATCAATTATCTGTGAATACCTATTTCACTCGGTTGAAGACTTTGTGGACCGAACTCTCTTCGTATCGTCCGATGTGGTCTTGTGGCGGCTATACTTGTGGAGGCATGAAATGTCCTGTCGAGTATTTCCAAACAGAGTACGTGATGCTTTTCTGATGGGCTTGAATGATTCGTTTAGTCAAATTAGGGCTCAAGTACTCCTTATGGAGCCAGCACCTACTGATAATCACGCATTTGCTCTTGTTGCGCAAAAGGTGCAAGAACGCGCTATTTCTATGCCATCTTCTTCTATGAATCAAAATACATCCTCTGCTACTTTTCTTGTTCGTGGCTCTCCACAATCTTCGACTGCACCTTCACGATCTCAAGCGTCTCAAAATAAACGGAAGGAACGCTCTGTGTGTACTCATTGTGGTCTTGCTGGTCACACTGTGGATAGATGTTACAAGCTTCACGGATATCCTCCTGGATATCGTTCTTCGGCAAATTCTTCCGGTTCTCGGTCTTCTTCGAATACTGCTGCTAAATCTGTT
Source organism: Momordica charantia (assembly GCF_013281855.1). Taxonomy (NCBI): domain Eukaryota; kingdom Viridiplantae; phylum Streptophyta; class Magnoliopsida; order Cucurbitales; family Cucurbitaceae; genus Momordica; species Momordica charantia. The sequence goes on along the minus strand of NW_028275167.1, from coordinate 15,256,833 downwards.
AAAGCTTCCTCTCAATGAGCCTCTGTTTCTTCAAATACTGTTACTGATTCTCTTGCTAGTCTCAATGCAGATCACTGTCAAAGGTTATTGAATTTGCTTCAATCTCAATTGAATAAAGTGAAGGCTGGATCTGGTACCGATTCTGGCATTAATCATGTAACAGGTACTTGTTCTCCTATTTTTTCCTTCCACACTTCTGTTGATTAGTGGGTGATTGATTCTGGTGCATCTACTCATGTTCGTTATTGTCGAGATCTTTTTATCAACCTCCGTGCGGTTTTTGGTGTCACTGTAGTTTTGCCTGATCAGTCTCGCATCTCAGTGGGTTTGGTTGGGGATATACAGCTTACTACTGATATTGTTCTACAAAATGTGCTATTTATGCCAGAATTCCAGTTTAACTTGATATCTGTCAGTGCTCTAACTAAGAATTCTCCTTTTATGGTGACTTTTTCTGGTGATTCTTGTCTCCTTCAGGACAAGTCCTCTTTGAAGACGATCGGCAGTGCTAGATATTGGCAAGGACTCTATTTGCTGTCCACCAAGTCCACGGTTTCTGCTGGTTCCTTTTTTACCCATACTGTATGCAATACTGCTTGTTCTTCTGTTTTTGATACATGGCATAACAGACTAGGCCATCCATCCCCCAAACATTTGAATGTTCTTAAGGATATTTTGCATATTGATTCTAGCAAATCTCCTATTGATACTTGTTTGGTTTCCCCTAAGCTAAACAAAAGCATTTGTCATCGTTTTTTTCTCACTCTCGTGGATGATTTTTCTCGTTACACGTGGGTGTTTTTAATGAGGCACAAGTCTGATGCTTTGACCATAGTTCATCGATTCTTTCAACTCATAGAAACCCAATTTGGGATGACCATAAAGAAATTTCGTTCTGACAATGCTCCCGAGTTATCATTCGTTGATTTCTTTCATTCGAAAGGAGTCATTCACCAGTTTTCTTGTGTTGGCCGTCCTGAACAAAACTCGATTGTCGAACGGAAGCATCAGCATCTCTTAAACGTTGCCCGATCTCTGTATTTTCTGTCTCGTGTTCCTCTAAAATTTTGGGGAGAGTGTATTCTTACTGCCACCTTCTTAATTAACCGGACACCCTCACGTGTCTTAAATTGGCAAAAACCATTTTCTCGTTTATATGGCAAGGAAGCTGATTATGATTCTCTGCGCAAATTTGGTTGTCTTTGTTTTGCTTCAACCACTACTACTCATCGCTCAAAGTTTCATCCCCGGGCTATCATTTCAGTGTTTATTGGTTATCCCCCGGCATGAAAGGTTATTGCTTATATGATATTGAGAACAAAAAGGTGTTTGTTTCCCGAGATGTTATTTTCAAGGAAAATATTTTTCCTCTTCATTCTGTCACTGCCGAAAATGATGTTGTGGATTTCTTTCCTGATTTGGTTTTACCTCTAGCTGCTACTAGTCCTATATCTGCTGTTATAAACTCTGATCCATCCAATGTCATTCATGCTACTGCCCATACTGATTTGCCTAATGCTTTGTCTACTAATTTGAGTTCTATGCTTCCTTATTTGAATTCTGCTCCACTTGCTTCTGCTATGAATACTGCTATTAATGCACCTGCTAAACCTACTGATATGAATACTATTCCTATTGATATGGTTCCTCATATGGCTGTTGGTATAACCAATGCTTCTATTGATGTGCCTACTAGTACTTTTTCTGCTGTACCTATCCCTACTATACCTCATATGTCTCATCCCCAACCTAATGTTGCTTCACCTAAGTCATCACGCATTTCCAAACCACCAAAATATCTCAAATACTACCACTATAGCTTACATAGTTCTACTGCCTTGCCCATTTCTACTTCCAAATATCCCATACAAAATTATTTGGCTTATGACCGATTATCTCCTTCCTATAAATATTTTATTTTGAATGTTTCTGCTACTCCTGAGCCACTTTATTATCATCAAGCTGTCTCTTCCCCACATTGGCGGGCGGCCATGCTTGATGAGTTACGAGCCATGGAGATTAACAAGACTTGGTCTGTTGTTCCCTTGCCTCTCGGTCATCATTCTATTGGGTGCAAGTGGGTCTACAAGGTTAAACATCGTTCTGATGGCACTATTGAACGATACAAGGCAAGGTTAGTTACTAAGGGTTACACTCAACAGGAGGGTCTCGACTACATCGAGACTTTTTCCTCTGTTGCCAAACTTGTAAGTGTCAAGGTGTTGCTGACTGTTGCTGCTTCATTAGATTGGCCTTTGATTCAGTTGGATGTAAACAATTCTTTTTTGCATGGTGATCTGTTTTAAGAAGTTGACATGGACTTACCTTTAGGGTATAAACATGATGTTCTTCCATCTCAGGGGGAGCGTTTAGTATGTCGTCTTCATAAATCTATATATGGACTTAAGCAGGCTTCAAGGCAATGGTTTGATAAATTTTCTCATACTTTGTTGCAGCTTGGTTTTAAGCAGACTAAGTCTGACTATTCCCTCTTTTTTGGGGTTTTGGTGATTCTTTTATTGCATTACTTGTGTATGTGGACGATATTATCATTACAGGTGCTTCTTCTTTGGCTATTGACAGTTTGAAAGCACATCTTCATGCTGTTTTTAAACTCAAAGACTTGGGTTCTTTGAAGTATTTTTTGGGGTTGGAATTGGCGCGCTCTAAGGATGGTATTTCACTTTCCCAACGCAATTATACGCTTCAACTTTTGGAAGATGCTGGTTTCTTGGCCTGTAAGCCTTCTTCTTTGCCTATGAATCCCAATGTGAAGCTCCTTGCTTCTGAAGGCTCTTTGTTGGATGATCCTACTATGTATGGTCGGCTTATTGGCATGTTACTTTACCTTACTATCTCGCGGCCTGATATTACTTTTGCTGTCCATCGTCTAAGTCAGTTTGTGGCAGCCCCGCGGCGTTCTAACCTTTCTGCTGTGCATTATCTTCTTCGTTATCTAAAGGTCTCTCCTGGTCAAGCGATTTTCTTGCAACGATCTTCTTCTTTTCAGCTTCATGCCTTCTCTGATGCTGATTGAGAATCTTGTCTAAACTCTCGCAGATCCACTCCTGGATTTTGTATATTTTTGGGACATTCTTTAGTATCGTGGAAGGCCAAGAAACAGAGCACCGTGTCTCGTTCTTCGGCTGAAGCAGAGTATCGAGACGCTTGCTGCCACCACGAGTGAACTTGTTTGGCTTTCTCAGTTGTTAACTGATTTACAAGTTCCTTTCCAACCTCCGGCGTTACTTTTTTGTGATAATGAGGCGGCTATGCATATTGCTACTAATCCGGTCTTCCATGAGAGAACGAACCATATTGAACTCGATTGTCACTTTGTGAGGGACAAGATTCTTGCTGGTTTTGTCAAATTACTGCCTGTACGTTCTGCTCTTCAATTGGCTGATATTTTCACAAAATCGCTCCCTGCTTCTACTTTGACTCATTTGTTGTCCAAGATGGGTATTGTTAATATTCATACTCCATCTTGAGGGGGAGTATTAGACTTGTTATACAAGTAGTTAGTTTGTTATATTATTTCTGTAACACTGCTGTACTTTGGGGCCCTATATATAAGGTCCATCTGTTATTGAATAAAGATGATGGAAGAATTTAATTTACCCTCAGTCTCTAATAAAATCCATAAAAGAAGTATACTAAAAAAGAGAGCTAATGGTCGTGGAAAAAGTTAGAGAGAAACTTCATATATATACATATATGAGATAGATAAGTTGAAACTTTTGAGATTCTAACCTTCCATTAGTTATTCAAATTATATACAAAATCGTAAACTATTAGATAAACTAGCCAAACTCTTCATATTCAATCTCTTCGTATTCATAACTTCAACATTATTATTAATAACAGTTATTAAAAAAATGGCATGTTTAGTAAATTTGAAAATTGATAAAGGGACGTAATGGTAAAAAAAAATTTTTCCAAAATTGTAGCATTTTAATATATATATATATATATATATATATATATATATATATATATATAGTTAGAAATAGAAGAACATTTTAGATGAAAATGATTGTTGTGTCGTGGATCAACTACTGCGTTAAAAGCAATTTTGGCACAACCACGGTGGTAAATCATATATAGTTTGCTGCTCCCTAAGGTTAACACAACACCCAACACGGACGTGCACTCGTCAGAGCGGATTGGAATCGAAGAACATGCTCATAATACATTTGGAAAAGTCGAACCCACAAAACATATATTTTTCCCTCTATTTTCGAGACACCAAAATGTGGGATTTAAAAGGGCTCCAAATCGTTTTAGAAAATGAAACGTTTTATAAAAATAAATGAGTAACATTTTCATAAAATTAATGAACAAACGTTTTATAATGTTATATAATTAATAAATTAACGTTTTAAATTAACATTAAAACCATTAATAAAATCATTAATTAATAACATTAAAAACGTGAATTAATTTCATAAAATATTTTCTAATAAATTAAATTCTAGCAAAAGATATTTCTTACATTTTGCTTTGTAAACTACATTTTTACTTGGTATTTCCAACACACATATATATAACATATCTTTGGCCAATCAATTTCCATAAGTTTTTTATGGATGCTGGAGGTTTAATGTTTATATTGATAACTGTTGCTAAAAATAACTTGATATAACAAGAAAAAGGTGAGAAAGAGAGGAGTGAAGAGACAGGGAGAGAAAATAGGGGAGAGATATGACGACAAAAGAAGAGTTGGAGAGTTAAAAGGAAGAAAAAAAATTATAAGAGAGAATTAGAATGGATGAAAAATATCAACTGAGCTCAACGACTGAGGTATCTTACTTATCCTTAGACGTTCTAGATTCAATTCCTCACCCCTTTGTTTATTTTTCTGAAAGAAAAAGAAAAAGAAAAAGAAAAAGAAAAAGAGAGATGAGAAAGGGAGGGTTATAAGGGAGAAAAAGAAACTTATGGAAAGTTTTTCATCAGTTAGGTAAGTTTTTCTGAAAAACTTTTTCAGCTTTATCTGTACGCCTCTTGAGAAAAAAGAAAGAGAAAAAAAATATCTGTCATGGATGATAAAATAAAGACCATAAAATTAAATAATCAAATCTACTGATTAATGTAATATATTTGTAACTATAAATATAAAAGTATTACGATTTAATTATATAAGCATGTAAGAAAGAATATAAGATAAATAAAATAACGTATAGCATAATAAATTTAATTAGAGTATTTAGAAAAACAACATATGATATAAAACATTAAAATAATACGTCAGTGAAATTTAATTCGACAGTGTTTTTGGCAATTACTGTAAATGTACGTATGCCACCATATATTAATATATAAATTAAAATAATAATAATAATTGGCCCCTTTATCTCGCTACACTCATAAAATTTCGCTAAGAGTAGCAAGATTAAGAGTTGTGAGAGCGTACCTTTCACCAAGGGTTTATTCTTTTAATTTATTGAAGTCTCCCAGAGTTGGTTCGAATGGATCAGCTTGATCAAGTTTGGTCCGACTTGTACTGATTTGGTCCGGACAATTTGTCTCGAGTGGCTTAACTCATGTAGCTTCCTTAGTTTCAATTCATAATAATTTGATGGGATAATATCACCTATAAAAATAGACTCCAATATTTGAGATGTTAAAAATCAATTTTCTTAACAAATAAATGATTGATATGACCACTCGAGAGAGCTACTTTCTAGTCTCTATCACCATCACAATAATAATAACAAATAATTTAAATAATAACATAATTCATAAAATTTAATTAACAAATAACAATAGAATTTATTCCAAATAACTCTATATAAGAAGGGGAAGGAATTGAACATTATTTATTGTATGCGAGTCTATTTTGCAAAGGAAAGTTTAATTGAAACCATGTCTCTTGCTGGAAAGGGTGTCTTTCTTTTTTTTTTTTTTTTTGAATACAACCTTGCTGGAAAGTTAGTGAGCGAAATTGAGATAAATGCTATAGCTGAGAAATATTACAAAGTCTTCAAATATCAATCTTTTAATCTTCCCAACATTTCCCCAAAATTCATTCAACGAGTTGAAGTTCAAGGAGGTGATTGGGATAGCCACGGCCATGGCTCTGTTCAGATCTGGAATTATACCACTCCTGGTATGTTTAAATAACAATCTATCACATGGATATCTTTTTCGTTTTTTCTTTTTTTTTCCATAAATGATGCTCTTAGCTATCATTATATTTATTTTTATATATGATTTGTTAAGATTGTGAGGCTGAAGTTTATAAGGATCGAGTGGAATTTGATGACGAGAAATTAGCAATGATCATGATCGGATTTGAAGGAGATGTATTCAACTTGTACAAAACTTTCAATGCAACATATCAAGCTGTGCCAAAGAGTCCCAATTATTGCTTGGCAATTTTGTCCATCGAATATGAGAAACTCAATGATAGCGCTCCTTATCCTTACAAGTACCTTGACATCATGAATGGTGTCACCAAGGACATCGAATCTTACCTTAAATGATAACTTTTAAGGGTCTTAATATGAGCTTCATCCCTCTATATAGCTTATTATATTGCGTCAGAGTTCAGCGTTATGAAGCAGTCTTTCGGGCTTGATCAAGTATCTTTGTGTAGTATACTTGGATGCGTGAAAACTAAATAAAGGGTTGCGTTGTAAAAGTGATGAAGCTTAATTATTATGTTTGCTTCAATATAATATGTTTTATTTGTATGCCACTCATTGTTTGTGGCTACTTTCTTTATCCTTGGGAGGTTTGTTATATTTTCCTTGTTTTATTTTTAAGAAAATTATGTTACAAATAAAATATATTGTAGTCGTATCAACTTACCTCTTGTTGCTTACAACTCACCCTCATCGTCCTACCCAGTCCAAATAATTAAAGTCTCATTCCTTAGTGTTAGAGTTAACTTCTTACTAATCACTTTTGGATTAAATGATTTGTTATGAAATAACTAAAAATTAACTCATTTATAAACTTGTTGCATGTCTCATATGATTGGGCCATTTTGGAATATGAAGCCCAAAGCTTGTGTTTCCAACCCACTTCTTTAAGTCATTATTGTTTAGTTGGTCCAAATTGAACAACCCTAAATCCCGCATATATAAGCATCTTACTCAACCCTAGAAAGAGAGGAGTTGGTTTTTTGTTTTTGGGTTGCTCTCTTCAGTCTGCCGTGAAATTAAAGAAAGGTAAGGGTGCAAGATTTTGCTTGTCATATCGTGAGAAAGGACTCCTTTGGTAGACTCGAACTCACGAAGGAGAGACGACACCTTAGCTATGTCATGCTTTACCCAAATATGCTTTGCTATTAAACATACTTAAAATGACATGATAAAACCACATAATCATAATATGCTTTGCAATACATCAAATATAGCCACAATCACCATTCAATAACAAATTATATTTATTAAGCGATATGAATAACATTATTCAATAACAAAACAAGGAACATATAACATAATTCACTTGTAATCAATCAAGAATAAAACAAAACATACAATGCGGTAACTTATAATAGAATCAACCTACCTGAATTTTGTTAACTAAAGGTAATTCCTTAAAGCTTCCTAATAACAAATAACACAACTAAAATTGGACTCAATTACCTAAACTAAGTTTTCTCCAATAAGTTTTCATAACTAAATAGGTTCATTATTCTACTAGTATAAATCTCATAATAATTAACCTAGTCCATAATAATCATAAAATTAATATTTAAATTTGGGAAAAGTATTTTTAAATCTTCATATTAGCCTCTGATTTTTATTCTATAATACCTATAAAAATAATTTAATGATTTTGCAACTTTACAAAAAACTAAGAAAACACAGAGCACTAGTTTTCACAATTTTAAGTCCTATGTAAAACTAATCATAAAAATCAATTTTAATAAATTAAAATATATTTTAGGCTAGTTTAAAGGTGCTGGTCATGGTCTAAAAAATTCTGAATTAACAATCCAATTTTTCATACTAAACAATCTAAAACTATGTAAATAACATAAACCGTAAAAAACTGTTATGGAGGTATCCTATTTTATCTGATTTTCAGACCTCAAATTAACAAAATAAGGCCTAAACATTACATATTTTGTCATAATAATGAACCCTAAAAATAATTTACACAAGAAAGAATGATGCTTACCGTTGGTGCGTTTTCCTCTCTACCATAAATAATAGAATGAGAAAATTTTCCATCAACTAAGAGAGCTTGAAATGATGATGAGAACCTTAGAAAAATGTATATGATCATGCTTAGGTTCTATAAAAATTATTAGAAAAAAACCATTGCCAAAATAAGACTAAAAGAAACCGTTTCTTACCGAAAAGGTGAAATCGATGAACGACCTTGAAGGAACTTGGAAAAACAACTATTTCTCCCTTCTAAGATGTGATTTACAGTACTAAGATGGATGATGGAGATAAATTTTCAGATTTGGTTTGAGTTGTTCTCGGAGAAAAATGAATGGAACAAACATAAGTAACTTAAGGAGAATGACTTGGAATATGAAACAAACTTGAATCTTGGAAAATGGAACAAACTTCTTCTCTCTCCATGGCGGACAACTTAATGTGGGAAATGAGAAATTTTTTGAATTCCCAACTTAATTAATCAATGTGACTCTTGGGTAGGATGTGAGTTAAATTTTCTAATTATGGTTATGAGTTAAAGTAAAACTCTCTATATTCCCCAAATTAACTTAATTTGACAAAGATAGAAAAGTAAATAGTAAAAGAAAGGTAATTTGAGGTTTTACTTGGTTAATTACCTTATAAAAAAATTTTGGATAAAATGTATGAAACTTTATAAATACTCAAATAACTCCACCATTACAATTACTATAATTCAGCACATTTATTTAATTACTAAGGTACTATTGCTAATTTTGTTACATAAGTACAATTATAATCATGCTAACCTCATTAATTTCTCATGCATATTTATTTTTTATTACATACACAATTAATTAAACATGAATAAGATAAATCACTAAGTGTGTTTTAACAGGTAAATAAAATTAACATGAACCCAATTATTACCTAAGATGGATTAAAGTTTATTGACATAAAGTTGATTAGATTTGACTAGCTTAACTGTAAGATAATAATAATATAAAGTCACGAAAATACTCTTAAAGGTAACGCAGGGCACTATAATCTACCCTCCTTAAAATAACTTTTTTCCTCGCAAGTTACCTGCGATTCATAATGGAGGTCGGGATATTCTCCATATTATCTTTCTTGTTTCTCACGTTACTGTAGATACTGAGTGCTTCCTCCACATAACATTCACAATACGAATCTCTCTATTTCTCAACTTCCTCGTCTCTTAGGCAATGATACATATAGGTTTCTCTTTGTAAGAAAGATCCTCATTCAGTTGAAGTGACTTAGGATCTAAAACATGGAAAGAGGATGATACATATGTTCATAACATCGACACATATGGAACACATTATGTACCGGTGACATATTTGGTGGCCGTGCTAATCAATATGCTACTTGGCCAATGCGTTCTAGAATCTCGTAAGGTTCGATATATCGAGGACTCAATTTTTCCTTCTTTCCGAACCTCAAAACGTCTTTCATAGGATCTACTTTAAGAAACACATGATCTCATACTTTGAATTCCAAATCCTTACGCCAATTATCAACATTTTTTTTGTCTACTTTGGGCTGTTTGCATTCTCCTACGAATCAATTGAATAACCTCATTCGTAGGCATTCATTCTGGTCCTAATAAACTTCGCTCTCCTACTTCTATCTACATTTGTTTTCCATATAGAGCTTCAAATGGAGCCATGCCAATACTAGTTTAAAAATATTATTTGTTTGGTTTTATGTCCTTATTCTTGGGACATTATGGATGCGCCCAATTTTGTAGCTAGTACAAACGATGTGATCCTAGTTCGTTCATCTGAAGACATGTGAGTCGGGTGTCCCAGCAAAAAGTTTGCATAAGATCGGACCATGAGATAGTCACTTTTACTTTATAACACTGTTTACTGTCTGAAACTGACTATCTTGACTATGATGGCCTAGGTAACTCGATCTTAATCCTAAGCTAACTATGAACTTTTGTTTACTCGAGATTATCCTTAGATCTGCATGGGTGAGAGCAGCTTAATAGCACTGGCTCAATAAGCTTCCCATTTCAAGAGTAAGACCTGGTAGATAGCTAAGGACGTAGGGTGCAAGAAGGAATTCACTCCTACCCAATTATGGGATAGTGGAGAGGTTGTTCTCTTAAAGGCTGAATCCAGGTCTTGAACATTTGGTACCACCCTCATCAAAAGGTTTGAGAGAGTTTTTTAATTTGATAGTTGGACTACAAATCATTGTTCAGTAGAGGATCAGTGGGACTTAAGGAACAAGAGGTAATTACAGGGGTAAAACGGTATTTTGACCCATCTGTAATTACGAACAACCTGTAAAGGGTCGACTTACCGATCATGGTTATATCAAATGGACATAATATATCTATAGTAAGGAGAGTGCAGCTACGGGCTTTAGTGGAGTGACCCGGTAGTTAACAAATGTTGGTTAACTATGTTAAAGAGTTTAACAGGTTAATCTCGGATCGTTGGAGCTCATGATCTATAGGTCCATAAGGTCTCCTACTAGCTCATATAGAAATAAATTTGGAATAATTTGAAGGAATAATTTGAATCGTACGAATTAGATTAATCATATGAGATATGATTAAGTAATTGACAAATGATATCAATTGAGAAATTTGGTCAAAATATTTAAATAGGATTTAAATATTAAAATTATGAATGCAGATTCATTGAAGGCATGGATTGAGTCAAAAAGTCAGATTTCGGAAAAAGTCAAATAGTTGACTTTGACCCGAGAATGTCAAAGGTTGACTAAGAAGATTAAAATAATGTTTTTAACGAAGTTGGTGGAAAATTCCACTAACTTGTTGAGTGGAGCATTTAAATAATCTGAAAAAATCCACTTTTTGACACTTAACCATGACATGCATGAGTGAAGTGTGTGTTGTAAGCTTTCGGTGAACTTAGACATGGATTTTGACACTTAGTCATGTCATGCATGAGTGGAGTACGTGTTGTAAGATTTTGGTGAACTTATACATGCATGAAAGCTAATTTCATGTAATTTGCCTTTTCAAGAAGCATTTGTTGAAGCCTGAAAGCTCTTGGAACCTTTGGCCATTTGATGGTTTTGAAAAGGCTTACATAACTTCTTTTAGCTCCATATTTCTCTCAAATTTTCCTTCTCTAAACAGATTCCCACCACTCTATTCCAAGCTTTGAGAATAGCTAGGAAGAACTCTTGGTGGTCCTCATTGGAGTTATTTTAAGAAATTTGAAAAGCTACAAAGGTGTGTAATTTTCTCTCACTTTCTCTAAGAATCGTAATGTATGGTCATGCATGTTTGATCCTAGGTTGTAATATACATCTAGATTGTTATTTCGATCCTTGCTCGTTTCTGTTGCGCATGTATGAATGAGATCCATCATGTGGTATCAGAGCATCTAGAATAACATTCATTTGCATATGGTGGGTACAAACTCATTTGATGAATGTTGTGATTGAATTAAATTGGGTATATTATGGTTTTGGCAATCCTCTTAATTTTGACCTGTAATTATGTCATTTTATTTGTAATTTTTTCCCGAGACTTTAGAGTTGCAATTAGGATATAATTTGGTCAAATTGGAATAGAGAAAGACTGAAAATTAGCTTCAAACTTGCCTGCCACAAAGATTTCGACCCAGTTCGGTTTTCCTCCCTTTCGGTTCTGTTCGTGCTGTTTCAAGCTGGTTCTGGTTCTTGGAGGTCCGGTTCGAATCCTTACAATGCGTTTTGGTTCGGTTTGAAGGGGTTCAAGGCTGGTTCAAGCTTCCACAAAATTGTTTTGTAATAATTTAGTTTAATTTAGCTGTAAGAATGCCAAAATCGATCCAATTTAATTGTTAATTTAATTATGCATTATGAATGTATGAATTAAATGTTTTATCTTGAATGTGCATAATGTATGCCATTTAGATTTAAAATCCCACCATAGGATTAAGCATGTACACATTAGATATGTTATAAGTAGTAATGTATATTATGTATGATAAGTTCAAATTATGATTTGAATGTATGGTTATGAAGCATGCCTATAGTTTATAAGTGTTATAAAAGAGATAGACATTAAAATCTATAACAAAGATAATATGCATGCTCACTTAGAGTTAAATGGCCAATGAAAAGTTTTCATATGCAAAACTAGGTCGTTAACTCATAAATTGGTAAAACAAGAACACCTACACGATAAAATCTTATCTAAGGCTGGGGGTATTTATATTGATGGTTTACGGAACACCCCCTACCTGGAGATTGAGTCAGTTATTGAATTGTGTTAACCAATTTCATGAGCATGCGTGACCGGTGTGAGGTAATAAAAACTGGTTTATCACATCGTAGGTTTAAATCCAATATAAGAGTTATATTTGGATCAATCACCTAGACTTAGGATATGTTTTTTTTAGCCTAAATATATTCCTAAGTGAAAGTATCCCTTCAACCGTCTAGAACACTTTAGCTGGAGATTAGTAACATACTACTTAGCTCTGCCGTACCTAAGAGTTCACAACGTGAGATCCATACTTGGCTTCGTGCTGCCCTGGGAGCGGCCTCCCTTCGGAGAGTGTTTGCATGGATTATGAACAGGATGAATAAGGGAAGTAGTTCATAGTAAGTAGGTGAAGGATTAGTGTTAACAAAATCCTACGGTCTCTTCCATTAGGTCGCACCATGAGAGTCCTATAATGCGCCTACATGTCTGCCCTGGAGCGACCTTACCAATCGGAGGGTGGTATTATAGGATTCGGAACATCGCGAACTCCTAAAAGGATAGGATTTCTTAGATTTGTTTTCAATCTTGACTTTCCAATTTCGGGAGCATATTGATCCTAATCTTAGAAGTTTGAAAGTGGAAGGTCAGACTTACAAGAATTACTAAGAGTTAGTATATTCTTGACCAAACCAAACGATAACTAAAAGTTATAGGAATAGGAGTTATTCTGGTATGAGTATTTAGTCAAGATTGTCTTGATTCAATGGAGGAATGGTCGACTGCTGTTAGGGTTGACTTTTTACTGTAGAAACATGTGTCGTTGGGCTTGTTTGACCACATTTATTACCCCTTTCCCATAATTATTTGCCAAAAAGGACCATATATTCTTAAAGTAGAACATGCATAGATTATTTTTGCATAAAAGTCAAACTATGGTACTTTAGGAAAAATATGAGAAAAATGCGGTCAAAGTTGGAAGAAAATAACAGTTTTCTACTTTTGTAGAATTGCACCCGGCGCATTTTTGGAGAACAAAATGGCAAAACGCACACGTTTTGATTAATGAGGGACAGAGAGGACATTTTCCACATGTTCAAACACATCCCGAACCGTGAGTCCAAGTCGATGTGAGGTGGATAGGTGAATCTCAACCCATTTCCACCGAAAATGGTGGGGAGTTTCAACCAATCTATGGTGATATAAAAGGAAGTCATCCCTCCAGTAGAAATTCATCCCTTCCAAGCTTCATTTCATCTTCTTTTAGTTGCTCTCTAGTTGTAGAACACGTTTTTACGGTTTATGTTTATGTTCTAGTTGTTCATTTCTTTGTTTTTCACGCTTTTAACTTTTGTATTGCTTTTAATTCAAGTTCTTACTTTCGTTCTTTGTTCATTATATTATTTTAAAGTTCCTTAGCTAGTTTCAACTCCCCTCACGCTCGAAAGAGAAGAGGGTCAAGCTAGAACTCATTGTACGGCTTATTTATTCATTTAAATTCAATGAAAATACTTTCTTTATGTTTTTGTTCATTTACTTACCTTTAATTATGTTCTAAATTAGTTGTCAACCTCTTTGTGGAATGCCTTAGTCAAAATGATTTGATTTTCAACAAGCTCGGGATTTTGGCAACGTTGTGCCTGACATCTTTTTGGGTTGGTTTCTAAAACTTCTCTTTACATCTTTTTTCCATTCGGCTGGTGGGAACTAGATTTATATACCAAAGTCCAACCTTGGAAAAGCTGAGTTAGGTAAAATAATAAGAAACCAAAATAAGATGTGACTTAGGTATCAACGCATAAAACATGGTCCTAGACATAGGCCCCCTGACCCATAATGCAAGTGAGTTGGTAGATATTCTCTAGGATTGTAATCACACATAGGCATATGATTGTAGGTTACCCTAGCCTCTACAGCAACCAAAAGCGGTAGTGAAAGAGTAGAACTCGAATCCCAAGAAAAGTTAGGAATTACGTCTGGCACAATTTCCCCAACATAGTGTGTTTTCCATGTTTTGCATCAAGACTAAGGTAGGAAGCAAATAGATTGAGTTTTATTAAATTTCTTGCTAGTTAAAACCCCAAACAACAACATTTCACCACTATTTCCTTCATAAACCACAATTGCATATTTGAACTATTCACTTCTTTAAAATTGTTTTGAAAGCATCAAGTTCCTGAGAATTCCACTTGTTACCGTGTGCGCTTGCACGAGTCTCTAATTTTTTTTAAGGTAGAGAAAGTCCCAACAACTGCCCCTCGGTGGAGGCTGTTCTAAACCATTTGAATTATCGTTGCAAATATAAATAAAAGTTGGGTACTTTATTAGAATTTGCTAAACTTAAAATTGGATTTAGAACTAATCTAAAGTATGTTTGTTTTTTCAGCATGAATAGCTTAATAGTTCAACTCTTAGCTTCGGAAAAACTAAATGTAGTCAATTATTCAATGATAAGCGCCAAGGTTGCTCGGGTTTACAAAGCTAGAGGTCCTTCTAGGATCCTTGCAAACATTCACAAAAACGACTAACTTACCGAATGATTCCAACCAAGAGTAAGGTTAGAAGATGAATCACTCTTAGATCGGACTTAGAATCTACGATGGTCACTCCTAGATCCTAAGACGACTCACTCCAGAATTAGCTTGATCGAGACTAATCCAATGAATCTGTTTAACATCAAACCTAAAGCAAGATTTGAAAGAAGCAACACCAAAAGTGTTAAGGAACAAAAGTTCTTGAATTTCAATATGTTTTAATCTTAAGTTATCCATAACAAGAGCATTACAAGCCTTTAAAGGTGCAATGTGAAAGCCTCTTGAATCTTCCTTGCCTTTCTTGTAATAATTGCTCCTTTGATATATGTAATTGGTCACAAATGGATTCGTATCATCCCCCCTTTCTTTAAAAGGATTTGTCCTCAAATCAAGGTTTTCATTTCCTTCATCAAAACGAATCAAGTTAGTCCAATGATAAGCCTTAACAACTTGTTCCTTACCTTGTGAGTTGTATATTGGAGCTTGAAGATTTATGATTTTCTTCGTTGGACATGTCACTTCTTTCTTCTTGAAAATTTCTATGGCCCTTTCTTGTTTGCCTTCTTTGAGTTAACACCACTTTTTGACTTCCTTGAAGTGCAATCTTGAAGTCTTCATGTAATATCATCCTTCTTAGTCTTCTTATGTTTGGACTTGGACAAATTCTTCGTTCCTTCCAAAAGTGCTTCCAAACCCAATCACTTGGTTTGTTGAAATTGTGCTCGGATTTATTTTTCCTCCACTTGGTACTTTGCATTTGCATTCTCCAACATAACATTCTGCTTTCTCGACCATGGAATTCTTTATACAAATTCTTGGATAAGTAGTTTTCCACAATGCCTTTCACCTTAGGTTTCTTATGTCCATGGTTACCTACACAATAAGGAAGCAAGTTAGTATCTTTAAAATCAAGATATATTTTATACTTACCTTGTAAGACAATCTCAAGATCATGAGAAGATGATAGGATAACTCTTCTTGGCTCCTTTATAGCTTCCTTTGTTTCTTGTATTCGATCATGCTTGAATTGAAACGTTGGAACTTCCTGCAAAAATCTTAGAAAAGTAGAAAGACTAGGATAAAATATGTGAGCTTGATAGTAAGGGTCCTTATACAACAATGCTATAAGATTTGACTTATATTGACAAATGGATTGGATCTTGCTATTTTCCTCTTTTTTCTCCTTTGAATTCCTTTCTCTTAACTCTTCTCTTTCTCTCTTTTCTTTGAACTCACTTTTATCAAAATCAGAATCTTTGCGATCTTGTTCAATAAATTCATCAACATGTGCTTTAGAATCTTCCTCAAATTTTGCATCATATTTCTCACAAGCATCATTTGAATCAACAACACCATTTCTTATCACCATGACTTCTTTATTGACACATTCTTTGCTCATGTGTCCAAACCCTTTGCACTTCCAACATGTAAGAGAATTAGTCTTGATATGAACCAAGGAGCTACCGTTGTTATGCCTCATGGACCGATTACAAGATCGAGAGCTAGGAAACTTCAACAAGCTTTGCTACTTCGTGTCCAAGCGTTCTTGAACTCGACAAGAGAAATAAAGGAAGATGTGCAAGAAGTTAGAACTATGCACTTCAATTTGGTGCAAGTTATGCATTTTTAAGTGTTTTTATGGCAAGTTAAAGTCCACTTGGTCAAGGTCAAAGTCAACTCCATCAAGACAAGTCAAAGTCAACTCATTCAATTCAAAAACCAAGTCAAACACTCACATCCCTCATTATGGACGGGATTGCAATTATTTTGGTTGGCTTTCCATGTTCTTAACCTTTTCATTTGCTTGTCTTTTCATTTCTCGTAAGTTATGTCTTTTCATTTACAAGTCTTTTCATTTCTTGTAAGTTACAAGTCTTTTCATTTGCTTAAGACTTTTCATATGGCTTGTTAGGATGGCTATATATAGCCTTGAGATGTCTTGTTGTAACACAATTTGAAGTTGAATGAAAAGTGAGTTTTCTCATTAGCTTGGTTGAGAGATTTATCTCCCATTTCTTGTGCAATTTCTTGTGTCTTTAGAATTTGCATCTTAGGATCATTCAAGCGGTGTTGATCATACCTCTTGTGGAGTGATTCGAATCACGAGTTTAGAAACAAGTTTTCTCTACTCTTGATATTGATCATCAAGGTAATCCGTTCTAAAACTTTTCCTTGGGTTGATTCCATACTTGTTTTCGGGGTTTTTGGGATTGAGTTCTATGGGTCTTGTTCGTTAGCAAGGTTCTCTGATACCAAAAATGTTAAGAAACCTTTGATGATATGAACCAAGGAGCTACCGTTGTTATGCCTCATGGACCGATTACAAGATCGAGAGCTAGGAAACTTCAACAAGCTTTGCTACTTCGTGTCCAAGCGTTCTTGAACTCGACAAGAGAAATAAAGGAAGATGTGCAAGAAGTTAGAACTATGCACTTCAATTTGGTGCAAGTTATGCATTTTTAAGTGTTTTTATGGCAAGTTAAAGTCCACTTGGTCAAGGTCAAAGTCAACTCCATCAAGACAAGTCAAAGTCAACTCATTCAATTCAAAAACCAAGTCAAACACTCACATCCCTCATTATGGACGGGATTGCAATTATTTTGGTTGGCTTTCCATGTTCTTAACCTTTTCATTTGCTTGTCTTTTCATTTCTCGTAAGTTATGTCTTTTCATTTACAAGTCTTTTCATTTCTTGTAAGTTACAAGTCTTTTCATTTGCTTAAGACTTTTCATATGGCTTGTTAGGATGGCTATATATAGCCTTGAGATGTCTTGTTGTAACACAATTTGAAGTTGAATGAAAAGTGAGTTTTCTCATTAGCTTGGTTGAGAGATTTATCTCCCATTTCTTGTGCAATTTCTTGTGTCTTTAGAATTTGCATCTTAGGATCATTCAAGCGGTGTTGATCATACCTCTTGTGGAGTGATTCGAATCACGAGTTTAGAAACAAGTTTTCTCTACTCTTGATATTGATCATCAAGGTAATCCGTTCTAAAACTTTTCCTTGGGTTGATTCCATACTTGTTTTCGGGGTTTTTGGGATTGAGTTCTATGGGTCTTGTTCGTTAGCAAGGTTCTTAGATCCAACTCTCAAAGGTTTCTTAACATTTTGGTATCAGAGCATTAGGCTCTTTGATCGGATATATGTTTCCTTGCATTTATCTCTTTGAATTCTGTGTTCCTTGCTTATGTTTTATTATATCTAAGCATATGCATTCTGTCAAAAAAAATTACAAAAAAAAAAAGTATCAATTCCATTCATCTTTTCCAATTTTCGTCTTCTGCATTATTATAGATCTGGATCTTATCTACAAATCTGTCTTCTTTGAAGTCTTATGATTCGACTTTCTTAGTGGTGAAATTCGTGCACTTTGCTGATTGATTTATAAAAAAAAAAAAAAAAAACTGAACGTGAAAGCATTTATTGTTAGCATTATTGTGCTTTTGCTGATCCATAACTGAAAAAAAAAAAACGAAAGAAAGAAGAAAAAAAACATAGAAGACCCCATTTGTCATTACTTCTTTGTGTAGCCTTGCATTGAAATCTCATGCTACTTCCTTGTTGCTTAATTCCCAACCATCTTTATCTTTAACTCTACTTTCGTTTCTTTCTAGCTTCCATTATAACTCTGTCCATTATTTTTTTTCTTAACTTGTTTCTTTGTTGTTATTCGGGTTACTCCCAAAATCACACTCTTGTTTGAGTTCTTATGTGCTGTCTAAACCACTTGAAATGCACATAGCTTTTAACTTTGCTAGACTCACTTACCGATTTGTTTGAAGTGCATAAGAGTGTACTAAGTTGTGAGGGAGAGATTGTAAGGGAGCGATACATTATTTTGAGTGTTGAGGGTTAAACACGAGTGAACTTCACTAACGAGTGAATTAGTGAGGGAGTGCTTGTGAGGTCCATTTCTTGTCACTCTATTTTGTTTTTACAGCATGGCTAATCTTGGAGATGAAGGCAATATTTCTGATGCCCGGAGGAGAGAGGCGCTAGAAGGAACTGTTGAACGAATGATTCGTAGCATGGAGGCATTGACAGAACGGATAGGAAGGTTGGAGACTCAAAACCAAGCTCAGGAGAGAGTTCCACCACCTCCACCACCACGTGTTATGGATGAGGATGAGTATGAAGGTGATGGATCCGATCATTGGGAGGACGATCAGGCTACAGTTTTAGCGGGTCCAAGAGGGGGTGATAGACACGTTGGTCGTGGCTTAGATCGAGGGAGAGGCCGGGGAAGAGGCTATCATAATTTCCAAAGAGCCCCACGAGCGAATGCTCAAGTTGATCGAAACTTGGGAAACATCAAATTAAAACTTCCGAAGTTCTATGGTAAGACTGATCCGGAAGCGTACATTCAATGGGAGAAAGAAGTGGAGTTCGTGTTTGATTGCCATAATTTCAGTGAAGAAAAGAAGGTACGACTATGTCTTGCTCAATTCAAAGATTATGCAGTAACATGGTGGGACAAATTAATGTCAATTAGGAGACGAAACCTTGAGGCGCCAATCGATTCATGGTATGAGTTCAAGGAGTTGTTGAGGAGGCGATTTGTTCCTAGACATTTCCACAGGGACACAGCGCAAAAGCTCCAAGTGTTGAGACAAGGTAGTAAGTCTGTGGAGGACTATTACAAGGAGATGGATACGTTGATGAATCGGCTGGATCTTGAAGAGGACATGGAGAATCTCATGGCACGGTTTCTTAATGGCTTAAACAAGGAGATTGCGGATAAGGTTGATCTACAACCTTACTTTAACATCGAAGAGATGTTGCACCTTGCCATCAAAATTGAGAAGCAGCTCCAAAGGCGATCTCAAAGGTATTCTACTAAGCCCTTTTCCCATTCATCTTCTACATGGAAAACGGATAGTAAGAGTGCTGATTCTAAACTTAGAAATCGAGAGGCATATGAGAAACCAAAAGAAAAGTTTGAGAAAGGAGAGAGTTCCAAGAAGGGGAAAGAGAAAGTTGATGAACCTAATGTGAGGAATCGGGATATTAAATGCTGGAAATGTCAAGGAGTAGGACATTACAGTCGAGACTGCCCTAATAGAAGAACTATGATAATTAGAGAAGGAGAGTTTGTAACAGAAGATGAGAAGGAAGATGAGGTAGAAGAGGACGACAATGGTGAATGTGAAAGTGAGGAGTATAGTGAAGAGGACCCTACACATATGTCCTTAGTCACTAGGAGAGCTCTCAGTACTCAAATTAAGGAGGATGGCCTAGACCAACGAGAGAACTTATTTCACACTAGGTGTCTTGTCCAAACTGTGCCTTGTAGTGTGATTATTGATAGTGGTAGTTGTACCAACGTTGTAAGTTCTATTCTGGTCAAGAGGCTTAACTTAGAGACAAAACCACATCCTAGACCATATAAACTTCAATGGTTGAGTGATTGTGGGGAGGTAAAGGTGAGTAGACAAGCTCTTGTTTCTTTTGCTATTGGAAAATATGTTGATGATGTTTTGTGTGATGTTGTACCTATGCATGCCGGGGATATATTGTTGGGTAGACCTTGGCAATTTGACCGTCGGGTAATGTATGATGGGTATGCCAATCGCTATTCTTTTACTCATCATGGAAGAAAAACTACTCTTGTACCTTTGTCACCAAAAGATGTGCATGTTGATCAATGCAAACTTGAAAAAAAGAGGCAAGAGGCTGATGCAAAAGCAAAAATGTTAAGAAACCTTTGAGAGTTGGATCTAAGAACCTTGCTAACGAACAAGACCCATAGAACTCAATCCCAAAAACCCCGAAAACAAGTATGGAATCAACCCAAGGAAAAGTTTTAGAACGGATTACCTTGATGATCAATATCAAGAGTAGAGAAAACTTGTTTCTAAACTCGTGATTCGAATCACTCCACAAGAGGTATGATCAACACCGCTTGAATGATCCTAAGATGCAAATTCTAAAGACACAAGAAATTGCACAAGAAATGGGAGATAAATCTCTCAACCAAGCTAATGAGAAAACTCACTTTTCATTCAACTTCAAATTGTGTTACAACAAGACATCTCAAGGCTATATATAGCCATCCTAACAAGCCATATGAAAAGTCTTAAGCAAATGAAAAGACTTGTAACTTACAAGAAATGAAAAGACTTGTAAATGAAAAGACATAACTTACGAGAAATGAAAAGACAAGCAAATGAAAAGGTTAAGAACATGGAAAGCCAACCAAAATAATTGCAATCCCGTCCATAATGAGGGATGTGAGTGTTTGACTTGGTTTTTGAATTGAATGAGTTGACTTTGACTTGTCTTGATGGAGTTGACTTTGACCTTGACCAAGTGGACTTTAACTTGCCATAAAAACACTTAAAAATGCATAACTTGCACCAAATTGAAGTGCATAGTTCTAACTTCTTGCACATCTTCCTTTATTTCTCTTGTCGAGTTCAAGAACGCTTGGACACGAAGTAGCAAAGCTTGTTGAAGTTTCCTAGCTCTCGATCTTGTAATCGGTCCATGAGGCATAACAACGGTAGCTCCTTGGTTCATATCAAGTCTTCTCCCTTACCTCCTTCGGAACTTCATTGTTTTTGGCATTGGAGCTCTTGGCCTTCACTCTTTTGACAGCACCAAACTTCCCTTTTGGTTGCATGAATTCATTCCATTTGGAATGCTCCTCTTCTTTCCTCAATTGATCTTCAATTTTGATAGCATGGTGATACATATCTTCCAAGTAAGGTGGTGGATTTCTATCAATATGATGAACAATTTCCAGATTCAAACCTCCAAGGAATCTAGACATGGTTTCTTCCTCTTCTTCTCGAATGTGTGCTTTTTCCATTAAAATCACCATCTCTTGATAATACTCATCAACACTTTTTGTTCCCTGCCTCAAAGCTTGCAGTTTAGTTTTCAAATCATTTTTATAATGTTTGGGAGCATACCTCATTCTCATGGCTTCTTTGAGTTTTTCCCAAGTTTCTATTTGATCCTCATCTTTGCTTCTTTTCTCGGATTTGAGATGTTGATACCATTCATTAGCATGGTTAATGAATTCGGCAATGACAAGTCTCATCTTCTTATTTTCACTATATGTAGAGCAATGAAATACACGTTCTATCTTCCTTTCCCATCGCAAGTAAGCATCGGGGTCCGCCGTTCCACTAAATGGTGGAATTTTGAGTTTAGCTCCACCATCTCTCTTTTCATTTACTCTTTCCCATCTCCTCGGTTGCATAATGTTGGCAAAGTTATTCCTTCCTCTACTCCCAACTTGTTCTTTTTGTACATCGAAGTCAAACATACCTTCATCTTCCTGTAAGACTCGTTCTTCTCTTCGTTGTTGCACCCTTCTTTCCTGCCTATCTTCCCTCATCATTTCCATCATTCCTTGAATTGCTTGAAGAATCACCATGTTAGGATCTTGCGGTACTTGTGGTACTCCATCCTGTGCCATTTTGTTAGAAACAATAATAATGATAATAAGGACCTTACCACTCTTCTCACCAAGATTTCACTCGAGGACACTCGTGTTTATCACTCAAGGGTAGGCTTTTGGTACTAGGTCAAAGATGTAAGGGTTGGCTTAAATTTTGGTGCAATCTTGCTTAAAGCTTGATATAACTAATTCAATGATCAACTCTCACAAACTAAGACTACAGAAACTCAATCTTAGGATAAACAACTTGATAAATTAAACAAAACACAACATAATGAAAAGAACCTTTCGTGTGCCTCGGATCTTCGAATGCTTTTTTTTTCTACGGTTTTCTTTCTTTTTGCTACTGTTTTTGTTTCTTTTTGCTACTGTTTTTTCTTTCTTTTGCTTCTGTTTTTTTTTTCTTTGCTAATGATCCGAGAGCAAAATACAAGAATTTCAAGACAAGTTATGTCTTGTTACACTTTGTAAGAAACTACTTTCGAAAAAGGAAAATAACAGAAAAATAAAATTAAATAAAGTAAAGATATTTCACCTCTAGAACCGGCCAAAGGATGTCGACCAATGCTCTGATACCAAATGATAAGCGCCAAGGTTGCTCGGGTTTACAAAGCTAGAGGTCCTTCTAGGATCCTTGCAAACATTCACAAAAACGACTAACTTACCGAATGATTCCAACCAAGAGTAAGGTTAGAAGATGAATCACTCTTAGATCGGACTTAGAATCTACGATGGTCACTCCTAGATCCTAAGACGACTCACTCCAGAATTAGCTTGATCGAGACTAATCCAATGAATCGGTTTAACATCAAACCTAAAGCAAGATTTGAAAGAAGCAACACCAAAAGTGTTAAGGAACAAAAGTTCTTGAATTTCAATATGTTTTAATCTTAAGTTATCCATAACAAGAGCATTACAAGCCTTTAAAGGTGCAATGTGAAAGCCTCTTGAATCTTCCTTGCCTTTCTTGTAATAATTGCTCCTTTGATATATGTAATTGGTCACAAATGGATTCGTATCATTCAATGTGGGAAAAAAATCTCAATACAATAGTAGTCGTCGATGACCTAAAATTCGTCTTAATTGAGGAATGTCCTCAAACCCCTGCCACAAATGTAAATCGAAATGTTCGAGAAGCATTTCATCGATGGGTCAAGGCTAATGACAAAGGCCGTGTCTACATTTTTGTGCCAGCATGACTGATTTATTGGCAAAGAAACATGAACCATTGATGACTGCAAAGGAAATCATGGATTCATTCAAGGCAATGTTTGGTGAACCTTCATCGACCTTGAGGCACGAGGCACTTAAATATGTGTTGGGACTTTCTCTACCTTTAAAAAGATTAGAGACTCGTGCAACTGCACACGGTCACAAGTAATACTCGGAAGTAATCCAAGGTCGAATCCTCATGGACTTGTTGCTTTTCAAAACAATTTTAAAGAAGTGAATGGTTCAAATTTGCAATTGTGATTTAGGAAGAAAATACTGGTGAAATGTTGTTCTTTGGGGTCTTAGCTAACAAGCAATTTAATGAAACTCAACCTCCTTGTCTCCTTCCTTAGTTTTGATGCAAAACATGGAAAACACACTATGTTGGGAAAATGCACCATGCGCAATTCTTTGATTTTCTTGGGTTTTGAGTTCTACTCTTTCACTACCGCTTTTGGTTGCTGCAGAGGCTAGGGTAACCTACAATCATATTCCCATGTGTGATTACAATCCTAGAGAGTATCTACCAACTCATTTACGTTATGGGTCTGAAGTCCTATGCCTAGGACCATGTTTTATGCGCTTATTCCTAAGTCACATCCCATATTGGTTTCCTATTATTTTACCTAACTCACCTTTCCTGATAAGCGCCAAGGTTGCTCGGGTTTACAAAGCTAGAGGTCCTTCTAGGATCCTTGCAAACATTCACAAAAACGGCTAACTTACCGAATGATTCCAACCAAGAGTAAGGTTAGAAGATGAATCATTCTTAGATCGGACTTAGAATCTACGATGGTCACTCCTAGATCCTAAGACGACTCACTCCAGAATTAGCTTGATCGAGACTAATCCAATGAATCGGTTTAACATCAAACCTAAAGCAAGATTTGAAAGAAGCAACACCAAAAGTGTTAAGGAACAAAAGTTCTTGAATTTCAATATGTTTTAATCTTAAGTTATCCATAACAAGAGCATTACAAGCCTTTAAATAGGCCAAATGGTCGTTCAACATAAGAACACCAAAAGTTTTTCAAAATACTACTTAATGCAAATTGTAGAAAATAAGACATGCAAATTAAAACTTGATTGCACATCATTCTAGACACTTAAATGCGGATCAAAAAACGTAATCATGCTTCAAATGGTCTTATCTATGTGCTGTAGCAGGCGCTTCACATTTGGATATGGTTTGACAACTTTTCCCGTGCCATCTTTGCTCCATTCTCTTCTTGACTCATTGAAGTAACATTATGAATAAATTCGGGCTCAAAACTCTTTGTTGGTTCTTGTGCATTAACAAGATTTTGAAGGTGCAGTGTGAAAGCCTCTTGAATCTTCCTTGCCTTTCTTGTAATAATTGCTCCATTGATATATGTAATTGGTCACAAATGGATTCGTATCATTTCCCAAGGTTGGGCTTTAGTGTATAAATCAAGTTCCCACTGGCCAAACGGAAAAAAGACATCAAGAGAAGTTTTTAGAAACCAACCCAAAAAAGTGTTAGGCGCAATCTGGTCAAAATCCCAAGCGTGTTGAAAATCAAATCATTTGACTAAGGCATTCCATAAGGAGATTGATCACTAATCTAGAACATAATTAAATGAAAGTAAATGCACGAAAACATAAAGAAAGCATTTTTCATTAAATTTAAATGAATAAATAAGTCGTACAATGATTCTAGCTTGACCCTCTTCTCTCTCGAGCGTGAGGGGAGTTGAAACTCGCTAAAGAACTTTAAAAGAACAGAATGAACAAATAACAGAAGTAAGAACTTGAATTAAAAGCAATACGAAAGGTAAAAGCGTGAAAAACGAAGAAATGAACAACTAGAACATAAACATAAACCCTAAAAATGTGTTCTACAACTAGAGGGCATCTAAAACAAGATGAAATGAAGCTTGGAAGGGATGATTTGCTGATGGAGGGAAGACTTCGTTTTATAGCACCATAGGTTGGTTGAAACTCCCATCCATTTTAGGTGGAAATGGGTTGAGATTCACCTAACCACCTCACTTGGACTTGGACTCACGATTTTGAACATGTGGGAAATGTCCTCCTTACCCTTCATTAATGAAAACGTGCGTTTTGACATTTTGTCCTCTAAACATGCACTGGGCACAATTCTGCAACAACAGAATTCTGTTATTTTCTTCCAACTTTTACCGCATTTATCTCATATTTTTCATAAAGTACCATTATTTGACTTTTATATAGAAATAATCTATGCATGTCCTACTTTAAGAATATGTGGTCCTTTTTGGTAAATAATGATGGGAAATGGGTCAAAAACGTGGTCAAACAGGGCTACCGACACATGTTTCTACAGTAAAAAGTCAACCCTAACAATACGTTTACAACGAGCATATAAAGGAGGGGACCTTTGTTACAGAACATGTCCTGGACATGATGGTCCACTTCAGTATTGCTGAAGTGAACGGGGCCACCATTGATGAAGCAGCAAAGAAAGGAACGACAGATAAATACGATTTACTAGTTGTTGAGTGAAGTATGATACTTCCACCTGGATGCTAGATTCAGGAGCCACTAATCATATTTGTTTCTCATTTTAGGAAACTAGTTCCTGGAAGAAGCTGAAAGAAGGCGAGATAACTCTCGAAGATGGAACTAGAGAGGTTGTCTCGGCCAAAGCAGTGGGAGATTTAAAGTTGATTTTTGAAGATAGATTCATTTACTAGATAATGTTTTGTATGTTCCTCTTATGAAAAGGAACTTAATATCTATCTCATGTTTAACAAATGTATAAAATATCATTTGAAATTAATGAAGCGTTCATATTCAGAAAAGGAATTCAAATTTGTTCTACTATACTAGAAAACAACTTATACAAGTTAGACCAACTAGAGCAAATTTTTTCTTTATCACTGAGATGTTTAGAACTGTCGAAACTCAGAATAAAAGACAAAAGATTTCTTCTAACGCCTATTTATGGCACTTAAGTTTTCGACATATAAATCTCAATAGGATTGGGAGGCTGGTTAAGAGTGAACTTCTAAATAAATTAGAAGATGACTCTTGAGTCCTATCTTGAGGGAAATATGACTAAAAGATCTTTTACTGGAAAAGGTCTTAGAGTCACGATTTCCTTAGAGCTCGTTCACTCAAACCTTTGTGGACCGATGAACGTAAGAGCTTGAGGTGGGTATGAATATTTGATTAGCTTCATTGATGATTATTCTAGGTATGGTCATATTTACCTAATGCATCACAAGTCTAAAACTCTTGAAAAGTTCAAGGAATATAAGGCAGAAGTTGAAAACCAATTAGGTAAATCAATAAAGACACTTCGATCAGATTGAGGTGGAGAGTACATGGACTTAAAATTTCAAGACTATTTTATAGAACATGGTATTCAGTCACAACTCTCTGCACCTAGTACGCCTCAACAGAACGGTGTATCTGAAAGAAGAAACTGAACCTTGTTATACATGATTCGCTCTATGATGACCTATGCTCAGTTACCTTATTCCTTTTGGAGACATGCGTTAGAGACCGCTGTCTACATTTTGAACAATGTTCCCTCTAAGAGTGTTTTTGAAACACCGTATGAGCTATGAAAATGGCGTAAAGGTAGTTTATGTCACTTCATGATTTGGGGCTGCCCAGCACACATGTTGGTGCAAAGCCCTAAGAAATTGGAACGACGTTCAAAATTATGCCTATTTGTAGGTTACCCAAAAGAATCAAAAGGTAGTTTGTTTTATAATCCTCAAGAGAATAAGGTATTTGTGTCGACAAATGCCAAATTCTTAGAGGAAGACCACATTAGGAGTCATCAACCTTGTAGTAGGCTAGTATTGAATGAGATGTCCAAAAACACTATAGAAAAAGCTAGTTCATCGACTAAAGTAGTTGATGGAACTAACATCTCTAGTCAGTCACATCCTTCTCAAGAGTTGAGAATGCCTCGACGTAATGGGAGGGTTGTTCATCAGCATGACCGTTACTTGTGTTTAATTGAAACTCAAGTCGTCATACCGGATGACGACATAGAGGATCCATCAACCTATAAACAGGCGATGAATGATGTAGACTGAGACCAGTGGAAAAAGCCATGGACCTCGAAATAGAATCAATGTATTTCAATTCGGTTTGGGTTCTTGTAGATCAGCCAAATGACTTAAAGCCAATTGGTTGTAAATGGATTTACAAGAGAAAACGAGACCATGCCGGGAAAGTACATACTTTCAAGGCTCGACTTGTGGCAAAGGGTTTCACCCAAAGAAGGGGAGTTGGCTATGAGGAAACTTTCTCTCCGGTTGTCATGCTAAAGTCGATTAGAATACTCTTCTTGTCCATCGCCACTTTTTATGATTATGAAATTTGGCAGATGGATGTCAAGACAGCATTCCTAAATGGAAATCTTGAAGAGAGTATTTATATGGTCCAACCAGAGGGGTTCATTGAACAGGGCCAAGAACAAAAGGTTTGTAAGCTTCAGAGATTCATTTATAGATTGAAGCAAGCATCTCGATCCTGGAATATAAGATTTGATACTATGGCTTTGAGCAAAATGTTGACGAACCTTGTGTATACAAGAAAATCATCAATTCCACTATAGCGTTTCTAGTTTTGTATGTTGACGACATCCTACTCATTGGGAATGATGTAGCTTTTATGTCTGATGTTAAAGAATGACTAGCTAAGCAATTGCAAATTAAAGATTTTGGAGATGCACAGCATGTTCTACGGATCCAAATAGTTCGGAACCGAAAGAACAAGACATTAGCCATGTCTCAAGCAACTTATATCGACAAAATGTTGTCTAGATATTAGATGCAGAATTCTATAAGAGGTTTATTACCTTTTAGACATGGAATTCACCTGTCTGAGGAATAGTGTCTTAAGACACCTCAAGACATTGAGGGGACGAGACATATTCCCTACGCTTAAGCTGTTGGAAGTTTAATGTATGCAATGTTATATACTAGACCTGACATATGATATGCAGTAGGGATAGTCTGCAGATATCAGTCCAATCTAGGGATATGATCATTGGAATTTTGGACAATTTTGGCACAAAAAAGACAAGGACTTCCTAAGTAATGAAAAAGCTTAAGTTTCAAAGCAAAAAGAAATAGAACACAATTTTATAGCCAAAACAAAAAGTGGAGAATGACTTATGACTTGATTATAAAACCAGGAAATCTAACCTATTCATACCTTTAAATATCCTCATTGACATGATACAAAAACATAGAACAAATGAAAATTTTTCATTAAAAAGATGAATATGTTGAGAGTTTAGAAAATTTGCCATTGAAAAAGCTAAGGAAAAACTTGTAGCTAGAACAAGGAAGCATGCAAAGTTTTAACTTAATGCAGAAAGACAACCACATCTATTACTAACAGCACAACATCCACAAAAAACTATCCTAAAACAAAAACTAACCTAAACAACTAGAAAGCAAACTAAGAACACAAAAAACAACCTAAAAAATCTAACATACAAGATCAAAATCCAAAGATATCTAGTATTCAAGCAAAGAGAGAGATATTCCCCTAGTCATCATCTGAAGAATCATCACTGGTAGGTCGTGAAGACGAAGGCAACTTGGCCTTGAGTTCATCGGGACGAGAAGGTGCATCATCTCCATAAAGCCCCTTGAGAAACTCACACGTGGCATGTTAAGTAGCCAAGAGCATATCATATTTCCACCTTAACTCATCGTATTGTTCTCTCGTAACCACGCCTTGGTTTTCGGGATTCGCGGCGGTAATGAGAGAATCTTCCTCCCGAACGATCGAGTATCCCTGAACTCTCCTTATAGATGTGGCCGGCTTCTTAGGTGTCATTGCATCATCATGATCAGCCTCTACTCCTACTTGCAAACATAACTCTATTATTAGTCCAGGAAAACGAGTGGATCTACTATTTTCTCCGAACAACTCCGAATTTCATTTCTTATGAGTTCTCTAAAATTGAACTCAATGCCCTTCATCAGAATGTAGACCATCATCACCCAATTGCGTTTAATGGAGGAATCATGGAAAGTGAGGATCAACCGATTATTCACCATATACGTCCAGACCGTGCCTTGTTCATTGATAGCGAAGGGTTTTAAGGAAAGCTTACCCATTGTTGAGATGGTCCATGATTTATGCGTCCTACAGATGAGTTTACGTGCCTCCTCCAATTGCTCGTCTGTCGAATGCACCAAAATCTCATTACCTATTGCATCAAACACATCTGACAACCCATAATGAGTGTTAATAACCAAATGAGAGAATCTTACCACTTTTCCTCTTACTCTCACATCATCTCCTCGGTTTGGGTGGATGGCAACGTAGAATTCTTTTACCACAACCTCTGACACCTATGTAGGTGATGCAAACAACTTTTTCATTCTCCATAAGCCGTCGCTTGACATATTCTGGCATGGGCTCTTGCTCATCATCAAACCTCTTTTCAACTAAGATACCACAGGCTGTGAAGTTAGGCTTTTTCACTTCCAACCTTACCCATTTGGCCTGGAATGCTTGTTGCTCAGTAGAAGTGGACTCCTCTACATTGGCCTCCTCAAGATGCTCTTCTGCCTCTCCAAGCACCCTAAGCCTCTTGGCTTTTTTAGATGGACAGCCAAACGTGCTACAACGGTTGGAGTGAGTGGCTTAGAAATTGTGCCACCACTTTAGTCAAGCACACCTCTTCCTCTGAGTTCTCTGCAGTAGCAACAAAGTTCAGGTCTGAAACATTCAAACTCGAAAAAAATAGGTTATAGCTTTTGAAGAAGAGGAAGATGATTCCTCTGTGGCCTCATTAGGGATATCCTCAAGATCGGTTTCTCCTTCTTGCACTTGAATAGGGGCCTCAGCTTCATTTAGCTGCGACTAATGCACCGAAGTATGTATTCGCACTTCATATTGGGAGATATCGTTGTTTTCTTCTTCTTCCTCACACTCATCTCCATGGACTTCTTGGGGCAAACCTCCATGATCGTCATCCTCTCCATCAACATTTAGTCTTCCTTGAGCTTCCATACTGTTTCCATCATCCTTCAATGGTTCTCCTCCCATTGCTTCATTCAAAGCCACCAAAATTTTAGGAATTTTTTACATTTTTCTTTCATGTTCTAAATCATAAAAAACTAAAGGCTTTTTAGTCAAAATAGGATATGGAAAAGTGGGAGACGAAATACCATGTAGAATGGCCGGTGGAGTGCTCTCCATAATTGCGCCAGGCGCAACTTCGCAGTGTATTTCGGACCGTAGCCGAATTAAAGTGCTCCAATGGCTCTGTATCTTGCTTAGAATCACCACTAACTTGTTCTTGACCTTATACATCCATAGCAACATTAACGGAAGGAAGGGGAAGGATAGATAACTCTAACGATTTGAAAATAGGGTTATTTTTAGGGGAATTCAACTTATAGCCTTTATTCATACCATCTAATTCAATTTGGATTTCTTCACTCATCCTCCTTGAATTTTCCACAAATCTTTGCCATTTTTCGTTTAAATCCATTATCTTGGCACAAATTTCCTCATTCTCTTTATCCCTAATTTCCTTTTCTTATTCTCAATGTCAATTCTCTCATTAATACTAGTAATTTTTTAATATAAGTCAGAACCTTTATCACTCATGGATTGATTTTTTCTAAGGTAAACCTTGCTAAATTCTTCTAATTTCTTCTCAATATGGCCTCCTTCATTAACCCTAGCAAGATAGGTTCTAAAGTAATTTTTTCATAATTTTCATTGCTTATCGATAGGTTATTTCTAGGGTTCATTCTCAAAGCCTCCTCTAATTTATTTCTTTGTACCCTAAGATAAAAAATTATCCTTTCATGAGAGATTTTAGAGGGTTCAAGAGGAATCATACCCGGTGGAGTAGGTGGTGGAAGCATCACCTTCTTCTTCCACTTCTCTTAGTCGCATGGTTTGGAGGAGGAGGAGCCTTCCATGGTTCTTGATTCTTGCTTCACGATCAACACAAAAAGTTCCACACTCGTGCCCTAAGTTTGCCGAAAAAGAGAGTGGTGTGAGATATTTTGGGGATTCTTAAAGATTTGATGAGAGAAATTTGAAAACAAGATGGGATTTGGAGTGAAAATTCAAATGATGGGAGGAAAGAGTTAGTGCTTTTTGTTTTGTGTTTTTCATTTTAAAACATATTAGGGTTTAGAAATGGGGCCTCTTATGTTTTAAAATAACCCAAAACTCATTTAAACATAACTCAAATCAAGCCCATGAAAGCCCTCATCAAATTTCGAAAATCTCATTTGTTTCTCAAATTGCTCTTGGTGCATTTTTTTGGTGGGCTGGATCTTGATCCTGCAAAATTCAAATGCAAAAACAAAAATTAGATTTGAAACCCACACAAAAAAGCCTTAAAGAAAATGTAAGAATTTCCCAAAAAGAAGACAAAAAATATTTTACATAAACACGCCCTTAACACCGACATAGGGACTGCTCTCACTATTTTTCTCAAGGGTCTTTCAGTAGTACAGAGGTTTTGCCTCTGTCAATATTCTCACCAAAGTATTTTTTTACTCGATACCTATTTATCTTAAAAATATTACCTTTCGAATCTCTTAATCCACAACTCCATGTGGATAAACACGTTCAACTAGAAACGGGTCCGACCATCTAGACTTAAGCTTACCTGGAAACGACCTTAATCTAGGATTGAATAACAACACTGAGTCTCCAGGTTCCAAATTCTTATCCATTATTTTCTTATCATGCCACTTTTTAGTTTGTTCTTTATACATCTTAGCATTCTCATAAGAAAACTGACAAAACTCATTCAACTCGTGCAGCTATAGCAACCTTGTTTCACCTGCAGCAGAATAGTCAAAATTTAGTTTCCGTGTAGCCCAAAATGCTCTATGTTCTAATTCTAGAGGAAGATGACATGCTTTACTGAAAACAATGCGATATGGGAACATACCTAACAAAGTTTTATAAGCTATTATTCTATAAGCCCATAATGCATCATCAAGTTTAATAGCCCAGTCTTTCCTATTCACATTCACATACTTCTCTAGAATTGATTTTATAGATCTATTTGATATCTTTTCTAATCCATTAGTTTGAGGGTGATAGGTAGTAGCAATCTTATGATGAATGTTATACTTTTTTTACCAAATTACTCACTGCTCTATTTAAAAAGTGTCTGTCGTCATCACTAACCAAGCATCTACGTGTACCATATCTCGTGAAAATGAACTATTGCAAGAAGAGAGAAACTACCTTGGCATCGTTAGTAAGGGTGGCCAAAGCCTCAACCCATTTTGAAACATAGTCAACAGCCAAGAGAATATAATTCTTACCGAAGGACGGTGGGTTTAAGGGCATCTCATGTTTCCGTATTAACTTACCTGATATTTGACACCGGTCACAACTTTGAGCAAATATGTGAGCATCTCGAAATAGCAACGACCAAAAGAAACCACTTTGGAGGATCTTCGCTGCAGTTTTACGTCCAGCGAAATGTCCACCATATGGTGATTTGTGGCACGCTTCAAGAATCTCAGTTTGTTCATGCTCAACAACACACCTACGAAGAATATTGTAGGTCCCAATTTAAACAAGAAAGGTTCATCCCATCTACAAAACCTAACATCACGAAAGAATTTTTTAATTTGGTGCTTACTTAAATCGGTAGGAATTATGTTGCTAACCAGATAGTTCGGTTAATCAGCATACTAAGGGACTTCTAAAATAACTAACAAAATGTTCTTTGATTTTCGAGTTACCATGTTGCAAAGAAGACTCTAGCCTAGACAACTGATCTGCTATCTGGTTTTCTGTTCCTTTTCTATCTCTTATCTCTAAATCAAACTCTTGTAGCAATAATATCCACCTAAAAAACATAGGCTTGTCTTCTTTTTTAGCAAACAAGTATTTTAACACAGAATGATCAGTAAAAACCATCACCTTAGTCCCAATCAAATATGAGCGAAATTTGTCAAATACGAAAACAACAACTAAAAACTCTTTCTCAGTCACAGTGTAATTTATCTGACTACTATTAATAGTCTTACTCGCATAGTAAATAGGATGAAGAACTTTACCTTTTCGCTGACCTAACATCGCACCCACTGCAAAATCACTTGCATCACCATTAGTTCAAATGGCAAGTTCCAATAAAGTTCAATAATGATAGGAGTTTTCAAACAATTTTCATCAAAATCAAAAGGGTCAATCCACTTCTAACAACTGACACAAAGGTTTAGAAATTTGCACAATTTTTTTTTATAAAACGGTGGTAGAAACCCACATGTCCTAAGAAACTTATAACACCTTTTACAGTAGTAGGAGGGGGTAGTTTGGCAATCAAATCTATCGTAGCCCAATTGACCTCAATTTCTTTTCCTGAATTTTGTGACCTAAGACTATACCTTCACGTACTATAAAATGGCATTTCTCCCAATTAAGCACAAGATTAGTCTCTTAACACCTTTTTAAAACACTTTCTAAATTTTCCAAACAAACTTCAAACGACTCACCAAACACAGACAAATCATCCATAAATATTTATACCGTTCTTTCTACCATGTTAGAGAAAATATCAGTCATGCATCTCTAGAAGGTGGCAGGAGCGTTATAAAGACCGAACGACATCCTCTTGTAATCTAGTTGTAACCAGAATACCCGTCAATGAAGCAATACCACTCATTCACTGCAAGACGATTAAGTATTTGGTCAATAAAGGCAGTGGAAAATGGTCTCTTCTAGTTGCCTTGTTTAGGTGACGGTAGTCCATGCACACTGTCCAACTAGTCACCGTTCTTGTCGGGATAAACTCATTTGTCATCGTTGGTAATCGCCGCCATACCACCCTTCTTGGGAACGCATTGAACTGGGCTAACCTAGCTACTATCTGAAATGGGGTAGATCAACCCAGCGTCTAACCATTTTATTATCTCCTTTTTTACCACCTCTTTCATTTTGGGGTTGAGCCTCATTTGGCTCTCGATAGAATTAGTGGCTACTTCTTCCAAGATGATTTTGTGCATGTAAAAAGTAGGGCTAATTCCTCTTATGTCCGCTATGGTCCATCGAATAGCCCTCTTGTACTTAGATAAAATCTTCAATAGTAAAGATTCATGTTCATTAGTCAAATACGAAGAAATGATAATCAAAAAAGTATCGTTTAAACCAAATATTCATATTTTAAATTAGATGGTAGGGGTTTCTTCTCGAATTCTGGAGGTTCAATAATGGAAGGCTGCAAGGCTTTCAAATTAGCTACTGTTGGCTACAAAAACTCAAACTTCTGCAATTTTGCTTGTTTTGTCTGCAGCCTCCAAATCTACTTCCAAGTCTTCTACAATCATCTCTTGGAGTTCTTCTATAGTTGTCCTATTGCAGAGCACTCCTCGACTTCATCTGGAAGACGCATTGCATTAAGGACGTTGAAGGTGAGTTGCTCATCATTGACCTTCTAGTAATTTCTCCTTTCCTAACATTGAATCAGTGTCACTAGCTGCTAAAAACGACCTCCCAAGAATGATCGGCACCTCAAGATCTACTTCACAATCCAAAATTATGAAATCGGCAGGAAAAATAAACTTATCAACCTTAACAAGCACATCTTCTATTTTCCCTTCCAGTTTCTTTATGGACCTATCATCTAATTGCAAAGTTACAATAGTGGGACGAGTGATATCTCTCCAAAAGAGAGTTATTCTAGTAGTTATTTGCGTTATTTTATACAAAGAAATGTCCAAGTGTGTCGGTTTAAGCTCTTAAACATCATGAAAAATCATAGAAATCGAACTTAGAACTAAAGTCCCTCGTCTTGAATGCTTTGGCTAAAAATTGTGCTAAATTCTCTTATTTTTGGGCTTAATTGCACAAGTTTAGACACAGGCGACAACGCATGAAGAAAGCGTTGAGCTCGAGAAATGTTAGACAAATCATGTCCAAGGCAGAGAAGATTAGAGCCGGGCGAAGAACAGTGGTTGCTTAAATTAACAGCGCAGTAACTATCCCAGACGTGGGATAAATTACCATGTCCGTACAACCTCCAGCCAGGTGCCCTAAAATTTGGACCAGATATAAAAGGGACATTTTGGACTAGCCGACACACATGGTTCCCAATAGAGACACATCTTTTAGTGCTGGAAACGACAAGGATGAAGAATCTCGCCATTTTTGGGGAGAGAGCTGACGACAAAGGAGGATATTCGACTGCTGCTTCTAGCTGTCATCACCATTCTCGGTTTTCTTCTATTTTCTTGAAATGTGCTGTCATCTTCCTTTACCCATTGTATTTTCTTCTTCCCCGATGAGCTAAATCCCATTTTTTGGCATGAGATTTAAATGCAAGGCTACACAAAGAAGTAATGACAAATGGGGTCTTCTATGGCCTTTTCCTTTTTCTTTTTTTTTTTAATCAGTTATGGATCAGCAAAAGCACAATAATGCTAACAATAAATGCTTTCACGTTCAGTTTTTTTTCTTTTTTTCTTTTTGGAATCAATCAGCAAAGTTCACGAATTTCAACACTAAGCAAGTCGAATTAGAAGACTTCAAAGAAGACAGATTTGTAGATAAGACCCAGATCTATAATAATGCAGAGAACGAAAATTGGAAAAGATGAACGAAATTGATACTTTTTTTTATTTTGTAATTTTAGACAGAATGCTAATATGCTTAGATATAATCAAACATAAGCAAATGAATAAGGAATTCAAAGAGTTAAACGCAAGGAAACATATATCCGATCAAAGAGCCTAATGCTCTGATACCAAAATGTTAAGAAACCCTTGAGAGTTGGATCTAAGAACCTTGCTAACGAACAAGACCCATAGAACTCAATCCCAAAAACCCCGAAAACAAGTATGGAATCAACCCAAGGAAAAGTTTTAGAACGGATTACCTTGATGATCAATATCAAGAGTAGAGAAAACTTGTTTCTAAACTCGTGATTCGAATCACTCCACAAGAGGTATGATCAACACCGCTTGAATGATCCTAACATGCAAATTCTAAAGACACAAGAAATTGCACAAGAAATGGGAGATAAAGCTCTCAACCAAGCTAATGAGAAAACTCACTTTTCATTCAACTTCAAATTTTGTGTTTACAACAAGACATCTCAAGGTTATATATAGCCATCCTAGCAAGCCATATGAAAAGTCTTAAGCAAATGAAAAGACTTGTAACTTACAAGAAATGAAAAGACTTGTAAATGAAAAGACATAACTTACAAGAAATAAAAAGACAAGCAAATGAAAGGTTAAGAACATGGAAAGTCAACCAAACTAAGTGCAATCTCGTCCATAATGAGGGATGTGAGTGTTTGACTTGGTTTTTGAATTGAATGAGTTGTCTTGGACTTGTCTTGATGGAGTTGACTTTGACCTTGACCAAGTAGACTTTGACTTGCCTTAAAAACACTTAAAAATGCATAACTTGCACCAAATTGAAGTGCATAGTTCCAACTTCTTGCACATCTTCCTTTTAATTCTCGTGTCGAGTTCACGAACGCTTGGACACGAAGTAGTAAGGCTTGTTGAAGTTTTCGAGCTCTTGATCTTGTAATTGGTCCATGAGGCATGACAAAGAGAGCTCCTTGGTTCATATCAGATGAGAAGCATGACACAACAAAGTATAGTGGGAGCATCAGCTGGTAAGGTAAATGTTAGCCACATCCAAGGGATTTCTTGCTTTTTTTGCGTAGGAGATCACCATTATAATAATTGCCCTGGCAATCTAGAGTCGGTGTACTACTTGGGGAATCCGCAAAATAGTAAAAACAATCCATACTCCAATTCGTACAATCTGGGCTGGAGGAATCACCCTAACTTTAGTAGGAGTAGAACATGGAGGAAACAATGTTGGTATATCCAATGCTCCAGCATATCATTAAAAAGGGAGTTATTCGCTAGGCTTCTCGAACCAAGGTCAAGTGGCAGCATAGAGACCATCTAAAAGATCGTTTGCATCGTTAGAAAAGCTAATGAAACAATATATGGCCAATAACTACGCCATTGTGCAAAGCCAGACCGCTTCTCTAAGAAACTTAGAGTTGCAAGTAGGCTAGTTAGCCACTAATTTGAAAAGCAGCCCTTATGGAGCATTGCCTAACGATACTGAAGTACCAAAAAGATATGGTAAGGATCAATGTAAGGCTCTCACACTGTGAAGTGGAAAAGCATTACCTCCAGCACATCTGAATGCTCCAGGGGTAATGAGCGAGCCGACTTAGGAAGAGTAAGGAGAACCTCATCCAACAAGGGACAATGATTCCGTAGAAATATCTTCACCTACACCGCCAGTACAGATTGTTGAGCAACCAAGGGAATTTCAGAACACTACCAATGAGGAAGTCAACCCAATGAATGTTAAAGCATCTAATGCAGGATCATCACATGCTAGAGTGTGCGAGAAAAGAAAGCAGCAGAGCATGACGATGCTCTAGTAGAGTACAGACCAACCCCACTGCAAAAAAAAAGAGCAAAATTTCCAATTTAACAAATTCTTAGACGTGCTGAAGCAACTACATGTGTACATACCTTTGGTGGAAGCTTTAGAGCAAATGCCAAATTATGTGAGATTCTTGAAAGAGATACTCACAAAGAAGAGAAAGCTGGGAGAATATCCTCACGAGCAAGATTCCAGCAAAGTTGAAGGACCATGGGAATTTCACCATACTAGTTTCAATTGGAGGACAAAAGATAGGGCTCGCATTGTGTGATCTTGGAGCCAGCATCAACCTTATGCCTTTGTCCATTTACAAGAAGCTGGGAATAGGAGAAGCAAGGCCCACCACAGTCACCTTGCAGCTTGTGGATTGATCTATCGCGCACCTAGAGGGAAAAATTGAGGATGTTCTAGTACAAGTAGATAAATTCATTTTCACTGTTGACTTTATTATTTCGGATTATGATGCAGATAAGGAGATCCCTATCATCCTTGGAAGACCATTCCTTGCGATCGGAAGAGAATTGGTGGACGTTCAGAAAAGGGAGTTAACAATGTGAGTTCAAGATCATGAAGTGAAATTATCAGTGTATGATTCAATGAAGTTCCCTGCGGAATAAGAAGAATGCTTAGGTGCTTAAGATTCTAGATGAAGCATTAATGGAATAGCTGGAAGCAAAAGCAATGCTAGAGCGTCTAGAAGTTGTTGACTCTGGAAGTGATGTTGATGCTACAGAAGAGGATCCTGAGGTCATCTACCTAGAAAGTATGAACAATAGTGAAAAATCAGCTAAGTGCATGCACGAGGCCTTAGACCTTGCAAGTCGTGAATACAAACTGTTGAAGCCGTCCATAGAAGAACCGCCAGTCCTAGAGCGTAAGACATTGCCCCAACATCTGAAGTATGCCTACTTGGCTTCGTCAAAGACATTGCCAATCATCATAGCAGCGGACCTATCCATGTAGAAGGAGCAGATGTTGTTGAACGTGTTGAAAGCCAATCAAAGAGCAATTGGGTGGACTATTACCGTCATCAGGGGAATAAGCTGGGCTTCTGTATGCATAAGATTGTGCTGGAGGAAGAAAGCAAGAACTCCATAGAGCCCCAACATAGACTTAATACGGCAATGAAAGAAGTGGTGAAGAAGGAGATTACCAAGTGTCTAGATGCAGGTATCATATACCCCATTTCAGTCAGTGAGTGGGTCAGCCCAGTACATTGTGTGCCTAAGAAAGGAGGCATGACTGTAGTGGAAAATGCAAAGAAATAGTTGATTCCCACTAGGACAGTGACGGGGTGGCGCATATGCATGGAGTACTACAAGCTTAACAAAGCCACAAAGAAGGACCAATTTCCTCTTCCTTTCATCGATCAAATGCTTGATAGGCTAACAGGTCAAGAATACTGTCTTCTAGATGACTACAGTGGGTATAACCAGATTACGAAAGTCCCTCAAGATTAGTAGAAGACGACATTTACATGCCCCTACGGGATGTTTGCTTCAGACAAATGCCATTCAGGCTTTGCAATGTCCCAACAATTTTCTAGAGGTGCATGATGACCATCTTTTCTGACTTGGTGGAATCAGTGCTTGAAGTGTTTATGGACGATTTTTCGGTGTTTGGAAAGTCATTTACAGAGTGCTTGGAAAACCTGACGAAGGTGTTGCAAAGATGTGAGGAAACAAATTTTTTTTTTGAATTGGGAGAAATGCCACTTCATGGTACAAGAGGCAATTGTGCTAGAGCACAGGGTCTCTAGGAAGGGCATTGAAGTGGACAAGGCAAAGATCGAGGTAATAGAAAAGTTGCCCCCACCTGTGAATGTCAAGAGCATCCGAAGCTTCTTGGGGCAAGTTTGTTCTATCGTAAATTTATTAAGGAGTTTTCGAAAATCTTTAAACCTTTTTGTTATTTGCTTGGGAATGATAAATAATTTAATTTCACATCTGATTGTTTACAGGATTTTGTAACACTGAAATATGCTCTCACCCATGCATCGATAATCACCGCACCAGACTAGACGCAACCTTTCGAGTTAATGTGTGATGCCAGTGACTATGCTGTGGGAGCAGTCCTTGCTCAACACAGAGGGAAATTGTTGCATCCGATCTATTACGGCAGCAAAACACTGATTGAAGCACAGATAACTTACACCACAATGGAAAAGGAGTTTTTAACAATGGTGTTCGCATTCGAAAAGTTCAGAGCATATTGGTGGAATCCAAGGTGACAGTCTACATAGATCATGCGGCATTGAAATATTTGCTTACAAAGAACAACGCAAAACCACGGTTAATTCGCTGGATTTTGTTGTTGCAAGAGTTTTATATAGAGATCAATGACAAAAAGGGAATAGAAAACTTAGTTGCTAATAACTTATCTAGGTTGGCTGGTCTAGGAAGCTCCAGGGAAGAGATATAAATTAGAGGCACATTTCCAAACGAGCTAGTGTTGGCGATCGAGGTTTTGAATGAAGAGGAGGATGAGCCATGGTTTGCTGATATGGCTAACTACATCTCTGGCGAGATATTACCATCAAATCTGAACAAGCAACAGCGGAAGAAGTTGTTACATGAGAGCAAATTCTATCTTTGGGATGACCCATTCCTGTATAAAATTTGCCAAGACAAGATGATATGGAGATGTATTGCCAATGTTGAAACACGCCAGGTGTTAACTAAATGTCACTCAGCACCTTATGGTGGGCGCTTTGAAGGTCAACACACAACGATAAAAGTCTTCTAGAGTGGATACATCTGACCTACGATCTTCAAGAACGCATATGAGTTAGTTCAGTAGTGTAACGATTGTCAGAGGGCTGGCAACATTTCCAAGAGAGTAGAAATGCCGCTCATAAACATCCGAGAGGTGTAGCTCTTCAATGTTTGGGGCATGGATTTTGTGGGACCCTTATCTCCATCCAATGGACATCTCTTCATTTTATTAGCAGTTGACTAGGTATCAAAATGGGTCGAGGCAGTAGCTTGCCCCAGCAGTGATGCAAAGGTGGTTGCCAAGTTCTTACACAAGAACATATTCACTAGTTTTGGCACACCCAGAGCCGTGATTATGTCGAAGGCTCCCACTTTATTAACAAAGCTGTAGCATTACTTTTGGCCAAATACAACATTAGACTCAAGGTATCCACAGCTTACCATCCTTCATCGAATGAGCAATCTGAGATATCCAATAGAGAGATAAAGAGTATTTTAGAGAAAGTAGTCAGCACTAATAGAAGGGACTGGGCAATGAAGTTGGATGATGCTCTATGGGCCTACCGTACAGTGTTTAAAACGCCCCTGGGTACTTCTCCTTACAAATTGGTCTTTGGGAAACCATGCCACCTCTCGTTGGAGTTGGAGCATAAGGCATTCTAAGTCCTCAAAGAAGTTAAATCTAGATCATGCTGCAGTAGAAGACTTACGTCACTTGCAATTGCTGGAGCTTGAGGAGTTCAGACACGATGTGTATGGAAATGCCAAAATATATAAAGAGAAGACAAAACGATGGCAGGACGCACGAATCCAGCCACGGCAGTTTGAAAAAGGCCAGCAAGTGTTGCTCTACAATTCGAGAATAAAGCTCTTTCCAGGAAAGCTGAAGTCCATATGGTCAGGCCCATTTTTTGTTTCACATGTATTCCCTCATTGAGCTATTAAGGTGCAGGAAATTGATTCAGGATGAAAATTCATAGTAAATGGACAAATGCGAAGCATTTTTATGGTGAAGACGTGGTGAGAGATGCCGGAGCTCACCACTTTGACACCGTTTAGAGTGATCAAAGAAGGAATAAACGGAGCATAATTCAATGATAAATAATTCTATTGCTCCCACAATTTAATTTTGAATTTTTGATATGTAGTTGGTTTGATTTTAATTCTTGCAATTTAATTTCGCTAGTTCTAATTTTGCAAGGGGATAAGGTTCAAATCAAGCAGATTGTGTGTGACGCCCCAGGA
This sequence comes from Momordica charantia, assembly GCF_013281855.1. Taxonomy (NCBI): domain Eukaryota; kingdom Viridiplantae; phylum Streptophyta; class Magnoliopsida; order Cucurbitales; family Cucurbitaceae; genus Momordica; species Momordica charantia. The sequence continues at coordinate 15,215,015 of NW_028275167.1, read as the reverse complement.
TTTTCAACATCCCAATGGAGACCGTTACTAAAAGCCACCTAAAAAGTCTCGCTCTGATTAATAACATTTACAAAAGCATGCCCTAAACAAACCAAACAACACTAAAGTTCTAACGAAACTCAAATCCTTCTCAGTTAATAATTTAATAACAATCAAACCTTATAGAAACTTTTCACTGAAATCTTCACTAATCATAAACTATCCACTACACAAAACTAACTTTCTCGAATAATAGCGAAGCAAAGGCTAACTGATCAAGTTCTGCTTGAACAAATGTATTATCCTGATAAATATCTTCAATAGATCACATCCTCACAATTCAAGTAGCTAAACAACATTAATGTTCTCAAAAGAACAGCGAGCTGTCTGCCCTAAAACATCCTTTAAATATGAGATTTAACAACCCAATTTATTAATCTAATAACATACTCAAGTTAGAAATAAGCAACTATAACTCATATCCAAATTGAAACTTAACAACGTAGCGTTAAATGGTCTCTCTAGTCAAGTCACCTCCACACCATCACCATTCCAAGGGTTAGCTCGATACCTGCAAAATTGGATGGGGAAAAAAGGGATGAGTACAACCACGGTACTGAGTAAGCAGTCCATACCAGAAGTGATGCAAATCCAACCACGGATCCATTGACTGTACCCGGGGGACCAATTACAAGAAGCAAAGCAAAGAAGATTCAAGAGGTTTTCATAATACATCTTCAAAGGCTAGCTAATGCACACGAGGAGACAAAGATTTCTGAGGCAAAAATTCTTTACAATATTAATTTAATGAGTCAAGAAGAGAATGAAGCAAAGATGGCACGGGAAAAGTTTTCTATTTTGAGAGATGGCACGGAGGACAAAAAAAGTGTGCAGATTGGTGAACAGGTGCCTTTGCAGATTGCACCTCTTGGGAGTTTGTGATGTCAAAGCTTGTCAAATCTCATCCAAACGTAAAGCGCCTCCTACATGTGATTTCCAAGACAATTTAAAGCAATTTTACGTTTTTGGATTCACATTTAGTTGTCTAATTTGATGTGCAATCATGTTTTAATTTGCATGTCTTATTTTCTACAATTTGCATTAAATAGGATTTGAAAGACTTTTGGTGTTCCTCGCGTTGAACGACCCTTTGGCCTATTTAAAGGCTTGTAATCACCTTATTTTGGGAGATCAAAACATATTGAAATTCAAGAACTTTTGTTCCTTAACACTTTTGGTGTTGCTTCTTTCAAATCTTGCTTTAGGTTTGATGTTAAACCGATTCATTGGATTAGTCTCGATCAAGCTAATTCTGGAGTGAGTCGTCTTAGGATCTAGGAGTGTCTATCGTAGATTCTAAGTCCGATCTAAGAGTGATTCATCTTCTAACCTTACTCTTGGTTGGAATCATTTGGTAAGTTAGTCGTTTTTGTGAATGTTTGCAAGGATCCTAGAAGGACCTCTAGCTTTGTAAACACGAGCAACCTTGGTGCTTATCAAGAAGGTCACGCACAAATAACATGCTCATCACATAGATGTGCAAACGACATGTTTATTAGTTCATCATGCTCTACATAATAAGAAAATAAACACATATCTAAACATGCAACCTACATGCATATACACCATCGTATCTCAACTCACTAGTACTCTTTCGTGTTTCTCCATGACTTTCTCCTTTGAGTTGTACCGACCCCTGACCTCGTATAGCCAAGGCATCCAGATCCTCTAAACTCACTAGTTCTCTTTCCTTTACCTCCAAGACTTACTCCTTCGAGTTGTATTGACCCTTGACCACCCATAGCCAACGCATCAACATTTCTCTACAGCGCTTGGCGTTCGACCCTTGACCACGCATGGCCAAGGGCTCGAACTGTGCATCGATCCTTGGCATTTATCCTCAAGGCCTCGACATCTATTAGGCATGTTGGTCCTTGACTGCCACCACATCAAGACCCAACACTACTCATCAATAGAATTATCGTGCTGACCCCCAACCTTTGTAACCAGAGCCTCGACACTCATCTCTACCAAAGTTGGGGTATCGATCCCCGACTTTTGTCCCTGGAGCCTCGATACCTAACTAGTGACGCGCCAGTCTTCTGGCCCTGTTACTCATCCACTCACTTTATCATATCTTGAAACTCTCACCAGAGTCCTACTTGCTACTAAGTCATGTCTCATGCATCAATAATCTCATAACAGTCTAATATGCGATACACAAAATGATCATACGTATATATCAATCAGTTTAAAATAGTCCAGCATGATCCAACAGCTCCAACATGCATGGTACACAGAAGAGGCACAACCAACAACTCAACCAAATATAATCAACAGATACCCAGCATACATCAAACACAACTGATTTCTCACAAATATTCAATATTTCAAAAGAATCACTGACTTCAGATGAATGTATTGTAGCCTAATTACTTCATGCAACACGCCATAAAAATTTATTTGTCCGGTTTCATCATCTTCAGGTACCATCACGCCACTATTTTGTGTAACTCGACGACTATCAAGCTCTTTTGAATGGAATCGAATTCCATTGGCTATACACCCAGTGTAAGATCGAGCACAATCGTTCGGGCCAATTGCTAGGGCATATAATGCTGGAGAAATCCCTTTTTCACGATACAATACTTGAGCCTAAGTCAAAGAGTTTAATCTATAGTTAAAATAATGTAGAGAATAGAGTTGTCATTCTAAAAAGTACAACTTACTTTTTTTTAAACCAAGTAGAAAATTCTAATTGTTGTCTCTCGTGCAAATCACGATGACCGTTTGATTGGAGAAGACTCATATGCTCCCTAAACATGAAACATATCTTAATTTCATCATAATGTCAAAATCTAGTGTTAGAGTTGTACTAGAATAGATACGTACTCAAGATAAGGTTCCACTTCATCACAGTTGTTTAGTATATACCAATATGCTTTTTCTAACTCATCAGAAGTCAAGCGTTTAAATTGGCTACCACCCAATAGTCGTACAGGTCCAGAAAAAACTGATAGGTCACTATTGTTCTCCACATCCTCAACGTTATCATAGTTACACTCACTCCTATTGAATCATGTTTCAATCCCATGTAAATACATAGAACAAAAAGTTAAAGATTCATTTATGATGTAAGCTTCTGCAATTGAACCTTTAGGTCGAGCTTTGTTTCTAACATATTGCTTGAAATATCGCAGACTCCTAATACAAAAATCGTGAATAATGACTCAAGACTTAAAATCAATCATAGGAAAAAAAAATTGAACGAACGAATAATGATACATTTTCATACCTTTCAATTGGGTACATCCAACTATAACCCACTGGATCTATGATCGTTGCTTCCCACGGCAAATGAACAGCTAAGTGAACCATAACGTAAAAAAATGATGGTGGAAAGATCTTTTCCAACTTACACAGGATGAACACTATGTCAGTCTGCATTCTTTCTAATTCTGATATACGCAGAGTTTTTGCACATAAATCATGAAAGAAGTTTGACAATTTTGATATAGTTGTAGCAATGTCTTTGGGTATATATGGACGAACACCAATTGGAAGAAGTCTTTGTAATAAAACGTGACAATCATGACTTTTCAGACCGGTGATTTTGCCCTCGTTTGCGTTAACACACCGAGATATATTCGAAGCAAACCATCTGGAAACTTCACAGATTTTAAGAATGTACAGAAGCTAACTTTTTCACAAGCGGTTAATGTGGACGATGCATGGGGCTTCTGTTGGGTGTGTTGCCCTAAACTCGTAGTTTGTATTTTGTAAAAACAAATGTCTATTTAATAAAGTTTTATTCAATAAATTTGTTGTTGAATCATAGCTTTGCATTGTCCAAAATCCAATAAACTAAATATCCAAGGTTATTTTTGATGTAATCGGGACAGTATATATACTGCGTATATAGTTGATATACGGGGTATATATTTGATATACCCCTGATATATGAATGAATAATGTCCCGTGAATAACCTAAAGGGTCTATAGTATATGGATAAGGCTGGGTACCTTATCCTGGCAACACTATGGATACGGCCCGCTCTGTAAAGATTACAGACGACTCGATCCAGGTCGTTCGTGTGGAGACATGCGAGTGGGGGTATCCTATACAATGAGTTTGTATAAGACCGGACCGCGAAATAGGCAATCTTTAGATGTAACACCGTTAACTAATAGATTGCCATTTCTTAGGATGACCAAGCAACTCATTCCCAATCCTGAGTGAGTTCTGGACTCCTGCCCGTGAGGGCTCGTTCTTTGATCTGTATGGGTGAGAGTGGCCCGAGTCGCCGACTCTACATTCCTACCATTTTGGGTACGAGACCGAATGGGGAGCTGGGAACATAACTTCACAAGATGGAATTCACTCCTCCCTGACTTTAGGGAAGTAGGTCAGTGTTCCCTTAAATGCTGACTCCGGGACTTGAACAAGGGGCCCCACCCTCTCATTGGCCGAGAGGGACTTCCGGTTATTGGTTGGACCATAACCGGGTTGTTCATTAGAGGAGCAGTGGTGTTTAAGGAGTAAGATGTAACTCAGGGGTAAAACGGTAATTTGACCCAACTTGAGTTACGAACACTCGTGAAGCATTGACTCGTCATTAATGGTCGTATATCCATGGACACGAAAACATTCTGCAATGAGAAAAGTGAAACTGCGGGTCTTTAGTGGAATGACCTGTAGTTAACGAATCTAGATTAACTCGGTCAATGGTTTGACCGATTAATCTGGCATCGTTGGAGCTTCGGATCTGTAGGTCCATTAGGTCTCCTTGCTAGCTCATAACGGGTAAAACGAGGATCAAATTTTTGGAAGAATTTGAATTGTTCAAATTACTTAAGGGATTATATGTATATTGATACATTATAATATATAGTTAATTGTAAATTAAAACTATATATTATGAGAGATATTATTTGAATGAGATTCAAATAAAATTAATATGAATGAGATTCATATTAAAACTACAGGTTAAAAATAATGTGCATAAGATGTATATTAAAACTATAGGTTGATACGAATCCATTTGTGACCAATTACATATATCAAAGGAGCAATTATTACAAGAAAGGCAAGGAAGATTCAAGAGGCTTTCACACTGCACCTTCAAAAGCTTGTTAATGCACAAGAACCAACAAAGAGTTTTGAGCCCGAATTTATTCATAATGTTACTTCAACGAGTCAAGAAGAGAATGGAGCAAAGATGGCACGGGAAAAGTTGTCTATTTTGAGAGATGGCACGGAGGACAAAAAAAGTGTGCAGATTCGTGAACAGGTGCCTTTGCAGATTGCACCTCTTTGGAGTTTGTGAAGTCAAAAGTTGTCAAACCATATCCAAATGTGAAGCGTCTCATACAGCACATAGATAAGACCATTTGAAGCATGACTACGTTTTCTGATCCGCATTTAAGTGTCTAGAATGATGTGCAATCAAGTTTTAATTTGCATGTCTTATTTTCTACAATTTGCATTAAGTAGTATTTTGAAAAACTTTTGGTGTTCTTATGTTGAACGACCATTTGGCCTATTTAAAGGCTTGTAATGCTCTTGTTATGGAGAACTTAAGATTAAAACATATTGAAATTCAAGAACTTTTGTTCCTTAACACTTTTGGTGTTGCTTCTTTCAAATCTTGCTTTAGGTTTGATGTTAAACCGATTCATTGGATTAGTCTCGATCAAGCTAATTCTGGAGTGAGTCGTCTTAGGATCTAGGAGTGACCATCGTAGATTCTAAGTCTGATCTAAGAGTGATTCATCTTCTAACCTTACTCTTGGTTGGAATCATTCGGTAAGTTAGTCGTTTTTGTGAATGTTTGCAAGGATCCTAGAAGGACCTCTAGCTTTGTAAACACGAGCAACCTTCGCGCTTATCATTTGGTATCAGAGCATTGGTCGACATCCTTTGGCCGGCTCTAGAGGTGAAATATCTTTACTTTATGTAATTTTATTTTTCTGTTATTTTCCTTTTTCGAAAGTAGTTTCTTACAAAGTGTAACAAGACATAACTTATCTTGAAATTCTTGTATTTTGCTCTCGGATCATTAGCAAACAAAAAATTAGAAGCAAAAGAAAAAAAAAACAGAAGCAAAAGAAAGAAAAAACAGTAGCAAAAAGGAACAAAAACAGTAGCAAAAAGAAAGAAAACCGTAGAAAAAAAAAGCATTCCAAGATCCGAGGCACACGAAAAGTTCTTTTCATTATGTTGTGTTTTGTTTAAATTATCAAGTTTTTTATCCTAAGATTGAGTTGCTGTAGTCTTAGTTTGTGAGAGTTGATCATTGAATTAGTTATATGAAGCTTTAAGCAAGATTGCACCAAAATTTAAGCCAACCCTTACATCTTTGACCTAGTACCAAAAGCCTACCCTCGAGTGATAAACACGAGTGTCCTTGAGTGAAATCCTAGTGAGACGAGTGGAAAGGTCCTTATTTTGTTATTTTATTTTTCTAACAAAATGTCATAGGGAGTACCGCAAGATCCTACTATGGCCATTCTTCAATCAATTCAAGGTATGGTGGAAATGATGAGGGAAGATAGGTAGGAAAGAAGGGTGCAACAACGAAGAGAAGAACGAGTCTTACAGGAAGATGAAGGTATGTTTGACTTCGATGTACAAAAAGAACAAGTTGGGAGTAGAGGAAGGAATAACTTTGCCAACATTATGCAACCGAGGAGATGGGAAAGAGTAAATGAAAAGAGAGATGGTGGAGCTAAACTCAAAATTCCACCATTTAGTGGAACGGCGGACCCCGATGCTTACTTGCGATGGGAAAGGAAGATAGAACGTGTATTTCATTGCTCTACATATAGTGAAAATAAGAAGATGAGACTTGTCATTGCCGAATTCATTAATCATGCTAATGAATGGTATCAACATCTCAAATCCGAGAAAAGAAGGAAAGATGAGGATCAAATAGAAACTTGGGAAAAACTCAAAGAAGCCATGAGAATGAGGTATGCTCCCAAACATTATAAAAATGATTTGAAAACTAAACTGCAAGCTTTGAGGCATGGAACAAAAAGTGTTGATGAGTATTATCAAGAGATGGTGATTTTAATGGAAAAAGCACACATTCGAGAAGAAGAGGAAGAAACCATGTCTAGATTCCTTGGAGGTTTGAATCTGGAAATTGTTCATCATATTGATAGAAATCAACCACCTTACTTGGAAGATATGTATCACCATGCTATCAAAATTGAAGATCAATTGAGGAAAGAAGAGGAGCATTCCAAATGGAATGAATTCATGCAACCAAAAAGGAAGTTTGGTGCTGTCAAAAGAGTGAAGGCCGAGAGCTCCAATGCCAAAAACAATGAAGTTCCAAAGGAGGTAAGGGAGAAGACTAATTCTCTTACATGTTGGAAGTGCAAAGGGTTTGGACACATGAGCAAAGAATGTGTCAATAAAGAAGTCATGGTGATAAGAAATGGTGTTGTTGATTCAAATGATGCTTGTGAGAAATATGATGCAAAATTTGAGGAAGATTCTAAAGCACATGTTGATGAATTTATTGAACAAGATCGCAAAGATTCTGATTTTGATAAAAGTGAGTTCAAAGAAAAGAGAGAAAGAGAAGAGTTAAGAGAAAGGAATTCAAAGGAGAAAGAAGAGGAAAATAGCAAGATCCAATCCATTTGTCAATATAAGTCAAATCTTATAGCATTGTTGCATAAGGACCCTTACTATCAAGCTCACATATTTTATCCTAGTCTTTCTACTTTTCTAAGATTTTTGCAGGAAGTTCCAACTTTTCAATTCAAGCATGATCGAATACAAGAAACAAAGGAAGCTATAAAGGAGCCAAGAAGAGTTATCCTATCATCTTCTCATGATCTTGAGATTGTCTTACAAGGTAAGTATAAAATATATCTTGATTTTAAAGATACTAACTTGCTTCCTTATTGTGTAGGTAACCATGGACATAAGAAACCTAAGGTGAAAGGCATTGTGGAAAACTACTTATCCAAAAATTTGTATAAATAATTCCATGGTCGAGAAAGCAGAATGTTATGTTGGAGAATGCAAATGCAAAGTACCAAGTGGAGGAAAAATAAATTCGAGCACAATTTCAACAAACCAAGTGATTGGGTTTGGAAGCACTTTTGGAAGGAACGAAGAATTTGTCCAAGTCCAAACATAAGAAGACTAAGAAGGATGATATTACATGAAGACTTCAAGATTGCACTTCAAGGAAGTCAAAAAGTGGTGTTAACTCAAAGAAGGCAAACAAGAAAGGACCATAGAAATTTTCAAGAAGAAAGAAGTGACATGTCCAACGAAGAAAATCATAAATCTTCAAGCTCCAATATACAACTCACAAGGTAAGGAACAAGTTGTTAAGGCTTATCATTGGACTAACTTGATTCGTTTTGATGAAGGAAATGAAAACCTTGATTTGAGGACAAATCCTTTTAAAGAAAGGGGGGATGATACGAATCCATTTGTGACCAATTACATATATCAAAGGAGCAATTATTACAAGAAAGGCAAGGAAGATTCAAGAGGATTTCACACTGCACCTTCAAAAGCTTGTTAATGCACAAGAACCAACAAAGAGTTTTGAGCCCGAATTTATTCATAATGTTACTTCAACGAGTCAAGAAGAGAATGGAGCAAAGATGGCACGGGAAAAGTTGTCTATTTTGAGAGATGGCACGGAGGACAAAAAACGTGTGCAGATTCGTGAACAGGTGCCTTTGCAGATTGCACCTCTTTGGAGTTTGTGAAGTCAAAAGTTGTCAAACCATATCCAAATGTGAAGCGCCTCATACAGCACATAGATAAGACCATTTGAAGCATGACTACGTTTTCTGATCCGCATTTAAGTGTCTAGAATGATGTGCAATCAAGTTTTAATTTGCATGTCTTATTTTCTACAATTTGCATTAAGTAGTATTTTGAAAAACTTTTGGTGTTCTTATGTTGAACGACCATTTGGCCTATTTAAAGGCTTGTAATGCTCTTGTTATGGAGAACTTAAGATTAAAACATATTGAAATTCAAGAACTTTTGTTCCTTAACACTTTTGGTGTTGCTTCTTTCAAATCTTGCTTTAGGTTTGATGTTAAACCGATTCATTGGATTAGTCTCGATCAAGCTAATTCTGGAGTGAGTCGTCTTAGGATCTAGGAGTGACCATCGTAGATTCTAAGTCTGATCTAAGAGTGATTCATCTTCTAACCTTACTCTTGGTTGGAATCATTCGGTAAGTTAGTCGTTTTTGTGAATGTTTGCAAGGATCCTAGAAGGACCTCTAGCTTTGTAAACACGAGCAACCTTCGCGCTTATCAATAGTGAGTATTAATAATGGAAGGCGAGAATTTTACCACTTTACCCCGTACTCTCACTACATCCCCTCGGTTTGGGTTGATGGCAGTGTAAAACTCTTTCACCAAGGCCTCTGATACACATGTAGTTGGGGCAAACAACGCCTCTTAACCATTCTCCACAAGCCTTCTCCTAACATATTCCGGCACCGGCTCTTGGGCCTCATCAAAACCTCTCTCAAGGAGGATTATCACGTGTTGTGAAGGTAGGCCTCCTCACCTCTAATCTCACCCTTTTTACTCTTGATGGTGTGTGTTCGGTAGAATCGGGCTCCTCTTCGTTGGCCTCCTCAAGTGGCTCTTCTGCCCCTCTTTGCACCCTAGCCCTTTTGGCTTTTTTAGATGGACCAGCCTCAGCTTCTTTTTGGGTAGCCAAACGTGCTACAGCGGCGCGGGTCCTAGGCCTAGAAATTGCGCCTGGCGCAATTTCTACCACTTTTTTCTTCTTTTGCGTTTTCTTTACCACTTTGGTCAAACTCACCTCCTCATCTGAAGTCTCTGTAGTAGCAACAAAGTTTGGGTCAGAAACATTCAAACTCGACAAGGAATGGGTCTTACCTTGTGAAGAAGAGGAAGATGATTCTGCCATGGCCTCACTAGGAACATCCACAGGACCGGATGTTCCTTTTTGCTCTTTTTCAGGGGGCTCCTCATCAACTTGCTGAGATTCGTGGACCGGAGTTCGTACTCTCACTTCATATTGCGAGATATCGTCATTGTCTTCCTCGTCCTCAAACTCATCTCCATGCACTTCTTGGGGTAATTGTTCAAAATCTTCATCTTCTCTATCAACGTTCAATTGTTCTTGTGCTGACCCACTTTTTCCATCATCCTCCAATGGGTCTTCTCCCGTTGCTTCATTCAACGCCACCAAAATTTTGGCAATTTTCGGCGTTTTCCTTTCCTGTTCTAAATCATCAAAAACTATGGGTTTTTAATCAAGATAGGATCTGGAAAAGATGGAGACAAAATACCTTGTAGATTTATATTCAATAAAGTTATGTTTTCATATTCAATCAATTTGTTGTTGAATTTATATCATTTCATTGTTGATAAGACTTGATTAAAGGCTAAAAAGAGTAGTTTTACATGCTTAGTTGGGAGTTAATTATGATGAAAAATGTATGTTAATGCATATAATTCATGGAAAATGTGCATATTTCATTATTAAGGACTTAGGCAAGTAGTTAGAAGCAAATAGAGGCTAATTGATGGAAATTTGTTTATTTTGTGAGGAAAATTGGAAATTGATCACTGCAATGCGTCAGGCACATCGCACGCCAAGTATTTCCAGATTATTAGAAGGATGCGCCAGCCAATTGTTTTGGAACTTCCAGCTTCGCAATGCAGCAGCCACATTTGATGCATAGATTGTCAAAACGGGAATAACAACTTTTTGGTCCAAGATTCAGCTTGACTCCTAAAATCTCTACAAAGAGTGGTTGCCAACTTCCCTTGAATTTCTCAAATACTTGTTACATCCATGGCCTAAAAAGGAGCCTCCAAGCATCATTTGTACACATCTCATTTTCCATGCTTTGCTTTTGCTTTCTAATTCTTGTCAAGTTTAACTTCTACGCTTGAATTCCAGTTTTAAGTTTTCTTCTTCCTTTATTGTTTTAAAATTGTTTTTTGTTTATTTTTCTATTTGTTCTAAGTTTGTACTTTTCTTTCCATTTCAATGAAAATGCATCACTTTGTTACTTTCTCTTGTTTTGTCGTTTATTTTACTTCCATGAGTAGCTAAATTATTTCTTTAACCCTCCTACGAATGATTTAGTTCTTATCACTATAAATTACATCTATTAGTGAGCACGGCGTATTACGCTCTCTTTGCTTATCTTGATTGATACAATTTATCCAGTTGATTTTTCTTGTTGGCCACTTGTTTAAATCACATTAGTTTGAATTTAATTCTGAAAAGGTTAGAGTCAAACGATCAAGGTAAAACAGGAAGTTACTTAGAAATAAGAACTAAAACAAGATCCTAGACATAGGCTCTCTTACCCGTTAAACGTAAGTTGACACTTGACTTATTTAGGATTCTAGGGTTGCATAGACATATGTAAACACTAGCCTAAGCTTCTAAACAAACCAAAAGCGGTATGGAATAGGAGTTGAACCAGTTTGCATAAATTGAGTTTAATTACGAGCACATTTGGTAGGTGTAATTCATCATTTTAGAACTAAACAGTAGTAGGGGGGTTGGCCTTCTAAATTCTATTATTTTCGTGTGCTTTTCGTGTTCAACCAATCTCACCAATTTTTATCACAATTCTGATTGTTCATTTCAACAGTTTTTAAAATCAATTTTAAAAGAAAACTAGTCATTGAGCATGACATTATTTTGGATAATATAATTGTTATATTAATGTATGCTTTCAATGCATGTTTATAGTTTTAATTTCTTAAAATTTTATAAGAGTTATAAAATGTGGTAGATAGAAATTAAAATCTATAATAAAGAGTTGTATGCAAACATAAGGTCTAAGTTAATTAATTTTAAAGGGGTTTAAAATTAATTAGACCTTAGGTTATATCTTCTAATGTGATTAGGGGGTAGTCTTTTATTTTGTTTTAACTAGGTTTAAAATGAAATAACAAAACACTAAATATAAAATGTTGTCTATAAGGGAACCCTGTCTAAGGAAGGTTCTGTCTAGGCTGAGGTATTTAAGCTGACCGTAAGGGAACACCTCTACCTGGGAACCGACCTGGGGGTTGAATTAGTCAATATTTTATATACAAGCAATAATGTCGTTGGTTTATTAAAGTGTTTAACGAACTAAAACATTATTGTACAACTTCCGATATAATAGTTATATTGGGCCGACTAAAAATACATTTAGTTAATTTCACTTAGCCGGGATTTATCTAAGTAATATACCCTAGTCTTAGAATACTAAGTGGGAGCAAAAGAGAATATGTAATATACAGCGTATATATTTGATATACAAATTATATATAACATACTTTACTCTCTCTCACGTTCTCCTTTAAATTCACGCTGTGAGTCCATGCTCGGCCTCATGTCGCCCTGGGCGCGGCCTCCTTACGGAAGGTGTTTGCATGGTTCAATATCGAGGTGAATGGAGATAGTGTTCATAGTAAGTGGGAGAAGGACGTGTGACAACACATCCTGCGGTCTCCACCATTGGTTTGCACCGTGAGGTTTCATACATGACCTGCGCGTCGTCCTGGAGCGACCATCCCTACGGAGGGTTCATTGTATGGAAATCAAAACCAAGGCAAACTCCATAAATGGATACGAGTCTCTTAGGTTTTGCTCCGATATTTTCCTTCCCTACTGCAAGATTATTGGGGTGGACCTCTAAGGTCCGAAAATGTTGGGTCACACTTACGAGGAGTTGTTAAGTTAGTTAGCAATTTCCTGACCAAATAAACGATAACTAAAATTTATAGGAATAAGATTTATTCTGGTGTAAAATTTAGTTGAGAATGTCTCAATTCAGTGAATGAGTACCTGTCCGCCCTACGGTGGCTGTTGCTCTAAATCACTGAAGCGTCGTTGCAAAACAATTTTGTTAAGGTGCTTAATTACTTTTGCTAAAATTTTGATTGGGTTTAAAAGGCTAATGCATGAAACTAATATAGATTTATTTTTACTTTCAGCATGTCTACCTCTATTATTGCACTCTTAGCCGCGCAAAGACTTAATGGTGAAAATTACAAACAATGGAAGTCAAACCTAAACTCTATTCTCGTGATAGATGATCTTAGGTTCGTCTTGCAAGACGATTGTCCTCAACCTCCTGCGCCTAAGGCCACTGTGGCAGTGCGCAACGCCTATGATAGGTGGATCAAGGCCAATGACAAGGCCAAGGTCTACATCTCGGCGAGCATATCTGATGTGCTTGCCAAGAAGCACGAGGACACGGTCACCGCTAAGGAGATCATGGACACGCTGCAGAGCATGTTTGGACAACCGTCCTCACAGGCTCGACATGAAGCCCTTAAGTTCATTTACAACTCTCGCATGAAGGAGGGTTCATCAGTGCGAGAACACGTTCTCAACCTGATGGTCCACTTCAACGTGGCTTAGTCGAACGGTGCCGTCATAGACGAGCAGAGTCAGGTCAGCTTCATTCTGGAATCTCTTCCAAAGAGTTTCCTGCCATTCCGCAGCAATGGGTTATGAATAAGCTGGAGTACACTCTTACCACGCTCCTAAACGAGCTGCAGACCTACCAGTCTCTTATGAAATGCAAGGGACAAGAAGGGGAGGCAAATGTTGCCACCTCAAAGAGGTTCAACAGAGGATCGTCCTCTGGAACCAGGTCTGCGCCCTCTTCTTCTGGAAGTAAGACTTTTAAGAAGAAGAAGGTAGTTGGTAAGGTGTCAAAATCTGACTCAGCTGCTGCTGCCCAGAAAGGCAAGGTCAAGGTTGCAGAGAAAGGAAAGTGTTTCCACTGCAATATGGACGGGCATTGGAAGTGCAACTGCCCAAAATACTTGGCCGAAAAGAAGAAAGCCAACGAAGGTAAATATGATTTACTTGTATTGGAAACATGTTTAGTGGAGAATGATGACTCCGCCTGGATACTAGATTCAGGAGCCACTAATCACGTTTGTTCTTCATTTCAGGGAATTAGTTCCTGGAGGCAGCTTGACGCCGGAGAGATGACTCTCAAGGTCAGAACGGGAGAGGTCGTTTCAGCTGTGGCGGTAGGGGAGCTCAAGTTGTTTACAAACAAGAATATATATATATTATTAGATAATGTGTACGTTGTTCCTAAAATTAAAAGGAACTTAAATTCAATTTCTTGTTTGTTGGAACAGATGTATTCAATTTCATTTCATTTAAACGAAGCGTTTATTTCAAGAAATGGTGTTAATATTTGTTCAGCTTTACTTGAAAACAACTTGTATCTGCTAAGACCAACCATAACAAAAGCAGTTTTAAATATCGAGTTGTTTAAAAATGCCCGAACTCAAAATAAAAGGCAAAAAGTTTATCAAAAGGAAGATACCTATCTTTGGCACTTAAGATTATGTCACATTAATCTCAATAGGATTGGGAGGTTGGTTAAGAATGGCATTCTAAGTAAGTTAGAAGACGATTCTTTACCACCATGTGAGTCTTGTCTTGAAGGCAAGATGACTAAAAGACCTTTTACTGAAAAGGTTATAGAGCCAAAGAGTCCTTAGAACTTATACATTCAGACCTTTGTGGTCCGATGAATGTTAGAGCTCGAAGAGGGTATGAATACTTCATCTCTTTTATCAATGATTATTCAAGGTATGGTTATTTATACCTAATGCAACATAAGTCTCAAGCCCTTGAAAAGTTCGAGGAGTACAAGACTGAAGTTGAAAATCAATTAGGTAAAACCATTAAAACACTTCGATCAGATCAGAGTGAAGAGTATATGGACTTGATATTCCAAGACTATATGATAGAACATGGAATCACGTCCCAACTCTCAGCCCCTGGTACACCTCAACAAAACGGTGTATCAGAAAGGAGAAACAGAACCCTGTTGGACATGGTACGATCAATGATGAGTTATGCTCAGTTGCCTAACTCGTTTTGGGGTTATGCAGTGGAGACTGCAAGTTTATATTTTGAACGTAGTTCCATCAAAGAGTGTTTCTGAAACACCCTTTGAGCTGTGGAAGGGTTGTAAACCTAGTTTACGTCACTTTCACATTTGGGGATGCCCGGCACACGTGCTCATGACTAACCCGAAGAAACTGGAACCTCGTTCAAAAGTATGCCTATTCGTAGGTTACCCTAAAGAGACGAGAGGTGGTCTCTTCTTCGATTATAAAGAAAACAGAGTGTTTGTATCGACAAATGCTACTTTCTTAGAAGAAGGCCATGTTCGAGATCATAAACCACGGAGTAAGGTAGTAATTAACGAGATTTCCGAAGAGGCTACAAACACGTCAACAAGAGTTGTTGATCAAACTGACACTACAACAAGAGTTGTTGATGAAGCTAGCACATCGCGTCAGTCACATCCACCTCAAGTGTTGAGGGTGCCTCGACGTAGTGGGAGGATTGTGTCACAACCTGATCGCTACGTGGGTTTAACTGAAACTCAAGTTGTCATACCTGATGACGGCGTCGAGGATCCATTGACCTATAAGAAAGCAATGGAAGATACTGACAAGGACAAATGGGTCAAAGCAATGGATCTGGAAATGGAGTCGATGTATTTCAATTCTGTTTGGGAACATGTATATCAACCTGATGGGGTAAAACCCATAGGCTGCAAATGGATCTACAAGCGAAAACGAAACGCCGAAGGAAAGGTACAGACCTATAAGGCGAGACTTGTGGCAAAAGGCTACACACAAAGGGAAGGGGTGGACTATGAAGAAACCTTCTCCCCTGTAGCTATGCTTAAGTCTATTAGAATACTTTTGTCCATTGCCACATATTATGACTATGAGATATGGCAAATGGACGTCAAGACTGCTTTTCTAAATGGTAATCTTGAAGAAAGTATTTATATGTCTAAACCCGAAGGGTTCATAGAACAAGGTCAAGAGCAAAAGGTTTGCAAGCTTAAACGGTCCATATATGGACTAAAAAAAGCATCTCGATTTTGGAACATAAGGTTCGATAAAGCGATCAAATCTTATGGTTTTGACCAAAACGTTGATGAGCCTTGTGTAAACAAGAAGATCGTATATAGTTGATATACGGGGTATATATTTGATATACCTCTGATATATGAATGGATAATGTCCCGTGAATAACCTAAAGGGTCTATAGTATATGGATAAGGCTGGGTACCTTATCCTGGCAACACTATGGATACGGCCCGCTCTGTAAAGGTTACAGACGATTCGATCCAGGTCGTTCGTGTGGAGACATGCGAGTGGGGGTATCCTATACAATGAGTTTTTATAAGACCGGACCACGAAATAGGCAATCTTTAGATGTAACACCGTTAACTAATAGATTGCCATTTCTTAGGATGACCAGGCAACTCATTCTCGTTCTTTGATCTGTATGGGTGAGAGTGGCCCGAGTCGCCGACTCTACATTCCTACCATTTTGGGGACGAGACCGAGTGGGGAGCTGGGAACATAACTTCACAAGATGGAATTCACTCCTCCCTGACTTTAGGGAAGTAGGTCAGTGTTCCCTTAAATGCTGACTCCGGGACTTGAACAAGGGGCCCCACCCTCTCATTGGCCGAGAGGTACTTCCGGTTATTGGTTGGACCATAACCGGATTGTTCATTAGAGGAGCAGTGGTGTTTAAGGAGTAAGATGTAACTCAGGAGTAAAACAGTAATTTGACCCAACTTGAGTTACGAACACTCGTGAAGAATTGACTCGTCATTAATGGTCGTATATCCATGGACACGAAAACATTCTGCAGTGAGAAGAGTGCAACTGCAAGTCTTTAGTGGAATGACCTGTAGTTAACGAATCTAGATTAACTCGGTCAATGAGTTTGACCGATTAATCTTGCATCGTTAGAGCTTCGGATCTGTAGGTTCATTAGGTCCCCTTGCTAGCTCATAACGGGTAAAACGAGGATCAAATTTTTGGAAGAATTTGAATTGTTCAAATTACTTAAGGGATTATATGTATATTGATACATTATAATATATAGTTAATTGTAAATTAAAACTATATATTATGAGAGAAATTATTTGAATGAGATTCAAATAAAATTAATATGAATGAGATTCATATTAAAACTACAGGTTAAAAATAATGTGCATAAGATGTATATTAAAACTATAGGTTATACGAAATAAATGTTTTAGAATATGATTCTAAGTTTATAATAAATAATTAAGTGTTAATTACTTATGTATTTGATTAATTAATTATATATATATATTAATTATTATATATATATTATTATATATATATTTTAATTATTATTATATTATATATATATTAATATTCATATTAACTCCCCTGCAAAATTGCAGGGGAGTGGGAGGTGTTGTGATGTGGGGAGTTACCCCACGTCACCCTTCTTCTTCTTCTCCAAGTATTGGAGAAGCAGAAGAATTGGTTGGACACAAAATAGAAGAAAAAAAAACTCCCAGGATTTCTCTCAAAATTCTCTCAAACTCTCCCTCTCTTCTATCAAGGTGCTAGTACAAGCACGATCCCGAGACCCAAAAGGATAGCGAGGAAGATCCGGTGGTGGTGTTCGAGGGGAATTCACTGAAGAAACGTTCTTCAAAGGTTTGAATTTCCCCTGTATTTTCTTCTTTATTACTCGATTTTGTATCCCGAAAATCAGCAACGAAAATCCGTTTCGGCTCCGGAGTTCACATCCCTTCAGCTTCACACGCCTGCCTCCAATTTCTTGTATGTGAAGTTCCTTTCTTATTTTCAAGTTTGTTAAATCCTCACGAGGTTTAATGGTATCTTTAGTCTTCCCATCAATATTCAGTATAGTACCAACCAAATTATCACAAATATTTTTCTCAATATGCATCACATCAAATTTATGACGTAACATAACATTTTTCCAATATGGAAGATCAAATAAAATACTTCTTTTACTTCAATTGTGCTTGTTAGATAATCGCTTACATTTGTTATCAGATACTATTGTAGGATGTTTGCTCAACGTAGAGAAACTCAATGAATTCAATTGATTTATAATATCATGTCCAGTTAACATCTTCGGGGCTAATCTAAATTCTTGTTTCCCATCGTGTTGCCTGCTCCTACGCCATGTATGTGTTTAAGGTAAATATCAACGATGACCCAGGAAACAAATTTTGCTTTTTTATCTCATTGAACTCGAATCATCGTTGCAAATTGGACATGCCTTATATCCTTTTGTCCTCCAACAAGACAAATCATCGTAAGTTGGAAAATCATTAATTGTTCACAATAGAGCAGCGAAGCTGGAAGAAAGATGCACTAAAACTGTCATAGGTACGGATACCATTCACCCACAACTCATTCAATTCATCTATCAAGGGTTGTAAATAAACATCAATCTCTTTACCAGGAGACCTTGGCCCAGGGATGAGTAGAGATAGAAAAATAGATGATTCCTTCATGCACTTTCAAGGGGGCAAATTATATGGAATGAGCATAACTAGCCACATACTGTACGATAAACTCATATTTCCAAAAGGGTTAAAACCATCTGAAGAAAGTGTCAATCTCACATTACGAGCATTTGCAGCAAAAAGAGGGTACTTTCTATCAAAGCTTTTCCAACCCTCAGCATCAGCAGGATGTCGAATTATTCATTCAGTTTCACACCTTTTATCTTTATGTCACCTCATATCCTCAGCAGATATTTTGAAAGATATAATCTCTGCAACATTCCCTTCAATGGAAAATATCTCAGAACCTTGTGGGGAATTTTTTTTTCCTTTTGATTTATTCAGTTTATACCTCAACTCTCCACATTGCGGACAATTGTCAAGAGATGCATATTCTTTCCAAAATAAAACACAATCGTACTTACACACGTGAATTTACTCGTATCCCATCCCTAGATTACGTAATTTTTTCTTAGCCTCATAATTCAATTTAGGAAGCTTTACACCATCTGGAAATGCATTGTTCAATAGTTGGAGTAACGTATAAAATGATTTATCTGTCCAATGATTAAGAACTTTAGTATGCATAAGCTTCACTAAAAAATTAAACAATGTAAACTTCGAGCATCCTGGATAAAACTCTTCGTTAACATCGCGAAACATTTCAGAAAATCTATTATTAGTCTCATGCTGCTTATTGGATTCTCTTGGGATGTCTTCAAACACTGGACCATTTAAATCATTCATCATTTGGAGCATCTCATTATCATTAATCGTAGTTGTCACTTGATCCATACTATTCCCACCATCTGGCCTATTATTTCTAACCGAATCTGAAAGTGTAGCTCCAAAAAACCTTGATCCAGGTCTTAAGAATGAATAAAGATCTACCTTTTCTCCATGGAATGTCCATGTACTATATGTCGGAGACATACCATATTTGAATAAATGACGCTCGACATCATTCAAATTATTCCTTAGGACATTTAAACAATACGAACAAGGACATCTTGTTTTTCCTTCTTCATCCAAATAATTCTTAGTGACTTCAATAAAATTTCTATGACCATTAGAATATTGACTAGATCTCCGATCTTTCAAAGTTATCCAAGTACGATCCATAGCAATATTTTCTATAAAAAACATTAAGTAATTTATAGTTAATTATCTAACTATAAATTGGATTTAACTAAAACTAATGTGAATTATACTAAACACGGCATCGAGACATTTTCTCACGCCAAAAACAACACAATCAAATTATCACATAAACATCAAGAACACGTAAACATCAAATTCAGATATATATATATATATATATATATATATATATATATAAGCTTCATAATCCATGTCCAAAATACAATTCAAATGACATAAAGCTCAGATCCAACATAGAACTTCAAGTTAGTAAGCATAAACTCGTTCTCTTCTCGAATAGTTCAATCACGATATAATTTTAGTATGTTTTTCATTACACACTTCAATTCTGAACTAACTTTTAAAAATTAACAAAACAACTTTTTGTAAACTAGTTAATTTGATTTTCAAAATTCGGCTTAAATTTTGAAAACGTTTTAAAAAGTTAATAACAATGATAAAATAATACAACAATGTTGGTGTTGGATTACCACGAAAGCTAAAGTTCTAACCCAAAAAATTATGATGAGGGACGAGAATAGTTTAGTAATCCTCACGTTAAATTTGGTCCCAACGATTAAGATATTAGCCATTCGTTTTAATTTCTCGAAAACCATTTCACCGACTATTTCAATACACTTCAATACCACCCACAAGGAAAAAAATTTCAACTTCAACTCCCTTCCATACAACTTGAATCGACCCCACACACTCCTATTGCATTTTTTATCCCACAATTCACAAAAAAATCAACTTCACCAATATCTCAACACAATAAACATTTAATTTATGTCATAATTAGTAAACAAATACTTCAATAATTCATTTCAAATCATATAAATAATATCGATTTGAACCAAAATTTAAACGACGTCAATTGTTTTTAATCAAACCTCACAATGCACAGCGAACTCATGGTGGTGACACTACAAGCAGTGGGTACGGGTGGACAGCGCCACAAAACCCCACGGAGAGATGGCAATGCGAAGCACAATCTGAAATTAATAATTATAAATTGTACAATAAATTTAATTGAACCATATTTTGGCAAAAACATTCCATAGAGGATGAGAAGAATACATACCTTGTAATGTTGAGACCAAACAACCCGAATCAGCGGAACTACGAAGAAAAGGAAGGGTTGGGCACTAAGCGACGGCAACCAATGGCTATGGTGAGGTGCGGTGACGACGACTGAACGACCGAACAGTGAAGCTGCAGCGACGGTGATCGAATGGCGAAGCTGCGGCGAGAGGGTTGGGGTTTTCAAAATTAGAATGGAATGAGGAAGGAAACGAAAGGGGCAGTGACGCGACGGAACGGTGAAGCTGCGGTGACAGAGTGGCGAAGGAGCGACGACCGGATGACGATGGTGCAAGGAAGGAAAGGAAAGGGGCGGCGACGCGACGGAGCAACGAAAGAGAGGCGACGGAGCGGCGAAGGAGAGGTGACTGGCGTTATGCTGAACACACGCACTAAGCGTGGTAACAATTCTATAGATGCAAGCGCACACCTGTCAGAGTAATATAAAATGGATGGAGTATCCAAGTATCGATCCTCAAGGACTTCTAAATAATTTCCAAACTCTAAAGTTTTAATGAATAGTGAACGTTGAAATGAGTGATTCTTGTAAAATGGGAAGTGGTCACAAATAATGGTTTTGGATTTGGGATTTGGTCTTATAATGGTAAAAGCTAGCCCGAATTACTTCAAGTTAGCCAACAAAGAATCAAGGATCCGCTAAGGACGATATGCATTTTACTTTAGGAACCAACGACTACGCTTTTCAGTTGACTTATGTCTAAGCAAGTTCAAAGTCCTAAGACATTCCCTAATATGTCTATTATGAGAGATATCTTAGTTTTAGGATGGAAATAGTCGCAACCTCGGGTTAAGGTCCTATGTCTAGGCTACTTAACCAGGACCCTTATGTCTAAGGCGCTCCTCTCCTCGGTTTAACCACTCAACAATGTAAATAAGCAACCTTTTCAGTATTGACTTGTTAAGACTTACAGTGGCCTTCTCTAAATCCTAACTTTTTGGGAAAACATGTTGAGCAATGAGTGGAAAGCAAAAACACTACTTCTTAGCAACCCTTTTTAGAAATAAAAGGCTAACTATCCATAACCGGGCTAGTTACGGGAATTTAGAAAGACATATTGAAGAAAATACAGCAAGTAAAATGGTTGAAATTGAAATGCATGTGTGAAAAAGAAAAGTTAACTAACGGAGAGTTTTGCTCGGGATTGAGAGCTTCGCCCTTCTCTTTCAAGCAAGGGGGAGTGTCACGTGCTTTTTCCTCTAAAAACACAATTCTCTTAACTAAAAATAAAGTAAAGGCAAAGGGAAGATAAGCAAAGTGCTGGATTTTTATATATTTGAATAAGTAGAAAATAACTAAGTACAAATGGAAACAAAACAAAGCTCAATAAAGGAATGTAAAGTGCTCGGGATTTAAAAACTAAAAGCAACTA
This sequence comes from Momordica charantia, assembly GCF_013281855.1. NCBI lineage: Eukaryota > Viridiplantae > Streptophyta > Magnoliopsida > Cucurbitales > Cucurbitaceae > Momordica > Momordica charantia. The sequence goes on along the minus strand of NW_028275167.1, from coordinate 15,193,066 downwards.
ATGAAAGCAACTCAAAAGTACTTATAAAGGAACAAAGAAACACTAAAAATGATCAAGAGAAGGAAGCAAGGCTTGATGAATTTGGTGGAGAAGCTGCTGGAATTTATAGCTGTGCAGAATTGGTTAGGTAGGTCTTAAAACGATGGTGGATCACCCATTTCCAACTCCTTTGACTGACTAAATCGTGCTCAAACTGATAGTGGAACACTTCTTCTACACGTATGCATCGGTTGGAACCACCAAAACGCATTGGAAGACGCGTTTCATTAAGGGCAAAGTTGGAAGAAAAACAGTTTTCTACAGCCTTTCCAGGCGCCTGGCGCCTCCCATGTAGATATTTCCGTCTTTTTGCTTCTTTTGATTAATTTGCACTCCCAAATGGTTCTAAAATGTCATAAATACAATATAAGCCAACCACAAACCATCATATATGAATTTTGCATGAATTGGAACTCAAACGACCGAGAAAAAGTCCGAAACAAAGTTAAAACATAGTAAAAACAGCATCTAAAACCTTCTTTTTACGCATGTAAACAAGTGTAATCACACCCCCAAACTTAACTTTTTGCTTGTCCTCAAGCAAAACTTAGCAACTTTAATCAGCTTCCTAACACATGGACAAGGTAAAGCAAAAGCAACCGAGATGTTCAATCATACATTGTCTCAGGGAAAAGATGTCAAAGCCTACCATTCTATTGCCTTTGTAAGCTTAGTCACTATAAACCAAGTTTGAAATGATAAAAACTTTCTCTTTCAAAATCCTTTTTCCTTTCAAAAACAGAAAACGTTTTCAAATACCCCTAAGGAATCTGCACACTCCCTTTTTACATTGAGACTTTTACATCTGAAAGACCGGCTACTAGCCCCTGAGGTTTCCACACACTAACATCGGTTTCAACCACAGCTACTCGTAGAAAGACTTTGAAACTAACAGCTAGGTCATAAGACGACGACAATGAGAAACACGAAGCCACTTATCACCATCCTTACTGCTATTTTCAAAGTCAACACCTAAAACTAAATGCGTGTCTACAGTAGGACTCGGAAATCATAAATACATTTTCTTTAACTCTCATTGTTTTTACCACTCTTTTCTTTCTAACACAAGTATTTTCCCCACTCTTATTTTCTCTCAACAAGACTCTTTTTACTCTTTTGCAACTTTTGTCCATTTTTTTTCTCTTTTTTCTTTTTCTTTTTTTTTTTAAGCTAAGTGCTTTTCAACACTTTCTTTCTTTCCAACTGACTCTTTGTCAAAAGAAAATAGCATGATTTTTCAAATATAAATCACACTTTATCGTTTTGAAACAATGACTGACACAACGACTATCCCTCCCAAACTTAAGAGAGACAGTGTCCTCCCTGGGAAAAGACTTTTGCATCGGATGAAAAAGGCTGAAAAGTAAAAAGGACAAGGACTTCCTATATAGGGGCAAAGAAAAAGCTTAAAGTTTGTAAAGATCAAAAAGACATAAAAGAAAATGAGTTTAGCACATAAACGAAGGAAATAACTCAAAGCTTAGTCAGACATAGAACAGAAAACTCAACAATCTCTTAGAATCATCATTGACATGAAATCACATGCACAGCACAGATGCTTCAAAGTAGGCATGTGAAAAGCTAAACTAAGGTTAAGTGAAGGCATACTTTAAGTGATCAGAAGATAAACGATACTAATTTATACATGCTTCAACTGAGCTCGAAACATAATCAATACAAAAAACATGCGTAGTAAGGCGAGAATATGCAAACAACGTCATTAACCAAAAGAATAAAACACAAAAAATAGCAAAGAAGGAACCTCCCCTTCAAGAAGTTGGAGGTTGTGGACTAGGATCAGTGTCGGTACTGGAAGATGGATGACCAAGGATAGCAGCTAGCGCTGGAGGCCATGAAGGTAAAACCGCAAAATCCAATGAAGCCCTCAAGTTGTAGATATGTTGCACGACTTCTCGAACCTGTTGGAAAATCTCGCAGCTGTTGGTTCTCCTCTCGAAGACGACGGATCTCCGATGTAGGAGACGTCCCAGTACCTTCCCTTCTTGGTAGCGCATGGGCGATAATTCTCCGAATATTCTTCTCTTCCACAATTGGGGCATCTCTCTTAATTTGATCCTCAGGGAGCTGTACGCCTTGTCGCAAGCATAAAGAAGTGACCAAGCGTGGGTGATAAAGCTTACCACGTGTCCGGTGGGCACACTCATGGATGGTATTGATCAATTCTCCATAATTCACATCTATGCCCTTTAGCATGGCATAAACCAGCAGGGCCCTATCCTGAGTGACATGCTCATCATGCTCCGTTGGCAGAATTCTGTTTTTGACTATGTATAACCACCTGCAGCAGTTAGTGAAACATCCTCGCATTTTAGTCGTACCTTGCCATGAGTAGTCAAATCCCAACTGGCAGAGGGCTTCCCAACACATTTTAGAGCCTCATCAAGCTGTTCTAGAGTCGGAGTCACTAACATCTTATTGCCCACAGCATCTCTAATATTCTTAATGTTGAAGGTGTAGTTGATCTGAGTGGCATCAAACCTTATTTCCTTCCTACACACTATGGCTATATGTGAATGGGGATGGACAGCAGCATAGAACTCTCTCACTAACTCCAAAGCCTCACATTGTATGGGCTGAATGAGTGGTCTCCATTCTTTATCTCTAGTGGTCTCCCTCCAATCATCAGGCACATCTCCTAGAGTGAGGTCGAATCCGAATTCTGTCATAATCTTACAGGATTTCATTAATGAAGTTCAAGTGCCTAAATTCGCCGCGTTCCATTTCGTCTCGACCTCCTCTCCCTCAGACAAGTTCAGTTCGATTGTATCAACTGGCCCAGGTGCCACTACCTTCTTCTTAGCTTCAGCTGCTTTAGCTTTCGCAGCTCTAATTTTAGGTTCATTCATGGGCACTGTCGGCTTCTTAGCCTGAACTGCACGACGTTTTGAACTCTTTTTCTCCCGCCTCTTGTATTGGAACATTTCCCTTATCGTCTGCGTGTCCTCAGGATCTTCTTCGCTGGTAGGTTCTTGAGTACTATTCTCCCCAACCTTGGATCTACCTGTATCACACCCAAGCGGGTTAACTGCATTAGAAGGAATAGTGTGAGCATCCTTTACCCCCGGTAGAGTGGCCATCGGTATGACATACTCATCCGTTGCCAACGGAGTAGATCCAGTTACCCCAGTAGGCAACTCTTGGTGACTACAAAATGCTCCTTCTGTAGGTGTATCCAATGGGGAAGGTTCCTGAGTATCTGTTCTCACCACTTCGGTCGGTATCCTCTGTTTCCGGCATATTTGAACAATTGCCTCGTGAAACCAATAGAAAATCATCATTACCATCTCCTGGTGTAATAATCAATGGAGATGAATAAAACTGCTCCTCATCCCTGTTCTCCATAGATGAACCCTTAGGCGTCAGACGCCTACTACTCCCATGTTCCGCAATTTCTGGGTCCGTCATCACCTCCTTGCCCTTCCTCTTTTGCCCTATCGAGACCCCGGGCTCTAGCCTATGGCTATGGCTATTCTCTTGCTCTCCTCCATGCTCATCTCCTATATCCATTGGCATATTGGTTGGGATTGGCATCCTAGGAGGCTCTAAGGGTTTTAGGTGTCCCATGTTGAAGGTACTCAATATGTTAGGGTTCAATTGTGGTGCTTGAGGTCCTCTTTCTAGGAATGGAAGTTGAGGTGGTGGGGGAACCCTAGGTGAAATCATCCCATAATTATGTGGAGGTACCCAATGACCCATTCCATAATAAGGTGGAAGGCTAGGAAATAGAGTAGATGGGTTGGGCATTCCATAAGGATGAACACTAGCTGGAATTTGCATTTGGGACAAGGGAAAATGATAGGAAGGAACCGGGTTAAACATAAACGGTTGGTACATACCCGGATTGATCATTGGAGGAAGTTGTTAAGGATTTTCAGCCCTAAACTCACTGTTTTGAGGTATATTAAGGGTGGGTAGTTGCTGAAAATTTACATAACCATGTGGAGCCATCATAGGAGGTTGTGTAGGAGCTTGGGAAGGAGAAGTAGGGAGTGAAGTGTGTTGAGAAGAAGAAGCCATAGAAAGAAATAAAGGCTGGAATTTTCTGCTTCTTCTTGGTTGTGGCCGAAAATCGAAAACAATGGTGGAGAAGGGAGTGGGTTTTTCGAAAAACAAAGGGGAGGAAGAGAGTTGTGTGGGTTTTGGTGGAGGTGCAAGGCTTAGGCAATGGGTCTATTTAAAGCTTTCCCCAAACTAAATCCTAAATGGAAAGGGATTGAGATTTAAGTTCAACTAGGATTCCTAAACCTAAAAGGAAAAAATACGTTTGAATTCCAAATATGATTAGGGAAACAAGAATTGAAGTATTTTTGAGTTTAAGGAGAGATTTGAAACTTAAATCACAAAGGATTAATGTTTGACCCAAAATAAAACCCATAAAAGTCGAAAAATGAAACCCAAATCACGAAGGAAAAAGAAATTCGAAATACTGGAAAAAACAGAACAGGCGCCAGGTGCCTGCGTGATTCTTTTTCGCAAAGGGCAGGCGCCAGGCGCCTGCGTAATTTTTTTCAACGTTTTTTTTCTTTCTTTCTTTTTTTTTTAACGTTTTCAAGAACATTCTTAATAAGCAAAACTTTTTATGATTAAACAAAAAAAATGTAAGATACAAGGACTTCCTTCCTTTACTTTTGTTCTTTCAAAACAGATAAGAAGGAAAACATTTTTCGCCAAAAATTTATTGTCCTGAAAGTTGAATAGAGGTTTTTCCTCTATCCACTGGTTCTCCAAAATAAGGCTTAAGTCTCTGCCCATTTACTTTAAAAATACTTCCCTTAGAGTCAACTAGATCCACTGCCCCATATGGGTAGACTTTAAAAATTTTAAAGGGACCAGACCATCTAGACTTAAGTTTCCCAGGAAAAAGTTTCAACCTAGAATTGAATAACAGAACCAGATCACCTTCTTGAAGATTGTTCGGTCGAAGACGCCTATCATGCCACTGTTTAGTTTTTTCCTTAAACAGCTTAGCATTCTCATAAGAAAATTGCTTGTGTTCTTCTAATTCCAACAATTGTAACATCCTCACTTCACCTGCAGCCGACAAATCAAAATTTAATTTCTTAGTAACCCAAAATGCTTTATACTCTAGCTCAAGAGGCAAATGACATGCTTTTCCAAAGACTAGCCTATAGGGGGACATACCGAGGGGAGTCTTAAATGCTATCCTATATGCCCAAAGTGAATCATCAAGCTTCAAAGACCAATCCCTACGGTTAAGATTTACAGTTTTTTCTAAAATGTTTTTTATCTCCCTATTAGATATTTCGGCTAACCCATTCGACTGAGGATGATATGCTGTTGCAACCCTATGACGCACATTGTATTTAGCCAGAAACTTTTGCATTGACCTATTCACAAAATGAGCCCCCCAATCGCTTATCAGACAACCCGGGGTTCCATAACGCGTAAAAATGTGCTTTTGCAGAAAACGAATGACAACTTTAGAATCATTGGTAGAAGTTGCAATTGCTTCTATCCATTTCGAAACATAATCTACTGCTAACAATATATAAAGCTTACCATTAGAAGATGGAAATGGACCCATAAAATCTATACCCCACACATCAAATATTTCAATCTCCAGGATCGGGGTTTGAGGCATTTCGTGGCGTTTAGATATACTACCTGTCCGTTGGCATTTGTCACAAACCTGGGCAAACTTATGTGCATCTTTGAACAGAGTGGGCCAAAAGAACCCACTTTGCAAAACTTTGGCTGCGGTTTTGTGTCCTGTAAAATGTCCTCCATATGGAGACATATGACAAGCGTCTAATATCGCATTGTGCTCTTCTTCTGCTACACACCTGCGTAAGATATTGTCAGGTCCTAGCTTATATAAAAAAGGTTCATCCCAACGATAAAATCGAACTTCATTTAGAAATTTCTTTACCTGTTGCTTATTAAACTCATAAGGAACTATTCGACTTACCAAAAAATTTGCTATATCGGCATACCATGGAACTGAATCAACTCGCAAGAGTTGCTCGTCAATAAACTGTTCACGTATAACAGTTCCATCATCACAGAGGGGGATTCCAATCTAGACAGGTGATCAGCAACTTGGTTTTCAGTACCCTTCCTGTCCCTAACTTCAATATCAAACTCTTGAAGTAACAAAATCCACCGTATCAAACGTGGTTTCGCATCTTTTTTAGCAAATAAATATTTTAAAGCAGAATGGTCAGTAAAAACAATGACTTTTGTGCCTATCAAGTAAGACCTAAACTTATCAAAGGCGAACACAACTACTAACAGTTCCTTTTCAGTAGTAGTGTAATTGAGTTGGGCACCGGTAAGAGTCTTACTAGCATAATACATAGGATGCAAGATCTTGTTTTTACGTTGTCCTAACATAGCTCCTATTGCATAATCACTAGCATCTCACATGAGCTCGAAAGGTAAATCCCAATTAGGTTCGATAATTATAGGGGCTGAACATAAAGCAACTTTCAACATTTCAAATGATTTTAAACAGTCATCATAAAAAACAAATGGTCTATCATGTTCTAACAATTGACACAAGGGTTTAGAAATTTTAGCAAAGTCTTTTATAAAGCGGCGGTAAAATCCCCCATGCCCTAAAAAACTTCTAATCCCTTTAACATTCGTGGGAGGAGGTAGCTTTGAAATGATGTCTATCTTAGCGTGGTCTACCTCTATTCCTTGCTTGGAAATTTTGTGACCCAAAACAATACTCTTTTGTACCATGAAATGACACTTCTCCCAATTTAGGACTAAGTTTGTTTGTTCACATCTCTCCAATACTCTCTCCAAATTAACTAAACATGCGTCAAAAGAATTTCCAAAAACAGAAAAGTCATCCATAAAAACTTCTAGAATATTTTCTACCATGTCAGAGAAGATGGCCATCATATACCTCTGAAAAGTCGCGGGTGCATTACATAATCCAATAGGCATTCGCCTGAAAGCGAACGTACCATACGGACACGTAAATGTTGTCTTCTCCTGGTCTTCTGGAGCAATAGTAATTTGATAATAACCCGAATATCCATCTAAGAAACAATAGAAATCCTTACCTGCTAGACGGTCGAGCATCTGGTCAATAAACGGTAGAGGAAAATGGTCTTTCTTCGTTACCTTGTTGAGTTTGCGATAGTCAAAGCAAACTCTCCACCCACTCACAGTTCGGGTTGAGATGAGCTCATTCTGCTCGTTGGCCACCACGGTTATACCCTTTCTTTGGTACACACTGTACTGGGCTTACCCAGCTGCTGTCGGATATTGGGTATATAACACCAGCGTTAAGCCATTTAAGAATTTCTTTCCTTACAACCTCTTTCATCTTCGGGTTCAACCGCCTTTGACTCTCAATAGAGTTCTTAGCATCTTCTTCCAATAGAATTTTGTGCATGCAAAAGGCCGGGCTTATCCCTTGGATATTTGCTATCGTCCATCCAATGGCCTTTTTATGCTTCTCCAAAATCTGCAATAAAGAATATTCATTAGTAAGTGATAAATTGGAAGCTATAATAACTGGTAAAGTGTCGTTATCCCCTAGATACGCATATTTCAAATGCGACGGCAATGGCTTCTGCTCCAAAGTGGGTGGTTCCACTATGGACGGAAGTAACGACTTGCATTCTTCTTTTTGTATTTTTCAACAGGATTAGTCACATCTTCCAGTCCTTCTACTATCTTATCAAGCTCTTCTTCAATCTCGGTAACTAACAAGTCATAAAGCTCATCAAACATAACAGGATTCAAGCTATTTATAGCAGAGCACTCTTCAAAGTCTCCTGGTAATTTCATGGCGTCTAGAACGTTAAATTTAACTTCTTCATTATTTACCCTCATTGTAATTTCTCCCTTCCTCACATTGAAAACTGTATCCCTAGTGGCTAGAAATGGTCTTCCTAAAATAATGGGAACGTCTAAGTCTGCCTCGCAATCTAGAATCATAAAGTCCGCAGGGAAAATGAATTTGTCCACCTGGACTAAAACATCTTCTATCTTTCCCTCAGGTCTTATGATAGATCTATCTGCTAGTTGGAGGGTAACCGTAGTAAGTCTACCTTCTCCTATGCATAAAGATTTGAAAACTGATAATGGCATAAGATTAATGCTAGTGCCTAGATCACATAATGCCCTACCTAAGTTTTTCCCTCTTATGGAACATGGAATGGTAAAACTGCCAGGATCGTTACATTTCATGGGTAGCGGGCTGCCTACAACTTCACTACTACTTTTTGTCATGGCTACTAGTTCATGCTCTCCTATCTTTTTCTTCCTAGAAACTATATCTTTCAAAAACTTAGCATAATTTGGCATCTGTTCTAGAGCATCTACTAATGGTATATTTATATGCAATTGTTTTAAAATATCTAAAAATTGTCTAAACTGGGAATCATTATTTTTCTTAACTAATCTTTGTGGAAATGGGGGAGTAGGGGTAAAAGAAGGTTGTACCTGTGGAGGAACACTCGGGGTGTCCTCATTACCTTTTCTAATATTTTCTTTTTCTGGTGTTGTTGGATTCTCTAGTATCTTTACAGTTGGTTCAGTGGACGGAATCTGTACATCTGTTGTTGGCATTGTTGGTCCATCATATGCCAGTCCACTTCTAAGGGTGACAGCTTTGCACTGTTCTTTCCCTTCTCATTTTGGTAATTCAGTATGGCCTGGAAAAGAACCTTGTGGTCTATTCTTCAATTCATTGGCGAGCTGTCCCAATTGGGTCTCGAAATTCCTTATTGATGCCGCTTGGAATTGTATCATTGCGTTGGTTCGGGCCATGTACTCCTTCATCATATTCTCAAGATTTGAGTTGTTATTGTGAACTGGTGGTGTCTGTGTTCTCTAATTTTACTGCTGTTGCGGTGGCGGGATGTATTGCTGTGTAGGTGGAACATAGGGCTGCTTGTTCTGCTGGCTCTGCCCTTGATTAAAACCGCTCGAACCTCCTTGACCTCGCCATGAGAAATTAGGGTGGTGCCTCCAACCGGGGTTGTAGGTGTTCGAATATGGGTTAAAGTTCCTATTGTTCCCATGTCCTACATAAAAAACGGAAGCAGGGTTATGTGGACAATTATCATAAATATGGTTTTCACTGCAAAATGAACAAATGAGATCGTTGACTTGGCAAACAGGGGCAGGAGTGCAATAATCCGACTGCACAGGTTGTGTCGGCGTGGCTAATGGATTTTTTATTCCCAACGCCATCTCTTTCAGCCTCTGGTTCATTGTAACCATCTCTTTTTGCATCGAGGTCGCAATGTCCAGAGCCAAAACTCCAGCTGGATCTTGCTTCTTTAGTGCTGCCCTAGATCTTTGCGAACACCATAGTTCGTTGTGTGAAGCTAAGTCATTTAGGATGTCGACTATCTCGTTGAATGTCTTCTTTGTAAAGGCTCCATTGGCAGCATTGTTTAGCATCATCTTAGTAGGATGATCTAAACCTCTAAAGAAATGTTCTATCTGGATGTATGCCGGCAAGCCATGGTTCGGACATTTCCTGATTAGTTCTTTAAATCTTTCCCACGCCTCGTGAACAGGTTCACGATCATACTGTCTAAAGGAGATGATCTCCTCTCTGATATCAGCGTGGCAAGTAGGTGGGAAGAATTTTGTTAAGAACTTCTCCACTAACGACCCCCATGTGGTGATGGATCCCGGTGGAAATGCATTGAGCCATGCTCTAGCTTGGTCCTTCAAAGAAAATGGAAAAAGTATTAGTCTAAGAGCATCGTCTGTTATACCCGGTAATCGAAATGCATTTGCAATTTGAATGAATGATTTTAGATGATCATGTGGATCCTCATGTTCCTGCCCTCCAAAATGTTCAATTGTCTGCAACATTTGGAACATCATTGGTTTAAGCTCAAAGTTTGCGTGGGCTGGAATAGGGTTGACTATCCCTGAATCAAAGTTCTGAAAAGCCGTGGCGGCATATTCTAGCATTGCCACGTCTCTGTTGTCCGCCATCTGAATATGGTTGAATTCATCATTTCTTGCATGATCCCTCATATTACCGTTAACAGCAGGTGGATCAACCGGATCACGAGGTGGAATATCTGCCATTGATGTGCTCGTACTCTCTACCTCACTTTCAGGACTGATTTCACCTTCTCTCTCTTTTTGCTTTTCTAGTTGTTTTCGAAGTCTTTGCTCCTTTCGAGTTTTTCGAAGGGTCCGCTCAATCTCAGGGTCAAGGGGAAGAAGAAAAGATCTTGTGCTCATGCACTTTAACTGACCCTTGTGAGATAAACGACCAAAAATATAGAACAAAAACGGTGGATGGAAATTACACCAAACAACAATTCACAAAAATAAAAACTAAAAGAATTTGAAAATAATTTTAAAACTAAAGTCCCCGGCAACGGCGTCAAAAACTTGACTGGCGTTATGCTGAACGCACGCACTAAGCGTGGTAACAATTCTATAGATGGAAGCGCACACCTGTCAGAGTAATATAAAATAGATGGAGTATCCAAGTATCGATCCTCAAGGACTTCTAAATAATTTCCAAACTCTAAAGTTTTAATGAATAGTGAACGTTGAAATGAGTGATTCTTGTAAAATGGGAAGTGGTCACAAATAATGGTTTTAGATTTGGGATTTGGTCTTATAATGGTAAAACCTAGCCCGAATTACTTCAAGTTAGCCAACAAAGAATCAAGCATGCGCTAAGGACGATATGCATTTTAGTTTAGGAACCAACGACTACGCTTTTCACTTGACTTATGTCTAAGCAAGTTCAAAGTCCTAAGGCATTCCATAATATGTCTATTATGAGAGATATCTTAGTTTTAGGAT